>NC_092575.1:1869583-2184166 GCF_037975245.1 Apostichopus japonicus | reverse complement strand
AGAGTTTTCCAATAGTATCTGGACATTATCTATTTTCTGGTTTTAACTCTACCGAGATGAGCACCTTGAAAAGATGAACAAAATTAAATTATCTACAGTATACAGTATATATCATGTTTGTTGCAACAAAATATTAATGCAAACTGTGTTAAGCAAATAAGCAAGTTAAGCTGATATATGTACAGCTAATATTGACCTGATTATTAACAAGTAGAGAAAGAACTTATTTTCTTTTAAGGTGGTATTTTACATCAGGCTAAATTTCATTGAGACTTGCACTAAACTCAGTTCAGTGAAAAAGGTGGAAATGCTATTGCAATGTACCGGACAGGAAATTAAGACTGAACACAAATAAAGATAGGAACAAGATGTCGTTCCGTTGTCAAAGTGCCCACATGTCTGCATGTAGGCCTGTGTTGAGTTACTTTTGTAACATTATGAGGGTGCATGGATCTACTAACACTATACCCTACAGCTAAATTCTAAGTATATAATGGTAAGCGTAATATAGCAGGTTTTGTTCAGATTGTTTGCACATTAAAGCAGATGATATTCAGATAAAAGAGAAAGCACCCCTTACCCTTAAGTTTGCAATGAAGAAATCACTCAAATACCAATATTTGCTCCATACTCTTAGGATACCTCTATCTTTAAACATTAATTGATAATGTGCCTACTTCTACCGTCTAAAATTTCACATATTTATGGTCAATTTCTCATGCAAAGTCAAACATAGTATTCAGCTGCTTCTGCTGGACATTAGTTAACATGCATTGCATAGCATTACATGAAGTATTGTGTTGCATATTCAAATGTAGAGGAAATAATTCGTCTCGCTGACATAATAAATTTCATTGTGCATGAAAATTGGAGTCTTTCCCTTGTTGTGGAAACATTTGCGTTGAACTACAGTAAGGATTTTATGCAGTACATGACACATACATACACAAGCTATGTATATTCTATGCTAGTTAATGCTTCTATTTATTTACTAAATAGGTCAATGTTACACCTGTGTATAGTCAATATTTTTTTGCAATCATCGCTATAATTGACAGTCATATTAACAATCATGTAGCCACCCCATTTTAGCCCTTCATCTTTATACTTTGATAATGATATTGTCATTTCCTAAATCATACTATCACCAATATATGTAACCGACATATCTACCAACATATATTTGTTTTACTAAATGGCAAATTTCCAAAAGTCAAAGCATACTGTATTTTATTCTCATCAACTTGTAAAAACTAGCAAAAGAGCTGTTACACGGATTATCCTGAGCTACTAAATTAATAGGACTGGTATCCTCACATTGTCGTACGTTAAAGGCTATTTTGTCAAACCCATTCGTAAGTTTGCGTATTGGTCACTTTGTGGGATCAAGGTGCATGCTTGTAATCATAAATGTCGAGGCAACACCATTTCCTATAGCAAATGACATTCATATATATTTAGAATATGTTATCATGAACACACTACCAGACATGACCATGGTCCCTGACAACGTAGGACAGGTAATATCCGCATCAGTATAAGGATCACTACTTACATAGTGATGTTAAATACAATCGTATGGTTGGTACAAAAGTACATCAGTTGATGGTGATGCGCAGGGAAATGGAAAGTTTTGTTCAAAAGAACATACTTGATTATTATTGAATAGTAACCGGCTTTAGCTAGCTTAAAGCAATCTCATCTAATTCGAGAAAACAAAAGCATTTGAAAATATTTCACCATGTGTCTCTTTTAGGAGATCCTCCTTCACCACCGATCCAATGCAGTGATCATCATCTTGAAGTTAGAGAAGACGCTCACTTCCATTTGTTCCTGAAACAAGAGCTTGAATGCATCAAACCAGGTAAGTTGGTTTAGAGAAGATGCCTTCAGTCACACCACCACTTGCCCTCACTACAACCACCAAAACAATTTTAAATATATGTGTATAAACAGTAAGTAAGATTCTTAAAAGTTAAACACATTATATGGATAAACAATGATTGATTGAGGGTTAGTGAAAAGTTTACTAGGTATTTGGAACTTGCTGTTTCAATAACATCAATGCGTTCCCGGTTTATATCTCCCATTTATGATAAAAAAAGGGGGGGGGGGGGTTGTTAGAATCGTTAGAATCACTGTTAACTGGCATCATACACAACTGGATAGACAACCGAACCAAATATAACCATGTATCTTTTGTCATCTTCTTTTAATTCTCAGAACTTCAGTTAACTGAGCTGAACCCATACAAGTGGATGACGGAGAAGGGGTTTCCCCTCACCCATCCTTCCAGCGATGATGAAACTTAATAGGCTTTATATATAACTTTAATTTCTACTTTGCAATACCAAATTTTGCAATTATTATCTTTCAAGTTTTGCTTATGCTCTTTCATGACCTTTTAACTTTCAACTATTTAAATTTGTATTTTGTAAGTACTCCTTATACACTATACGAAGATGCATTATTTGAATGTGTTTTTAGGAACAGAGTCTTCAGTTGAAAGATTTTTAACAACAGGGACTTTTACATTATATTTCTTTGTTTCTCACAAAAGGACACTTTCTCAGTACGAAAGGGGGTATTTCTACAACACTCCTGTTGAAATAGGAGGTCAATTGTCATTTGGGTCTTGTAGATATACTATAGGTCAAAGTCTGGAAACCTTTCATAACCAAATGTCCACATACATCTATGTGTCGAACAGCCAAATGTCTTTCTCAATCTGGAAATACAAATTCGTATTTCAATCAAATTGGTTCTATAATTTTCAAAATATTTTCCCCTTTAACTTGATTCCGCATTTGTTTAAGAAGAAAGGTACAGTCAAATTAGCTACGAGCAGCTGTGGTTTCGATCGCAATAACGGGTAAACAAAATGGGAACTAAGTCAAATCTAGAAATCTTCATTTGGTCTCTCAATTCTGTGTCCTCCATTTCTCCTGAATTGAGTGGTATATGTTTTGCTACCTTATACATCTTTACTGTTGATCGGTTTTGTCCGTCTGTGGTGGTATGTTTTAAACATGACCATTTTCTTGTGCCTTATAAGTAAAGACTAAAACTGAACAGTAAGTAAAGATTATGCGAACCCCGGAATCCCATCAGGTCAAAGTAGACACTGACAGCCAGATATACAATCCTTGATCGCAAATTTACAAAGCAGAACAAGACCATTGATATGTCATTGCTACCACCATGCCAGCAGATTCTTAAGCTACACATTCTTAGATCAAACTTCATTGCTAGAGAATGGCGCTCAGTTGTTATGAAAGCTGGAAAACATTGTTAACGTACAATGGATGGACAGAATCACTAGAGCTGAGATGGCCCGAGAAGGTTTAACTTAATACCTGACGATGTGCAAGAACTGTTTCTAGAAAATGATTGTGAAGACTTTCTAGGCGACAGTGATGATAAAGCAATTCAGAAGATTAAGTAATCATAATTGGTATGTACTTTAAAGCAAACAGACTTTTAAATTTGTCCCAAGTTAGAGTATTTGTATCCTATTTATACTAACGTTTTGTACAGTCAATGTAAAAATTGAAAACATTTCTGTGACGTCATCACACATTGGTACATAACTCACCCTGCAGGGGTCCTATATGGACAAAGTGGTGTCAAAATGTGCGCAAGACGTGGGGAAAAAGTCATGATAGAATTTAGTTCATATCTCAAACGGTTCAAATCCGTGGCAAAAACTGTCATAATGCTCCTCCCAGTGCAGTTAGGGTTAAATAGGGGGTACTTTAGAGACCCCTTAATACTCCCCCACCACCACAGTGTTACCACATCCAATATATAAGGTTTAATTAACTAACTCGGTTTGCATTTTGAGGTTAATAAGAGTTTGTTTTATCTTATTAGAGTGTAAATGTAACTAATGGTTATTTTTCCCTTCAAAAATGGACCCCCCCCCCGAAAAAAACCTTTACGGGGGTGCGTTCGGGATTTGGGCTTTTAACCCAAGATATTCTTATTCCTTATGAAATTATGGTCTAGAAAAACCACATTTTATCCTTTTTGTGTGTAAATGTAACCTCTGGTATTTTTTCCTTAAAAAATGGCCCCCAGAAAAAAAAAACCCTTTTCGGGGACTGCGTTCAGGATTTGGGCTTTTAATCCAAGATATTCTTTTTCCTTATGAAATTCTGGTTTAGATATACCACATGAGATAATTCCTCCTTCCAGGTGTTACCTAGCTCATTCATAGCCTGGTCTGTTTTAAGTACTTCCGCGTTACAGCCAAACAGTGCATAAAAGCAACTTCACACACTGAGGCTTTCTCTATATGCGAAGAGAAGACAAAGTAAACGCCAGCTAAAAACTATTGAGTTATTATTATTTTTTGTATATATATATATATATATATATATATATATATATATATATATATATATATATATATTTATTTATCGCCAATTGTGCACAATGGGAAAGGAAGTCTCATATAAAGTCTTAAAAAGATTTAAGAAGGTAGGAGACTCCCTAGGAGAAAAAAAATATATATATATACAAATATATGTAATACAGTATAGGTAAGGATTAAATATACAGTAATTTTGAAGTTATAGACTTCAAATTTTTTGATAGATCATTCCAAATTTGTATTGCTCTGTTACGAAGACCGAATTTCCCTATGTTACTATGGTAAAAATTGCAATGAGCGCTGTAGGATTGTCTTGTGTGATGGTTATGTAAGACTCTGTTACTACATTAAAAGTCTCTATATGCGAAGAGACTACAAAGTAAAAGCCAAATATAAACTATTGGGTGATCCTCCTTATCTACTCTGTATTTGTACTTGTATTTGTGTTCTTGTGTTTTATTCATTTTTGTCATTTACTCATCCCGCTATTCTGTGCGTGGTCATTCATTCATCTATTCATTTCTGTTGAAAGTCTGTTGAAAGTACTTCCGCGTTACAGCCAAACAGTGCATAAAAGCAACTTCACACACTTAGGCTTTCTCTATTTGCGAAGAGATAACAAAAGTAAAAGCCAGCTAAAAACTATTGAGTGTTTTGTTGTTGTATATATATATATATTTTACCGCCAATTGTGTACAATGGGAAAGGAAGTCTCATATAAAGTCTTAAAAAGACTTAACAACACTCTTAAAATTGTTGGGCAAATTATTGCCCAACCTGGGCAATTATTTACACAACCGTTGGGTCCGTATGCCTCCTGGTTGATATTGGGCAAAAAAGTGCCCAACTAAGTTGGTTAATGATTTTGCCCAGCAAACGGTTAAATAAATACCCAACACCTTTGCCCAACACCTTTGCCCAACGCCTTTACCCAACAATGTTGGTCAGCGATTTGCCCAATGGTTGTGTGAAACCTTTTACCAATGGATTTTTCTTTACCCAATGATTCTTGCCCAACAGCTAGTTAAAAATAATAATGGTTGGTTAACTAATACAATACCAACATTGGATTGTAAACATTTTTCATACAACTGGGTTTATTTAATAGGTTATAAAGCTTAAACAGAGAATGATAAAGAACAAACAAGTAATACATGTTTTTCATACTTTTATTTTTTCTGGTCTTTGCCGACTTCAGATTGTTCCTCCGGTATGAATTCTCACAGCATTCAGTGCTTGACCTCTATTTACCTAGTTAAATGATCTGTGACTTCCATCCAAAGCAATAATTTCATAAACTCACAATGGGGATAAACACATATTAACAATATTAAAGCTGAAAATATTAGCTATCCATATTTTGCCATTGTTTACTACATTCATTTCTTGAAATGTGTTGACCACAGAAGACCTCCTGTATGTTGACATCAACTACACAAGGTACAGGTGCAACACACAATCATGTACAGCTTAATGTTGGTCTCTTTCAAGCAACTCTGGTCAATTGAAGCTAACCATTTTATGTTTTAAACAAGGACACACAAACCGAAAAATATTGATACACCATTGTATCTGCAATTGCTTTAACAGGAGCCAAGGCATATTTTGCTAACATTTTGATTGTGCTTAGATGCTTGATGAACTGTGAAATTTAGACATCTTTTCAAACAAAAGCCAAATGGTTACACATCCCACATTGATTCTACATACTAGAAATAAAAGCAGCTTCAAGATCACAATTATAAGTGATCATATAGGGACACTGCTGGCACCTGATCTGTTAAACACACAAAATTAAATGTTTGTTTGATATACCAACCCTGCCTCAACCTTTCACAACTGTATACAATAACAAATCTACCCCCACCCCCCCCCCCCCAAAAAAAATACAGATTTTTTGTAGGTACAGTTTGCCAAGGCAAACAGTTACTATTTCCCTTTAATATTTAAATATATATATGAAACTAAAGCAACCTTAAAATGTAAACATGTCAGGTTAATACCGAGAAACCATTTGAAAAGTTTGTTGCAGACACTTTGACCCTTAAACACTTCTGTTTGCTACGAAAGCTCCAAAGGCACCCAGTGAACGACTTTTGATAAAACCAAGTTCATATACCTCAGCATGAAAAAACTCCCAAACCCCCTTACATTGAGTTTGGAAGTTAATGTCCAACACATAATGACTTTAAAACAAATAGTCTACTGCCGTTAGGAGTGAGGACTGCATTATTGGACGTCTCTCAATTATCACAAAAAAATGCTGAGGGGAACCTTTGCTCTCTCCTAAGCACAGAAGGAATGGCTGTGGTCGCTCATCCTTCGATATTGTCTTGCAGTAGTCCTCTAACACTTGTCACCGACTGCAAATTAAAGAAAATAAACTCCTCGAGCTGCAAATAAAATGTAACAAAAACAGGTGGATAGACAGAGTTTTAAGACTTCTGCACAATGCTATGATACTGTGGACCAGTATAATTAAAAAGAAAAAACAGGTCAGGAAAGTCAACATAGTTATCTTGAAGGTTTTCAAAGTGTAACGCCCACCCCATTAATGTCAAATGACCTTTCCCTTGCACTATCAAGTACCGGATCACTTCATTATTATGACCAGGGTTTACATACCGACGATGAAATTTATTGAACCTTCCCCCAATTTCATCACTAGTCTAATTTAAAAAAAAATTGCCCTGGTGGCTTCTAATGACCTCTGACCTCTACTATAATCAATGGGATTCATGTACTCATGTTGGCAAACCTATATGCATCACATATGAGATTCATCTAACTTTCACTCTTTAAGTTAGCATATTTTCAAGGTTTTAAGTGTTTGGCCCTTGTTAACCTCACATGACCTTTGACCACTAGCACAATAAGTAGCATTCTTCTACTCACTATAAACAACAACACACCAAGTTTATGAGGTTAAACAAAGTTTCAGCTGAGCTGGTGTGAACCAAAAGGTGTACCACCAAAAGAATACCCAAAAAATATATATAATTAATGATTTTGCTTACTGGCTGATCGTCTATATGAATGCTTGAAGGCAACTAGTCACCGTAGCAGATCCGCTTTTCTTTGCCCATCCTCAAAAAAGCAATGGCAACAGAAAGAAAGCTAAGTTCTTCTTTTCATCTGTAAAATAGATTAAGGCAAGAAATGAGAATGCTTGCAGGTATAAACGACAAAAATATTAATAAGGCACATTATAGTCTGACCATATAAAACTTCAAGGACTGAGGATAAAATTCAAGGGATCTACACCGCCCTAAATGTGCTCCACAACTTTATGCTCATACACATTAATAACAGCAACATGAAAGTTAATGTGGCATGTGTACTCATAGGGGACCTACACATTTGTTTTAGAAGACTTAATTACCTACCCTACACACTAATTTCAAGCCAAATTTTATAAGACTTTGAAGGAAAAAAATGAAAAAGCTCATAGTATGTGCTAACCTTTCATTGACACAGTCGTACTAAAATCTGAATACAATTGTCCAAAGATTTTTGGAAAAATCAACTTCTAGACGTTTTAACATGTTTAATCTTCCTGCTCATAAATCATCTTGAGAAGAGTACAAAACACAACAAGCTAATTTCTTTTCCTCAGCATTGGAAAAGTATACACATAAGGAATCAATCTCATTGGCCATTTTCAAGTTTGTGCTTATCGACAGTAGAATTAATCCAAATATTATATTCAATTGAGCATTAATGAGTAAACAAGGCTAATAATGAGGTTTTCAGTCATTACTCCTGCTGTCAAAAAAATCATTTCACTTGTTGAGAAATCAACAGGAATTATTCAAACCCTATGTGGAACAGGCAAACAACACTGATACATGTCCAAGTGACTGTCATTGAGTTAATATTATAACAGGGCTGGGTCTCACTTCAACCACACACAAACCCGAACACGACTACAAATAAAATAGTAGCCAATTAATCATATTGAGTGCAATGTTTGGAGAAAGTTTGCAGAAAGGTTCAGAAGCCACCATTTGACATTAACCAGCTGATTTGGTCAATTCAGATCAGTTGATTTTGATAGATTTTTAAAAAGTAACAAACCACCAAAAACATATTTTGAAGGTTAATCCAAATATTGACCCATCTTTACAGACATACTGGAAAGAGAAACTATATTGTCATGGCATAAGCTCTGAATGAAGCTAGCTATGAATTCACAGGCCATGACTATACAATAAATTTGGCTTACCATCAGTCAGTGCATCCAACGTCTTCTCTAAATGCAAAAAGTTCGGCCAGTTTGGGATGATCGCCTGTATAGCACAAAATGTCCATTGTCAAATATCCCACTCTGTTGTATAATTTGTTGGCAGTTGGTTTTTGTAATAATTCGAAGTCCTGTATGTTCTACTTGTAGGAAAGAGAAAAATATGCAAACAGCATTATAGGCCTATAACATTACTAGCGCTGATGTTCTATGCTATACTAATATTATTATAGCCTAGAACTCATTAAATGCCAGGCCTAACTTAGGCTTCTTTGAAGTTTGAAAAACCCTCGAAGTTCGGACACCCCTAACGAATGCATGATTTCACCATGGCACAAATAGGCTACAATAGGATCAATTTGACGAAACCTATGAAGCGACTTTTTTTCTAACGAGAATGTTTCTTCTGCCATCGATAGTATCATTTTAAAAGAAGTGTGAACAGATACAATTCTAGAGCATTTTAGTGCTAAAGTGTTCGAACTTCGAAGGGTCCATTATTTATACTACTGTATGTACGTACTACTACTAGCATTAACAACGTACGTGTAAGTCTAACATTAGGCCTAAGTTATGACAGGCTAGGTCTAACGTTAAGCTAATAAGGGTTCATGTGGTCATTTGCCGTATAAAACTTAAAAGAAAAAAAGGGAGTACAATTTATGATTTACAACGAAAATGTGCTACAATGAAACCTTGTCTAGCCAAGATATAGGCTAGAGAGACCTGGTGCATACGCATAGCTTACCGTAAGTTGACAAGCATCTGTATTACACAGGCGTTCGCAACGTTAATACAATGTGAGGCCTAGTTACACACTTGCGGGCGCGCCTGTGGCGCCTGTCAATCGCTTCACTACAAGCTAGCCTAACGTAATACAACTATGCTGGAAATACAATTAGTATTAGTAGCCTTTAAGGCCGGGTCACATCTGCGCGATTCAACACGCGATTCAACTCGCAACTAAAATCACGCGCATCAGAAAAGTTGCTTCTGAGAAGTTGCGCTGATTAGGACATTGCTTTATTGCAAATCAACCCAAATCGACGGCGCAACTTTTATTGCGCAACAAGTTGATACCCGTGTCTAACTACGCGATTCAACCTTCAATTGTATTGCGAGTTGCAGATGCGACCCGGGCTTTACGTATGCCTGGTATAGTCTACATGTAGCACCGAGAGAACGAACGATCATTCGATACCACTAATATGTAGAGATCGCAGTGTTCGATGCACACACCAAGCAGAGGATTGTTTTTCTTTACGCTCACCTTCAAATGTAGCACATAACTCTGGCATTTCCCACCTCTTGAGTACTGCGCTTACAAATTCGTCAGCCATTGTGTAAATTATAACACGTTCAGGCGCGGCGGAACGGAAAAATTATTGGGGGGGGGGCTAATGTGTGGAGACTATCTAAGCGGAGCGCCACCATCGGTTGGCGCGGAGCGTACAAAAAATTTTGGGGTTTTTTCAAACCCCCAGATGGCCGGAAACGGCACTTTCCGAGTGTTTTATGCTGCGAATACCTAGCCCTAAAATATGGGTCTCAAGCCTGCAATTTCTCAGATTGCACGTAAAAGTCTGTAAAAACATTGTAATTTGTATATTCGATGGTTTTTTAAGAGAGTAGCTATTACTCGTCGTAGTGTACTCGCAAAGATGTTTTTGAGTGTAGTGAGGGCAGTGGCGGAGCTAGAGTATTGGTCAGGGAGGGCAAGAATGGTCTGTAGGGGCGCTTTCGACACTATCTAAGCGGAGCGCCACCACAGGTTGGCGCGGAGCGTACAGAATATTTTTGAGTAAAGATACTCCCTAGATTGCAGGAAATGACCCTTTCCGGGGCCTTGCTAATTGCAGATAAACGGAGAATAAATAGGTGTCGTCGCCATTTTGTCGGAAAATTACACTAACAGAATATGACAAATGTCAATAGGTATATGAGAGCGCAATAAAATAGTCAAAAATCGCGAATAAGTAAAAAGTTGTGAAAAGCTGAAAAGGGCGCCAGCAGTCCATTTGAGTCCGTCAGGGGGGGGGGGGGCATCCGCCCCCTGACTGTATATATGGACGCTCCGCCACTAAGTAAGGGGATGTTGGAGAACTGGCTGAAATGAGGCAAGTCATTGGCCTAAGACGAAGTTGTGTTACGCTTACCGGTACTCACACTCACTGCTTCCACTTTTCACGGGGCGTGAAGACGCGGTTGGGGTGACAATGTGGTCTATAGCCAGGGGACGGGCCGAGGGTCCCCCAGCAATTACTAAAATTATTACACCTATAGAGTATACGTGTGCATCGGACAGATCGACAAGTATGCATTGAAAAATGGGCAGATGCACGTTTCGGAGCCTTGGTAAATATTGGGGGGGGCTTATCATGCATTTGCCCCCTCAACTTTTTTATTGGGGGGGGGCTGAGCCCCCCAAGCCCCCCCCCCGGTTCCGCCGCCACTGAACACGTTCACTATATACGATCTACTCATGATGCATGCACATCGCGAAGAGTACAAGTATAGTAATGGCGCAAAAATGCTGGTTTTTGCACAACATTGGGCAAATCAAGCTTGTTTGCCCAACAGAAAGTAACAACAAACTACATCTTAATTTTTGCACGACAAAGTTTACCCATATCAGTTGTGTAATTTCTTTTACCCAGTTGTTGGTTAATATTTACTCTTATTGGGCAATGCTTTGTTTGCTCAACCAGTTTTGCCCAACAGTTTTTAGAGTGAAGGTAGGAGACTCCCTGGGAGAAAAAATATATATACAAATATATGTAATACAGTATAGGTAAGGATTAAATATACAGTAATTTTGAAGTTATAGACTTCAAGTTTTTTGAGAGATCATTTCAAATTTGTATTGCTCTATTACGAAGACCGAATTTCCCTATGTTACTATGGTAAAAATTGCAATGAGCGCTGTAGAATTGTCTTGTGTGATGGTTATGTAAGACTCTGTTACTACATATAAAGTCTCTATATGCGAAGAGATTAAAAAGTAAAAGCCAACTATAAACTATTGGGTGATCCTCATTATCTACTCTGTATTTGTAATTATATTTGTGTTCTTGTGTTTTATTCATTTTTGTCATTTACTCATCCCGCTATTCTGTGCGTGTTTCTGTCCCTTCTGTTACTGTTACTTGTCATTCAGCCTCTGAAGAAGATCCTGTTACTGGGATCGAAACGTCAGGCCAACTTGCTTTTACACATACATATAAAGTCATTAAAAGCGACTGGCATGTAATCCATTCCATGCTTTGTAAGCAAAGGTAGCAACCTTGACTGTTATAATATCACCAAGTTTTAATAAATTTAGGGACTTGAATATTCCACTAGTATGTTCAAGTGGTGGGGCATTAGCAATGTGACGTATAGCCCTCTTTTGGAGAATATTTATGCGGTCAATGTTAACATTGTATGTACCAGACCAAATAGTTGTACAGTAGGATAGGTGAGGCAGAACTAATGTTTGATATAGCATTCTAAGTACATGTTGTGTGGGAAAATTTTCAGTTTAGATAATATACCAGTATTTTTAGCTACAATGTTACATACTGACGAAATATGGCTATTCCAAGAAAGTTTGCTATCAATATTAATACCAAGAAACTTAGTTTCAGTTACACATTTAGTTATTTTACCGTTCATCGTAATATCCTTATCCCAACGAACTGCTCTACTACTACTAAAAACAATGTACTAAGTCTTATCAATAATAATTCTTAATTTGTTTGCTGCGAACCAATCACAGAACTTATCCAGTTTATAAGAGAGAGTACTTTGGAGTGAATTTACGTTCTTCGAGTGAAAGAAAAGATTGGTGTCATTTGTAAATAAAACTGTATGAGCGATGTTGGAGACATGGCAGATATAATTAACGTATATAATAAACAACAAAGGAACTAATACAGAGCCCTGAGGCACACCACAGGCGATTTCACCTAGTCCAGAATTTGAATTCTTGTATGTAGTGTATTGTAACCTATTTGTGACATAACTGTCTAGCCAATTTAGGGTAGTTCCTCTGATTCCGTAGAAAGATAATTTGGATAATAAAATGGAGTGGTTAATTGTGTCGAATGCTTTGGACAGGTCGAGGAAGACGCCGATGCAAGTGTTGTCATTATCGAGATTAATGTAAAGTCTGTCAATAGCATCTGCCAGAGCAAGTTCAGTAGAATGACCAGGGCGGAAAACATACTGTTGGTTACAAAGAATGTTGAACTTGCACATAAAACCGAAAATATGATTGAACATTAACCGTTCAATCAGTTTTGAAAAACACGATAACAGTGATATAGGGCGATTATTTTGATAAGAACTCATGTCACCTTTCTTGAAGATAGGTACTACTTTTGCGACTTTGAGTTTGTTAGGAAATATGCCAGTATTAAAAGAGATATTACAGGCGTGTGTCATGGGTTTGGCAATAAAATAAAATAAATAACATGTTTGATAATACCTGGCTTAAAACCATCGTTGCATGCTTCCTTATTTGATTTTAAGTTCCAGCTTGCTATTTTAATTAATGAACTCAGCTTCAGTATCAGATAACGTAAAAGAAAATTGCTGTCTTCTCTTACTTAATATCTCTTGTTAGTTTCGCATTCGCCATACTCATGTGCAATGGTTAAGATTGGTTTCTAACAAAGCACTGAAAATAAAAGTAGTTACAGTCAACTGTCATGTAGCCTTAGAATTATTTATCAGTTTCAGTTTATTTTTGTGCCAAAGGTTAAGTCGTTTCTAATTAGTTCATTTCAGTGAAAGGTAATTAGACCAGCCTATGAATGAGCTAGGTATCACCTGGAGGGAGGATTTGACCACCCCCCCAACGAGAAAGAAACCACCCTTTTCGGGGGGTGAGTACAGGATTTGGGCTTTTTATCCAAGATATTCTTATTCCTTATGAAATTTTGGTCTAGAAAAACCACATGAGATAAATCCTCCTTCCAGGTGATACCTAGCTCATTCATAGCCTGGTCTACCAGACTTAATGCTATTAAGAACGGGTAACAACATACATGTATGAAATCAAGGGACTATAAAGCTTAACAACTGGTCTATGTTGTTACCTTTTGTTGAATGTAAAGGTGTCTTCACAAGATTGTTTATCGATGGGGTGGGTTGGCAGGGGGAAACCATGCTCCGGAGGAAGTATAACGTCGCAACCCAGTACAATAATTGTGGTTGCGTCCCTTTTCAGTGTTAGTTCTTAGACATTTAGGACTAGCATATTATTAACAATCTTTACCAGTACCCCTTTATCATTACTTGACTCAATTATATGTCTTTAACAGCTTCTCAATCAACTACAGGAAATTCCCATATTGTTTAGTGGAACGTTATGTTTTAATTGTTTCCTGATATTCAGGATATTAAATAGAGAGGAAGTGTAGAAAAGAGGAAATAACGAATTGTATATGAAAAGATATTTGTTTTCCTTTTTGTTTCTTTTCTTTTCTTTTGTTTTTGTTTTGGTAGGTTAAGGGAGAATGAATCCCAATTTAATGATTGTTTATATTAGGTCAGTTTGGTTACGTTGCAATACATTCTAATATGTTTGATAATTAGATTAAATCTTTTGTTCTGATCATTGCCTTACCTGATTAAGCGACATATATTATATAGGGCGCTGCTTCGACTTTTGCAATTCTAACAAATTTATAATGTTACCCCTGGAAATTTTTTTGCACTCCTTCGTAACATTAAATGTAGATTGTCACTCTGATATCTGTTGGCATAGAAACCTATAAAATATTTCGCAATATGGTTGCAATCTGTCACCTTGTCAGGTAGCGAGATTTTACATTGTTATACGTAATGGTATAGAGTACTATAACAATTTTTAAAACGTGAAATTTTCATATGCCAACAAACAGTGCAAATATTTATGTACTTTTTGTAACATTTGAGCTGAATATGACCAAAATGGCGACCAGACTATCAGGCGCGGATTCAGGGAGGGAATTAGGGATTTTACATACCCCCCCCCACACTTCATTTTTTTTTAAATTTAGTTATGGCCATGTACCTTTGTGAAATGGCAGAAGTGAATGAAAGATTTTTATAATAGGAAGAGATGCAATCTGGTGTCATTGAATAAGATTTGGCGGTGTACATCAGTAGCAGTGGTCAAATTCTTCCCTGTGTGAATGTGAACAAATCCCATTTCTCCCAAATAACGAAGGCGGGGGGGGGGGGGGTGGGGGTGGGCAGGGGGTCCATTTGCACGCCAACGTTTGGGAAGTGAGTAAAGTTTGTACTAGTTATAAGAGACATATATTAGACATAATGTATTTTGTAAGGAAGACAATATTTTTATCGTGTATGTTGATTATTAATTATAGTAAAGTACTTCAGTGGCTTTCCCAACTTGTTTTGTAACTCAGTTCACAAAGACACACGTGCTGCCTGTCACATCTTCCGCTGCGTTGCGTTACCCGGTCACAATGGTCCCACCATTACCTCATAGAATAAAGGCAAAAGTTTGTGCCACCCTTTTCTGGTTCCTTAATATACCACAATGGCAACCTCCCTACGCCATTCACATACCTACCCCATCCCCTGAAAATTGTCTACATCAGTGACTAAATTCTCGCAAACAACAATTATATAGTTAACAACTTGTTTTAGATGTTTTCAGGATGGCTCGATATACAGTTCCCTGGTAACAGTTACAAAGTTAACTATCAAATATTTGCTGATATCACCAAATAATTGGTGATATCAGCAAATATTTGTTGATATCAGCAATTATTTGATGATATCTTCATATGATCTGATGATAGCAGCAAATAATTGTTGATATCAATATCGAATAAAAAGTAAAACGGCTTGCCGTACGGCAGTTCTATAGAACTGAAAACAGAAGCTGCTTCCACAAAAGGTATAGTGCAGAATTGGACCACCAATACGTGCAAATTAAGATGATACGTAGCCCTAAAAATAAAGTAATTTGAGCTTACCTTGGTGAGAATCTCGGTCGTCTTCTTTCTCATCGTTTCTGTTCTGTGACGTGTCTAGTACAATGACGTCAGTCGGCTGTAGGTTGAGGCTGTAATTTATTCAAAATTATGTTTGATTCTCATTATTAGCACCGATTTGAATATCTTTTTATTATTGTTCAAGAATGATACAATAAAATTAACTATGAACAATAAACCTATATACTATATAGGCTCATAATGTTGTCCTCTTTTCAACCTTAACCTTTGCCTAGCTATCCCCACATCTGAAATAGAGGGCGCTAGCAACATATCGCCTTCAGAGCCATATATAGAGATACGGCTCTGATCACATTATTTTTTTCTTAAGCTTTTTTTCCACTTCTGCTTTCCCCTTTCTTCCGGGCGACATCACATACAACTTGAACAAAAAAAGTAAGGAAGAAGTAATATTATTAATCTATTGTAACAACAATTCATTTATTTTACAATTTATCATTCACTTGATATTCCTTCTAAGATTATGCATAGATCACTTACAATTTGATGACGTCAGTCAAGTTATGCAAAACCTATTTAACTTGGCAGGTATTAACTCACCTTTGAGGTCAAGGGTCAATCCATGGCAGAAGTGCGAGGTCTGTAAACCACAACTTCCATTCCAGCAGGCGCAAAATCCTTCCTGTGTTTCTGAGTCGTGATTGTGATGAATAGAGGGCAGCAAAGCATGTTTTGAAACACGCGAGCAAGGTCACAAGCAGCTATTGAAAAGACAAGAAAGGGCAGATTGCCAAATGCGCATGTTCAGATTTTAAAATAACAACTTTTTATACTTTTGTTTCTCCAGAATAAAGAACGGGGGAGTCAGATGTCATCTACTCAAATTTGCTGACCAAGCCCACCTGTTACGTCGCATTTTAACGACAAATGGAATGTTAGGGCGACATTATTATTAGCGATTGATTAAACCTTCCAAGATGAAAATACCTAGAAAAGTTTTCATCGTAATTTTGTATTAAATAGAAATGGAAAGGAATTTATTTCTCCTTACCTGTTTTGAGGGTTGAGTCAGTTCTCTCTACCAGTTGTTCTTCGCTGTCCACAATAACTGTTTCATTAGCTATAACCTATCATATCGAAAAGTGATCTCTTGATTGCAAATATTCGAAGTCCAGTTAACACAATATATCACGTGACATCATCAATGCCAATTAAAATAATTATTAGACCTTTACCCTCACCTGAAAATGTAACTTTTCTCTCGTATCAAGACATGAGGTCTTGAGTTCTTTCAGATCTTGATGTATTTTCTTGGCGGCCATGATGGTATCAGAGGATCGAGCAACGTCACGAGCGGCTGTCAAGAGAAAATTGTGACGTCATCAACTTTAAATAATATACTGTTAGACGGGGATATAAATTTGGTGAGTAAAACGAATCTGGGTATTGCCTTTTATCTGATTTTCGACCACGCCATACATTAACGTAACAAAGAAGCAATCTTTCATTCAGTATGCAAGGTCTCTTTTCAATTCTTTGAATGTGGATGTGGATTTGAATGTGGTCATCATTTACAAACATAACCGTTAGGCCTATGTCATATTTACATCGAAGTATATTTTAAATGTGAGGAATAATCGATGATTTGTGAACGTTAATGATCAGAGGGAATCAATGACGAATGAATGCCTATCCAGCTTTCACCCGATGACCCGAACTCTCGTATCCTGATCCCCATCCCATAATATCCCTCGCACCCCGCCCGTGACCCAACGATGACATATTAAAGGGACAACTTACCGGTAACATCAACCCAAAAGTTTAGCAAACGGAGCGGCGGTCGAAAGGGAACGAGTTCCTTTCTGGTCTTTGTTGGATTCGCTATAACAGAATAAAACGTACCGTACATGGTTAACGAATGGTTTAGGTAAGGATGTTCGGTTTAAAATAACAGTATATAAAGTGTTATGAAGGAAGCAACTGTCAACTGGAAGTACTCATGTAAGCAAGGTCAATCTAAGGTCTAAGGTTGATTGAGACATATATCAAAGAGGCAGATGAGGACATTATTACTTGCGGTAGTCTGGTCCTGTCCTAGAGGAAAACAAAATAGTACAAGATGAACCAGACAATTCATCTCCTCACATGGAGTATTCTTACTGAATGTTATAGTTATGCATATACCTATATACTATGTAATGAACACCTAAGGATGAAAAAGATCATGTTAGCAATGCCTACTTACATCGCATGTTGATACTTTTAAGTAACTTTAATCATGCGCTTATATGACTTTACCGGGGTGCCAACCCGGCCTATATAATATATGTGTGACAATACCAGGGTGTCTAACCGGCCTATTAAATATATGTGTGACATTACGAGATGAGATACAAAACTACGGTGAGTGAAAGTAAAACAGCCAATGCTTGTTTTTTTTTATAAATATATCACTATATATATACATATATTGATATGAGCGTATACGTAAAATATATGTATCTCTTTCTTCTGAATTTGAGGAGTGACGGACTCTCATGTAATCTCTTCAAGTGTTTGTAGCTGTAAATGGATCTGCTAACAAAAACAATATTGGTAAGATGGTTTGTACTGGTGGTTATACTAATTGAGGGTTTGCGAATATACTTTCCGACAATGTTTCTTACTGAATTTTTACACTGAAAGAAAGGAAGGCCATACAGTGCACGTCAACAACAGCAGCTTCATGAATTAACCATCAGATCATAGGAATGCACGTTACCACTATCACATGATTTTTCTAAAAAAAATGAGCATTATTTAGGTTTGATTACACTACTGAATGAAATCATCAATTATTCACGTTGAATCGTTACCACATTGCTTGGCTAAAACTGAAGAATTATGGCAAGGTATTAAGAAGGCTAAGATGGTTTACATTATATGCGCTGATGGTAACAAATCCGTTGAAGGACTTAACGTCACGTGGAACATGTGGGTGAGTTTTTTTGCATTCGATCGTTCTCCAAAGTTGGGTTAAATACATTTCCATGCATCAGTTGTGTTAAGTCCGTTAACAATTTTCAAATAAATGCCGCCTATATCACCCCATGTGACATATATTACCCCGTACTCTATAACGATCTTTGAACCGTCTGTCAATACAGCTGTCGGATGTACGCCGGGCAAAAGCAAATCAGTTAGCATACAGGCGTATATGTATGTATCGTTACTAAAGAAAATGTGTAATTACCGCGATACACTGCAGTTTTCTAGCTATGTATTTGAGGAAGTGATGACATGTTGTTAACTTCAAAAACGTTTCATTCTTTTATGATTCCTGGATTTCTGTTAAGTTTTATGTTAATTGGATTAATGCTTCTGAATTTACAGCTTGCGAGCAAATACCTTCCTTTATTCCTAGTGTTTTCAGATTATTTTGTGACAGTGTAGTTGGAATGATCTCTTTTCTGCA
Source organism: Apostichopus japonicus (assembly GCF_037975245.1). NCBI lineage: Eukaryota > Metazoa > Echinodermata > Holothuroidea > Aspidochirotida > Stichopodidae > Apostichopus > Apostichopus japonicus. Next base: position 2,165,141 of record NC_092575.1, on the reverse strand, counting down.
GTCTAGCGTGTGGTATATATAGAGAGATATCCCTGTGTTGCTACTATACCCGGATGTTAATTTCAACAACGTACGTACGGTAGTGGAGAGAAACAGTCCTTCCTCTGCCTTATACTACAAAGCACTGATATTTCTTCAGTCATGCAAAATGGAGAGTAAAACCAGAAGAGAAACCAGAATTATTCCAGAATGTCTACATATTTTGAAACATTTTTTTTGGAGAAGTGTGTTGGTGGACAACATACTTGACAATGTTGGATGCTATATGTACTATTCCACTAAACGTGGATCGCAGCTGGTAAAGAAAAGTCGTCAGAAAATCGACAAGGTATAGGCTATATAGCACTGGATCCGTACAGCTATAGAATGCGGTCGTATTTCTGCTACAAAATAAGGGATTTGATTAAAATGAGTTTATCGAAATGCAATGAAGTTGTTGTAAACGACTGTACAGTAAAACTAACCTATGCAACATCAATGATCATGATGATAGAGGGCGTTGGCTCAATCAATTTTTTCAGTACCAGAGCCGTAGAGAGCCAGAGAGATATATATACGGCTCTGTTCAGTTACTGTGTATGCGCCATTCTGAGACGTACGTGAGCGGCGCGTTATATTGGTTCGCAATCAATGAGATCTAATCGCAGTGGACACTGTCATCTCACTAGATCAATGCAGCCTATTTTGTGCTGGTTTCACTATAGAGAAATGTCTTCGCAGAATAAAGGTAAGTCTCTGTTTAATACATAACTTGAATATTAATTTTGCAACTTGAAGTAACTTTATGTTCAAGAATTTCGGGCTTAGTCTGTCCGATATTTATGTTTTCAATCAGGGGCGGACTGGGTCTTAAAACCGGCCCGGGCATTTTCCACCTAGACCGGCCCCTTATTCATTGATATGCTACTGACATAGTGATCGCCGTCCTGGGGGACAATCCTTAAGGGGAGGGGTGTCCCCCTACCCATTGAGATTTTTATTAAAGTTAAGGAATGCCTACATGCAAAATGGTGCTATATTTCTCAATTTTGTAGGTTACAATAATCATTTAAAAATGACCCAAAAATAATTTCCCAGAGGCAACACTTGATTAAACCGAGGAAAGTTCAAAACGTAAACAAAAATATATGTTTTAGACTGGATTTTATTTAGTTTTTCAAGCATTTTGTGACAACGTGCTTGAAAAAAATGGAAAAAAAAAAACTAAATAAAATCCATTAGCACGGACGGGTTGCCAATAGCACGTTCTTTTGTTACGAACTAACCGACTAACTAACATGGTGATTTCATGAGCTTATTCCCACAGTTAAAAATTTATTTATACACAGCCCGTCTGTATTCTATTAACTACTGTGAAAATGGGCTGCAATTTTTACCAGGCTCCCCAGCCCACCGGCCCACCGGGCATGGTCTAAATGGTCATGTGGTCAGTCTGCCACTGTTTTCAATTGAGGAGGATATAAAAGTTATACATAAAATGGAAATTAACCGTTTTGCTTTGATGCGGTACTGTTTTATATAAGAGTGTTGAAAATATGAAATTTAAATTCACGCAGGGTAGTAGTGAAGTTTAAGCACTAGCGGTTCACACCGGGGCCTCTGTGACCTTGATAGTGAGAAAACAACTGGTTATTGTGATGGTTGGTGGAACGAAGTTTTACTGATGATCATAATACGTTTCGTCCTTTGTAAAAAATAGTTTTTGTTTGAGTATTTTTTTTAACACTACAAATCACATCTGGAGGCACCTGGGGGGGGGCACCTTTTTTTAAATATTAAATTATGAAGCAGCTAGAACTGTAGACGAGAAACAATATATTAATGTTCTTGTCGCAATGCCATATACAGCAAACAACAACTTCACGACGAAATTCTATCACGGGTAAAACTCTTTCCCATTAAACCAATTAACAGCCAATACTACCGACCAGTCTTTATCAGTTTTATGGCTTAGGCCTACAATAGCCTAATTTTTTCATTTTAAAAAGTAAATTTCCCTTCTTGCACTTACAATTTGCCAGATAAATCTGGTAATGGCGGGAAAAGTTGTTCAAACAAGTTGGACGAATACACTTTAGTAAAGGGGACCAGTTAGATACCAAATTATTAAAGATTGCCAGCGTTCCACCGATGTGTCATTGATTGGAATTGACTTTGGAAATAAGAGTTCACGTGCTAAATTCTTAAAATGTCAATTGGACAACATATCTTGCTTGGAGCTTTTATAAGTTTGTAATCGCAGACACATATTGTTTTTATCTTTCACACTTGGCTAATTACTGAGAGTTTAAAAATGCTGGATGATCATTTGTAACAGCCTCAACAGTTCTGCTATAGTAAGAGTTCAAATACAGTGCAATATACCCAAAGGTAAAAAAGGCGGGAAAAGTTATTCAGACGCGTTGGACGAATTCACTTTAATATAGGGGATCAGTTATGTACTAAATGGTAATAGATTGCCAGCGTTTCGCCGATGTGTCATTGCTTGGAACTGTTTGAATTCAAGCAATCAGTGAAAAGCTAACATGTTTATTTATGAGCCGTTGCTTAAAATAGATTATTTCACAGCAATCCGAAAAAGTTCCGCCCGTATCACAGCCATACACAATGTACACACATAAATCATATGGTGTTGTAGTACATACCGGTGTACAGGCGCTTATCCAGGATTTTCTAACCCGGGGGGCGCGAATTACTATCTAAGCGGAGCGCCACCATCGGTTGGCGAGCAGCGTACAAGAAAATTTCTGGTTTTGATACCCCCCCAGATCACCGGAAACGGCACTTCTCGGGCTTGAAATGACCAACCAGATGTACACTTTTGGCCTGAGAACCAAGTATTTCCTAATAGTTTTTTTTTTCCATCCATAACCTTTTTGAAGATGTCAACCCGGCACACGTCATGTTCGACCTGATCGCATGTCCTGTGGGTCTTTGCTTTTGTAGGTGATTCTACGTCGCGGCCCACAATACCCGTCAGCCCCACTTTTCAAGGTTTTAAGCCCCAAATTTGTTCAGAATTTGAAAATTCACATTTCTCGTGAATAAACTCACTTCAAAACATACCCATAATGTTGTACAAAATTTCATCTATGGACAACCAATATAGAAAAACTACCTTCAACCCCAACAGACCGGTCAAAATTGCACGAGTAGAGGGAAGTGTGATGCAGAATGTTGGTCAGAAATTTTCCAAAATTTAGACACAGTTAATTTATTGGTGTACAAATATTAAACCTCTTATAACGGCTATTATAAAACTTGGTTGAAGGAAATGAAAAAATAGCAGATATTTCCGAAACCGAACACTACACACATAGGCGTAGGAGGCGCGGCGGCAGTGGCGGAGCTAGGGGTATTGGTCAGGAGGGGCGAGAATGGTCTGTAGGGGCGCTTTCGACACTATCTAAGCGGAGCGCCACCACTGGTTGGCGCGTAGCGCACAGACAAATTTTGAGAAAAGATACTCCCTAGATCGCCGGAAATGACCCTTTCAGGGCCTGGCTAATTTGTAGATAAACGAAGAATAGGGTGTCATCGCCAAATTACACCAACAAAATGTGACAAATGTCAATAAGTAGATGAGAGCGCAATAAAAAAGTCAATAATCTAGAATAAGTAAAATGTGGTAAAGAGCTGAAAAAGGCGCCAGCAGTCCATTTGAGTCCGTCAGGGGACGCATCCGCCCCCTGACCGTATGGACGCTCCGCCACTGCGCGGCGGGGGTGCAGCCCCTAATTCGCCATTACTAATGTAAAAGAAACTTTTGACATAATTGGACCTCCATGCTTTTTATACATCTGCATGAGACATGTCGTTGTTTACATTAGCATCCCGCGGTATACTGCTCAATTTTAACGGACCGTACGGTATACATGATGGCATGCGATGTAATAACCGATGCTTGCTTATATGATCTCGACATTGACACGTTGAACGCGCGCTTCGCGAGCGAAAAATTTTGGTTATTTTTTCAGGCAAGTCGGACAGTTTTGAGAATTTTCATCCTGGAACGCCATTTTCATGCTCACTGATATGATGTCATATCTGCTATTTGCGTTACAAATTCGAACAGGCGCGTAGCGAGGAATTTGCCAAGGGAGGGGCGAAGCCTGTAGGCAAATTATCTAAACGTAGCGCCACCATAGGTTGGCGCGAAGCGTACAAGAAAATTTTGTCCGAAAATGCCTCCCAGATCGCTGGAAATGGCACTACCCAGGACCATTTGTTAGCGCGAAGCGTACAAGCAAATTTTGGCCGAAAATGTCTCCCAGATCGCTGGAAAGGACACTTCCCAGGCCTTGTAAGTTGCATCTAAGCACTTTCTATTTTGAAATTACTTAGCGATATCATTTAAAAAAATGCTGAATGGGGGGGGGGGGGGCGGTCGCCCCATTCCAAAATGCATCAGTTGCACAGTTGGTTTCATAGCACAATCTATACACACGCGTTATGATAGACCATATATAGTATATATATAGATCATTAGTGAGAGAGGAAAATGGAAACGTCAACAAAAATGGAGTTGTCGGTGTAAGGGGTAGGGTGAGGCACACTTTTACGAAATCATTGATCCGTCACTGGCTACCCTTCAGCGCTGTAATGATGTCACTGTTCCTCTTTCTCTTCCCGGTGTCTTCGCGTTTTTCTTTTACTCCCTCCTTTTCTCCTTCTTCTCTCTTTCTTCTTTTTCTTTTCCCTTCCTTCCTCTCCTCCTCCTCTTTTTCCCCTCTTTTTTCCTTTTTTCTTCTTTTTTTCTCTCCTCTTTTTCTTACCCGGGGGGCGCGCGCCCCCAACGCCCCCCCTGGATACGCACCTGGGTGTACTGGGTTGCTTACGACGCGGCAAAGTGACAATTATTTACCTCATTATTCAATGACGTTCATAGAATTTAAATATTCATACTATGGGCGGGGTTTATGCGATCCTAACGGAAATATCTTCGAGAAAAATAACGTTCAAAGTTGTAAACTTTTAGACTTTCATTCCACATTTTGAAGTAAGCTTTGAATAGATAAGCTAGTTATGTATGTCGTTATGGCATCGTGGGGTCAATGAGGTTGAAAAAATCATAGAAAAAGACGTTGTCTATTTTATTAGCAGAAGTATTAACGGCAACAACTGCATGCGGTTCCCGATTAATCAAGTACCGTAAGTAGATGCCCTCATATATATGATCTTAAATTACCATAAGAAAATGAAACTGACACTGGAATATGAGCCACATGTTATGCATATCAAGGCATACCCATTCAGAATAGTGTTACATTAAAGTGGATTTGAGCTTTTTTATGATGATATAATGATGGTAATGATAAGGGCTTTATTTTAGGGGTTCAACTGCATATGTCTCTTAGTTAAATCAACAAGTAAAGTTCCTGTGTACTATCAAAATGAATTAATTTGGAGCCTGGCAACAATCCATTTGTCTAAACTTAGAGGTTCTCTCCTGCAATAAAACCCTTGAACTGCCCATCTGCTGATGGGAATCTCTGACTTATTTTAATAACACAACAAGCAGGGATGACCAGTCTGTTGCCACGGCCAAGACGTCCAAACTTCCAGTAAATATAGTTCCCATATGCATAGTGACGGTAGCTGTCATTTGATCTGTTTTCTTCGTTGGCCAGTTCATCCTCGCGCACTAGCATGTTGACAGATAGAACATTTGCATTCAAGCAAATATCTCTGAATGCTTGAGATTCTATAATGCAAGCAGCAATCCTCCTACAACAACACCTGTTTTCAATGATAGTTGGCATTTGACTACATTTGGTACACTTGCACCACGGTGGAATCTCTGTAGGCTGGTTTTCTCTTGTCGTTTGTGGTGGAGTGAAATCACTCAAGGCTTCTGGCTTTCTTCGAAGAAGCTCCGTTGCAACATCCTCCAACCTCTCTCTGGACTGTGGACAAGCCTTTCACATACCAGACTGTTGGTAAACAAAAATTCAACTTCAATATCACCAGCTAGTGCAATTCACCACAAAGTGCACATCACAGAATTTGGATAATATATTGCAAACAATTCGGTCATGTAAAGTACGACATGGGGAACAATGACAAGAGATACACATTGGTTACTGTAAGCAGTGAAATACAGAGTAAGAGGATCTTATAGGATAGTGAATACAAATATTTGTGTTAATTTTTTGTTTGTAGCTATTTGAAGATTTATGAATCTTGGCCCTATCTATGCTACTGCAAATAGCAAGGGCGTAGGAACCGGGGGGCTGGGGGCGCCAGCCCCCCAGTGAAAAATATGGAGGGGCGGAAGTATCATTCCGCCCCCCCCCCCCGCTTCGCAAGTCAGAAAACCCCTTTTTCATTTCCGAATGAGAAAAAAATCTCATTTGGAGCACCAAATTGCATCTAAGGCCATGCAGGTGAAAATGCAAAATTATATACAAAATGGAGTGGTGGGTTGAAGTGTGCTATATTGCACCAAATTGCATCTGAGGCCACCTGGAAATGCAAAAAAAATTCCAAAGGGGAGGGGGACACCCCCTCCCCTTAGACCCCTCCCCCAGGCCAGCCATCAGTCTTCAGCCCCCCACTCAAAAGTATACCTTCCTACGCCACTGGCAAATAGTACTGTATGTTTCAATGTGTAATCAAGTACGATACATCTTTACAATCCTGCACTTTTGCCAATTTTGCATACCAATTTGCTATCTCACACTGATATTCTCTTAGAGAATCAAAATTGTTTGCAGAGGAATCTACATTCTGCGTTCAGAATAAATTCCGCAGTAAAACTACAGCCCAAGAATAAATGCACTAGCGTCTCCACTTCAATACTACACAACATACGGTGAGGCGAATCTGCCCTTCACTTTATTTAAAAGAGCAAGTTGTTGTTTTGGTAAAATTCTGTGAAGTAATCTATATGAAAAGTACTTCAGTTTGGGTTTAAGAGAAGTTGTGAAACACAGTGAGAATATTTTTGGGGCCATTCTCCGTCCTTAATATTTTCGAACAAAAATCCGTCTCGTTAGCGCCGTGGGTCGGCAAGCAAATCTTTTCAAGAAGATAGAGTAGCAAAATTAGGACATAGAAGAGACATTTATAGCTCTGAACAGCAGGTTATCTTTGTCATTTAAATCAATCACTTCAAATGGCACAATTAGTTTGCCTCCAGCCTGTTTAAATTGCATTTATTACATCCCAATAAAAAGTGAAAAAATAAATAAGAAGTGACTTGAGTTTAAAAATAACAATGGAATATAAGGTTTTTCCGCAAACGATGACAAATGAATATCAACAAATGATTTCCACGGGCCAAAGTGTTCACTATACAGTATCGCTTTACCCACGTACATTTCCGAGTGTGGATAAATCTCTCGATATCTATAGCTCTTAAACCGCCATTTCATTAACAAAATCCGTTTCGAGATCCGGCTGTATAGTAGGAATCACAAATGATTTTCGAGTTGGTTAGCATCATGTTTGATCTCTAGAGTAAGGCAAAATATGTCACCAAAATACAGAACTAGTATTGTTCGATACAGGTTCCAAACGCCTACAGTGGGATTACGACCTTCCTTACCGGTTTCGAACCTATATATATAGCCTATATATATAGCCTATATATATAGCCTATATATATAGCCTATATATATATATATATATATATAGCCTATATATATAGCCTATATATATATATATATAGCCTATAAATATAGCCTATATATATAGCCTATATATATAGCCTATATATATAGCCTATATATATATAGCCTATATATATATATATATATATATATAAATATATATATATATATATATATATATATATATTTATATATATATATACACACCCAATCACCCAGTGTATACCTGTTTCCTTCAACATCAGATATGGGTACATGTACCTATTGCCACAATCCAGTTACTGGAATGCTATTTAGATTTGTTCTGGGTCGAGATAATGTAATGTTTGTCTCCTGGTACACATTGCAACATTGGACAGGCTTTGATACATCAGTATTAAGAGTTTTCCAATAGTATCTGGACATTATCTTTTTTTTCTGGTTTTAATTCTACCGAGATGAGCACCTTGAAAAGATAAACAAAATTAAATTATCAGTATACAGTATATATCATGTTTGTTGTAACAAAATGCAGACTGTGTTAAGTAAATTAGCACGTTATAGCTGATATTATGTGCAGCTAATATTGACCTGATTATTAACAAGTAGAGAAAGAACTTATTTCTTTTAATGTGGTGGGTTCTAACTTTTGCAGAATTCTACATCAGGCTAAATTTCATTGAGATTTGCACTAAACTCAGTTTGATGAAAGAGGTGCAAAGGCTATTGCAATGTAGCGGAAATGAAATAATGACTGAACACAAATTAGATAGGAACAAGATGTCGTTCTGTTGTCAAAGTGTATGGCACGCCACATGTGCAATAATTCGATACACCGAGTTTATCGCCGTTAACTCTGTATTTCGATCGATTAACTCAGTTTATCGATAAACTCAGTTTATCGCTTGATAAACCGAGTTTATCAAATAGGACATGGCACGCCACGTGTGCAATAATTCGATAACCCGAGTTCGCCGTTAACTCTGCTTTTCGTTCGATAAACTAAGTTTATCGCGAACCACAGCTTATCAAATTATTGCAGTACGGCTTGCCATAAAAGTGCCCGCATGTCTGTGGTTAGTTACTTGAGTTACTTGTGTAACATGATCCACATGGATCTACTTACACTCATAGCCAACTTCTGCTGAACAACACACATTTCATGAAGTATTGTGATGCATACTCGAATGCAGAGGAAGTAAATCGTCACGCTGATGTAATTAATATGTTAAGTTCCCTGTGCATGAAAATTGTAGTCTTTATTTACTAAGTAGGTCAATGTTACTCTTCTGTGTAGCCAATATTTTATGCAATCAGCCAATCATCTCTCTAATTGAAAATCATATTGACAATCATGTAACTGTATACCTTTTTAGCCCTTCATCTTTATACTTCGAAATATGTCATTTCCTTAATTATACTTTCACCAATATATGTGACCGACACTACTAACATATATATATTTGTTTTACTCAATGGCAAATTTCCAAAAGTTAAAGCATACTGTATTTTATTCTCATCAACTTATAGCAAAAGAGTTGTTGCACGGATTATCCTGAGCTACTAAATTAATGAGAATGGTATTCTCACATTGTCGTACGTTAAAGGCTATTTTGTCAAACCCATTCGTAAGTTTGCGTATTGGTCACTTTCTGGGATCAAGGTGCATGCTTGTAATCATAAATGTCGAGGCAACACCATTTCCTATAGCAAATGATATTTCATATATATTTAGAATATGTTATCATGAACACACTACCAGATATGACCATGGTCCCTGACAACGTAGGACAGGTAATATCCGCATCAGTATAAGGATCACTACTTACATAGTGATGTTAAATACAATCGTATGGTTGGTACAAAAGTACAGTTGATGGTGATGCGCAGGGAAATGGAAAGTTTTGTTCAAAAGAACATACTTGATTATTATTGAATAGTAACCGGCTTTAGCTAGCTTAAAGCAATCTCATCTAATTCGAGAAAACAAAAGCATTTGAAAATATTTCACCATGTGTCTCTTTTAGGAGGTCCTCCTTCACCACCGATCCAATGCAGTGATCATCATCTTGAAGTTAGAGAAGACGCTCACCTCCATTTGTTCCTGAAACAAGAGCTTGAATGCATCAAACTAGGTAAGTTGGTTTAGAGAAGATGCCTTCAGTCACACCACCACTTGCCCTCACTACAACCACCAAAACAATTTTAAATATATGTGTATAAATAGTAAGTAAGATTCTTAAAAGTTAAACACATTATATGGATAAACAATTATTGATTGAGGGTAAGTGCAAAAGTTTACTAGGTAATTGAAACTTGTTGTTTCAATAACATCAATGCGTTCTCGGTTTATATCTCCCAGTTATAATAAGAAAAAATAAAGGGGGGGGGGGGGGGTTGTTAGAATCGTTAGAATCACTGTTAACTGGCATCATACACAACTGGATAGACAACCGAACCAAATGTAATCATGTATCTTTTGTCATCTTCTTTTAATTCTCAGAACTTCAGTTAACTGAGCTGAATCCATACAAGTGGATGACGGAGAAGGGGTTTCCCCTCACCCATCCTTCCAGCGATGATGAAACTTAATAAGCTATATATATAACTTTAATTTCTACTTTGCAATACCACATTTTGCAATTATTATCTTTCAAGTTTTGCTTATGCTCTTTCATGGCCTTTTAACTTTCAACTGTTTAAATGTATTTTGTAAGTACTCCTTATACACTATACGAAGACGCATTATTTGAATGTGTTTTTAGAACAGGGTCTTCAGTTGAATGATTTTTAACAACAGGGATTTTTACATGATATTTCTTTGCTTCTCACAAAAGGACAGTCACTTTCTCAGTACGAAAGGGGGTATATTTCTACAAGACCTCTGTCTAAATAGGAGGTCAAATGTCATTTGAGTTCAACATAGGTCAAAGTCTGGAAACCTTTCATAACCAAATGTCCACATACATCTATGTGTCGAACAGCACATGGAGCTATAAACAGTCTGTTTATAGCTCCATTAACAACCAATTGTCTTTCTCAATCCGGAAATAAAAATTCGTATTTCAATCAAATGGTTCTATAAGTTTCAAAAATATCTTCCCCTTTAATTTGATTCCGCATTTGTTTAAGAAGAAAGGTATAGTCAAATTAGCTACGAGCAGCTGTGGTTTCGATCGCGATAACGGGTAAACAAAAAGGGAACTAAGTCAAATCTAGAAATCTTCCTTTGGTCTCTCAATTCGGTCTTCTCCATTTCTCTTGAATTGAGTGGGATATGTTTTGCTTCCTTATACATCTTTACTGTTGATCGGTTTCCCCGTCTGCAGTGGTATGTTTTAAACATGACCATTTTCTTGTGCCTTATAAGTAAAGACTAAAACTAAACAGTAAGTAAAGATTATGCGAACCCCGGAATCCCATCAGGTCAAAGTGGACACTGACAGCCAGATATACAATCCTTGATCGCAAATTTACAAAGCAGAACAAGATCATTGATATGTCATTGCTACCACCATGCCAGCAGATTCTTAAGCTACACATTCTTAGATCAAACTTCATTGCTAGAGAATGGCGCTCAGTTGTTATGGAAGCTGGAAAACATTGTTGACGTACAATGGATGGACAGAATCACTAGAGCTGAGATGGCCCGAGAAGGTTAATACCTGACGATGTGCAAGAACTGTTTCTAGATAATAATTGTGAAGACTTTCTAGGCGACAGTGATGATAAAGCGATTCAGAAGATTAAGTAATCATAATTGGTGTGTACTTCAAAGCAAACAGACTTTTAAATTTGTCCCAAGTTAGAGTATTTGTATCCTATTTAAACTAACGTTTTGTACACAGTCAATGTAAAAATTGAAAACATTTCTGTGACGTCATCACACATTGGTACATAACTCACCCTGCAGGGGTCCTATATGGACAAAGTGGTGTCAAAATGTGCGCAAGACGTGGGAAAAAGTCATGATAGAATTTAGTTCATATCTCAAACGGTTCAAATCCGTGGCAAAAACTGTCATAATGCTCCTCCCAGTGCAGTTAGGGTTAAATAGGGGGTCCTTAGAGACCCTCTAAAACTCCCCCACCACCACAGTGTTATCACAGTCAATATATAAGGCTTAATTAACTAACTGGGTTTCCCTTTTGAGGTTAATAAGAGTTTGTTTTATCATATTTGAGTGTAAATGTAACTTATGGTATTTTTCCCTTCAAAAATGTACCCCCCTACCCCCCCCCCCCCCCGAAAAAAACCTTCACAGGGTGTGTTCGGGATTTGGGCTTTTAACCCAAGACATTCTTATTCCTTATGACATATATTACAAAAACCAAATTTTATCCTATTTGTGTGGAAATGTAACCTCTGGTATATTTTCCTTAAAAAATGGACCCCCCCAGAAAGAACCCCCCTTTTCGGGGGCTGCGTTCAGGATTTGGGCTTTTTATCCAAGATATTCTGTTTCCTTATGAAATTCTGGTTTAGATATAACACATGAGATAATTCCTCCTTCCAGGTGTTACCTAGCTCATTCAAGCGCGTTACAGTCAAACAGTGCATAAAAGCAACTTCATTTCTCTATATGCGAAGAGAAGACAAAGTAAACGCCAGCTAAAAACTATTGAGTTATTATTATTTTTTGTGTGTATATATATATATATATATATATATATATATATATATATATATATATATTTATCGCCAATTGTGCACAATGTGAAAGGAAGTCTCATATAAAGTCTTAAAAAGATTTAAGAAGGTAGGAGACTCCCTAGGAGAAAAAATATATATATATATATACAAATATATGAAATACAGTATAGGTAAGGATTAAATAAATATACAGTAATTTTGAAGTTATAGACTTCAAATGTTTTGATAGATCATTCCAAATTCAGAATTTGTATTGCTCTGTTACGAAGACCGAATTTCCCTATGTTACTATGGTAAAAATTGCAATGAGCGCTGTAGGATTGTCTTGTGTGATGGTTATGTAAGACTCTGTTACTACATATAAAGTCTCTATATGTGAAGAGACTACAAAGTAAAAGCCAAATATAACCTATTGGGTGATTGGGTGATCCTCCTTATCTACTCTGTATTTGTACTTGTATTTGTGTTCTTCTGTTTTATTCATTTTTGTCATTTACTCATCCCGCTATTCTGTGCGTGGTCTGTTGAAAGTACTTCCGTGTTTATAGCCAAACAGTGCATAAAAGCAACGTCACACACTTAGGCTTTCTCTATTTGCGAAGAGATAACAAAAGTAAAAGCCAGCTATGAACTATTGAGTGTTTTGTTGTTGTATATATATACATATTTTTATCGCCAATTGTGCACAATGGGAAAGGAAGTCTCATATAAGGTCTTAAATAGACTTAAAAAGGTAGGTGACTCCCTGGGAGAAAAAATACATATACAAATATATGTAATACAGTATAGGTAAGGATTAAATATACAGTAATTTTGAAGTTATAGACTTCAAATTTTTTGATAGATCATTTCAAATTTGTATTGCTCTGTTACGAAGACCGAATTTCCCTATGTTACTATGGTTATGTAAGACTCTGTTACTACATATAAAGTCTCTATATGCGAAGAGATTACAAAGTAAAAGCCAACTATAAGCTATTGGGTGATTGGGTGATCCTCCTTATCTACTCTGTATTTGTAATTGTATTTGTGTTCTTGTGTTTTATTCATTTTTGTCATTTACTCATCCCGCTATTCTGTGCGTGTTTCTGTCCCTTCTGTTACTGTTACTTGTCATTCAGCCTCTGAAGAAGATCCTGCTAGGATCGAAACGTCAGGCCAACTTGCTTTTACACATACATATAAAGTCATTAAAAGCGACTGGCATGTAATCCATTCCATGCTTTGTAAGCAAAGGTAGCAACCTTGACTGTTATAATATCACCAAGTTTTAATAAATTTAGGGACTTGAATATTCCACTAGTATGTTCAAGTGGTGGGGCATTAGCAATGTGACGTATAGCCCTCTTTTGGAGAATATTTATGCGGTCAATGTTAACATTGTATGTACCAGACCAAATAGTTGTACAGTAGGATAGGTGAGGCAGAACTAATGTTTGATATAGCATTCTAAGTACATGTTGTGTGGGAAAATTTTCAGTTTAGATAATATACCAGTATTTTTAGCTACAATGTTACATACTGACGAAATATGGCTATTCCAAGAAAGTTTGCTATCAATATTAATACCAAGAAACTTAGTTTCAGTTACACATTTAGTTATTTTACCGTTCATCGTAATATCCTTATCCCAACGAACTGCTCTACTACTACTAAAAACAGTGTACTAAGTCTTATCAATAATAATACTTAATTTGTTTGCTGCGAACCAATCACAGAACTTATCCAGTTTATAAGAGAGAGTACTTTGGAGTGAATTTACGTTCTTCGAGTGAAAGAAAAGATTGGTGTCATTTGTAAATAAAACTGTATGAGCGATGTTGGAGACATGGCAGATATAATTAACGTATATAATAAACAACAAAGGAACTAATACAGAGCCCTGAGGCACACCACAGGCGATTTCACCTAGTCCAGAATTTGAATTCTTGTATGTAGTGTATTGTAACCTATTTGTGACATAACTGTCTAGCCAATTTAGGGTAGTTCCTCTGATTCCGTAGAAAGATAATTTGGATAATAAAATGGAGTGGTTAATTGTGTCGAATGCTTTGGACAGGTCGAGGAAGACGCCGATGCAAGTGTTGTCATTATCGAGATTAATGTAAAGTCTGTCAATAGCATCTGCCAGAGCAAGTTCAGTAGAATGACCAGGGCGGAAAACATACTGTTGGTTACAAAGAATGTTGAACTTGCACATAAAACCGAAAATATGATTGAACATTAACCGTTCAATCAGTTTTGAAAAACACGATAACAGTGATATAGGGCGATTATTTTGATAAGAACTCATGTCACCTTTCTTGAAGATAGGTACTACTTTTGCGACTTTGAGTTTGTTAGGAAATATGCCAGTATTAAAAGAGATATTACAGGCGTGTGTCATGGGTTTGGCAATAAAATAAAATAAATAACATGTTTGATAATACCTGGCTTAAAACCATCGTTGCATGCTTCCTTATTTGATTTTAAGTTCCAGCTTGCTATTTTAATTAATGAACTCAGCTTCAGTATCAGATAACGTAAAAGAAAATTGCTGTCTTCTCTTACTTAATATCTCTTGTTAGTTTCGCATTCGCCATACTCATGTGCAATGGTTAAGATTGGTTTCTAACAAAGCACTGAAAATAAAAGTAGTTACAGTCAACTGTCATGTAGCCTTAGAATTATTTATCAGTTTCAGTTTATTTTTGTGCCAAAGGTTAAGTCGTTTCTAATTAGTTCATTTCAGTGAAAGGTAATTAGACCAGCCTATGAATGAGCTAGGTATCACCTGGAGGGAGGATTTGACCACCCCCCCCCCAACGAGAAAGAAACCACCCTTTTCGGGGGGTGAGTACAGGATTTGGGCTTTTTATCCAAGATATTCTTATTCCTTATGAAATTTTGGTCTAGAAAAACCACATGAGATAAATCCTCCTTCCAGGTGATACCTAGCTCATTCATAGCCTGGTCAAACAGACTTAATGCTATTAAGAACGGGTAACAACATACATGTATGAAATCAAGGGACTATAAAGCTTAACAACTGGTCTATGTTGTTACCTTTTGTTGAATGTAAAGGTGTCTTCACAAGATTGTTTATCGATGGGGTGGGTTGGCAGGGGGAAACCTTGCTCCGGAGGAAGTATAACGTCGCAACCCAGTACAATAATTGTGGTTGCGTCCCTTTTCAGTGTTAGTTCTTAGACATTTAGGACTAGCATATTATTAACAATCTTTACCAGTACCCCTTTATCATGACTTGACTCAATTATATGTCTTTAACAGCTTCTCAATCAACTACAGGAAATTCCCATATTATTTAGTGGAACGTTATGTTTTAATTGTTTCCTGATATTCAGGATATTAAATAGAGAGGAAGTGTAGAAAAGAGGAAATAACGAATTGTATATGAAAAGATATTTGTTTTCCTTTTTGTTTCTTTTCTTTTCTTTTGTTTTTGTTTTGGTAGGTTAAGGGAGAATGAATCCCAATTTAATGATTGTTTATATAAGGTCAGTTTGGTTACGTTGCAATACATTCTAATATGTTTGATAATTAGATTAAATGTTTTGTTCTGATCATTGCCTTACCTGATTAAGCGACATATATTATATAGGGCGCTGCTTCGACTTTTGCAATTCTAACAAATCTATAATGTTACCCCTGGATATTTTTTTGCACTCCTTCGTAACATTAAATGTAGATTGTCACTTTGAAATCTGTTGGCATAGAAACCTATAAAATATTTCTCACTATGGTTGCAATCCGTCACCTTGTCAGGTAGCGGGATTTTACATTGTTATATGTAATGGTATATAGTACTACAACAATTTTTAAAACGTGATATTTTCATATGCCAACAAATAGTGCAAATATTTATGTACTTTTTGTAACATTTGAGCTGAATATGACCAAAATGGCGACCAGACTATCAGGCGCGGATTCAGGGAGGGAATTAGGGATTTTACATACCCCCCCACACTTCAATTTTTTTTTAAATTTAGTTGTGGCCATGTACCTTTGTGAAATGGCAGAAGTGAATAAAAGATTTTTATAATAGGAAGAGATACAATCTGGTGTCATTGAAAAGGATTTGGCGGTCTACATCAGTAGCAGTGGTCAAATCCTTCCCTGTGTGAAAGTGAACAAATCCCATTTCTCCCAAATAACGAAGGCAGGGGGGGGGGGGGGCAGGGGGTCCATTTGCACGCCAACGTTTGGGAAGTGAGAAAAGTTTGTACTAATTATAAGAGACATATTAGACATAATGTATTTTGTAAGGAAGACAATATTTTTATCGTGTATGTTGATTATTAATTATAATAAAGTACTTCAGTGGCTTGCCCAACTTGTTTTGTAACTCAGTTCACAAAGACACACGTGCTGCCTGTTACATCTTCCGCTGCGTTGCGTTACCCGGTCACAATGGTCCCACAATTCCTCATAGAATAAAGGCAAACGTTTGTGGCTGCACCCTTTTCTGGTTCCTTGGTATACCACAATGGAAACCTCCCCACGTCATTCACATACCTACCCCATCCCCTGCAACTTTCCTACATTAGTGACTAAATTCTCGCAAACAACAATTATATATAGTTGACAACTTGTTTAGATGTTTTCAGGATGGCTCTATATACAGTTCTCTAGTAACAGTTACAAAATTAACTATCGTATATTTGCTGATATCACCAAATAATTGGTGATATCAGCAAATATTTGTTGATATCAGCAATGAATTGATGATATCACCAAATAATTGTTGATATCAATATCGAATAAAAAGTAAAACGGCTTGCCGTATACGGCGGTTCCATAGAACTGAAAACAGAAGCTGCTTCCACAAAAGGTATAGTGCAGGATTGGACCACCAATTCGTGCAAATTAAGATGATGTGTTACCCTAACAATAAAGTAATTTGAGCTGATCTTGGTGAGAATCTTGGTATTTTTTCTCATCGTTTCTTTCCTGTGACATGTCCAGTACAATGACGTCAGTCGGCTGAGGCTGTAATTTATTCAAAATTATGTTTGTTTCTCATTATTAGCACCGATTTGAATATCTTTTTATTATTGTTCAAGATTGATACAATAAAATTTACTATTAACAATAAACCTATATACTATATAGGCTCATAATGTTGTCCTCTTTTCAACCATAACCTTTGCCCAGCTATCCTACATCTGAAATAGAGGGCGCTAGCTACATATCGCCTTCAGAGACGTATATAGAGATACGGCAGCAAGCATGTTTTGAAACACGCGAGCAAGGTCACAAGCAGCTATTGAAAAGACAAGAACGGGCAGATTGCCAAATGCGCATGTTCAGATTTTAAAATAACAACTTTTTATACTTGTGTTTCTCCAGAATAAATAACGGGGGAGTCAAATGTCATCTACTCAAATTTGCTGACCAAGCTCACCTGTTACGTCGCATTTTAACGACAAATGGAATGTTAGGGCGACATTATTATTAGCGATTGATTAAACCTTCCAAGATGAAAATACCTAGAAAAGTTTTCATCGTAAACTTGTATTAAATAGAAATAGAAAGGAATTTATTTCTCCTTACCTGTGTTGAGGGTTGAGTCAGTTCTCTCTACCAGTTGTTCTTCGCTGTCCACAATAACTGTTTCATTAGCTATAACGTATCATATCGAAAAGTGATCTCTTGATTGCAAATATTCGAAGTCCAGTTAACACAATATATCACGTGACATCATCAATGCCAATTAAAATAATTATTAGACCTTCACCCTCACCTGAAGGAGTAACTTTTTTTCTCGTGTCAAGTCATGAGGTCTTGAGTTCTTTCAGATCTTGATGTATTTTTGTGGCGGCCATGATGGTATCAAATGATCGAGCAACCTCACGAGCGGCTGTTTAGAGAAAATTGTGACTTCATCGACTTTAAATAATTTACCGTCAGACGGAGATATAAATTCGGTGAATAAAACGAATCTGGGTATCGTCTTTTATCTGATTTTCGACCACGCCATACATTAACGTAACAAGGAAGCAATCTTTCATTCAGTATGCAAGGTCTCTTTTCAATTCTTTGAATGTGGATGTGGATTTGAATGTGGTCATCATTTACAAATATGACCGTTAGGCCTATGTCATATTTACATCGAAGTATATTTTAAATGTGAGGAATAATCGATGATTTGTGAACGTTAATGATCAGAGGGAATCAATGTCGAATGAATGCCTATCCAGCTTTCACCCAAATTCTCGTATCCTGATCCCCATCCCATAATATCCCTCGCACCCCGCCCGTGACCCAACGGTGACATATTAAAGGGACAACTTACCGGTAACATCAACCCAAAAGTTTAGCAAATGGAGCGGTGGTCGAAAGGGAACGAGTTCCTTTCTGGTCTTTGTTGGATTCGCTATAACAGAATAAAACGTACCGTACATGGTTAACGAATGGTTTAGGTAAGGATGTTCGGTTTAACATAACAGTATGTAAAATGTTATGAAGGAAGCAACTGTCAACTGAAAGTACTCACGTATTCTTACTGAATGTTAGTTACGCATAACCTATATTATGTAATGGAACACTCAAGGATAAAAGGATCCTGCTAGCAATGTCTCTCTTGCATCGCAGGTTGATAATTGTAAGTAACTTTAATCATTCTCTTTTATGACTTTACCGGGGTGCCAACCGGCCTTTATATTATATATGTGACATTACCAGGGTGTCTAACCGGCCTGTATAATATATGTGTGACATTACGAGATGAGATACAAAACTAAAATTAAGTGAGTGAAAGTAAAACAGCCAATGCTTGGTTTATATAAATATATCACTATATAGTGGTGGGCTTTCGTTCCAATTATTCATCGTAAATGAGCGTAACTTTGATATGAGTGTATCTCTTCTGATCTCGAGGAGTAACGGACTCTCATGTAATCTGTTCAAGTGTTTGTAGCTGTAAATGGATCTGCTAACAAAAACAATATTGGTAAGATGGTTTGTACTGGTGGTTATACTAATTGAGGGTTTGCGAATATACTTTCCGACAATGTTTCTTACTGAATTTTTACACTGAAAGAAAGGAAGGCCATACAGTGCACGTCAACAACAGCAGCTTCATGAATTAACCATCAGATCATAGGAATGCACGTTACCACTATCACATGATTTTTCTAAAAGAATGAGCATTATTTAGGTTTGATTACTGTACTGAATGTAATAATTAAGTATTCACGTTGAATCGGTACCACATTGCTTGGCTAAAACTGAAGAATTATGGCAAGGTATTAAGAAGGCTAAGATGGTTTACCATTATATGCGCTGATGGTAACAAATCCGTTGAAGGACTTAACGTCACGTGGAACATGTGGGTGATTTATTTGCATTCGTTCTTCCAAGCTGGGTTTAATACATTTTTATGCATCAGTTGTGTTAAGTCCGTTAACAATTTTCAAATAAATGCAGCCTATATTCGTCAATCGTTGATAGCACTTACACCATTCCCTTTAACGATCTTTGAACCTATTTCCGCCACGGTTACTGGTTCTATTGTACACCAGGAAAAAGCACACCAGTTATAGGGTATGTATGTATCGTTACTAAAGAACGTGTAATTACCGCGATACACTGCAGTTTTCTAGCTATGTATTTGAGGAAGTGATGACATGTTAACTTCAAAAACGTTTCATTCTTTTATGATTCCTGGATTTCTGTTAAGTTTTATGTTAATTGGATTAATGCTTCTGAATTTACAGCTTGCGAACAAATACCTTCCTCTATTCCTAGTGTTTTCAGATTATTTTGTGACAGTGTAGTTGGAATGATCTATATTCTGCAGTCTAGCGTGTGGTATATACAGATATGCCTGTACGGTGGTGCTACTACCCGGATGTTAATGTCAACAATGTACGTACGCGGTCGTGGACAGAAACAGCCCTTCCTCTGCCTTATACTACAAAGCACTGATATTTCTTCAGTCATGCAAAATGGAGAGTAAAACCAGAAGAGAAACCAGAATTATTCCAGAATGTCTGCATATTTTGAAACAATTTTTTGGGAGAAGTGTGTCGGTGGACAATATACTTGACAATGTTCAATGCTATACAGGCCTATACTATGCAACTAAACGTGGATCGCAGATGGTAAAGAAAAGTCGTCAGAAAATCGACAAGGTATAGCACTGGATCCTTACAGCTTAGAATGCGGTCGTATTTCTGCTACAAAATAAGGGGTGATGAAAATGAGATTGAAATGCAATGAAGTTGTTGCAAGCGACTGCACAGTAAAACTAACCTATGCGACATCCATGTAATGATCATGACGAATAAATACTGACGTAGGCAGAGCGCGAAACGTATTCAAAATAGTTGTCCAATGAGAGCACGAGAAGCCGACGTCGAATTTCGGGACGTACATCAGCGGTGAACGGCGCGAATATATACATATCGATTCTCTCTCAATGATATCCTCTGGCAGTTGTTATGGACACATCTCACTAGATCAATGCAGCCTATTTTGTGCTGGTTGCACTAGAGAAATGTTTTCGCAGAATAAAGGTAAGTCTCTGTGCTCTCATTGGACTCTGTGCTCTCATATCGTGCTCTCATTGGACAACCATTCTGACTACGTCAGGGACAGAATTCGAGCTCGGTTATCGTGCTCTCATTGGACAACCATTCTGACTACGTCAGGGACAGAATTCGAGCTCGGTTATCGTGCTCTCATTGGACAACCATTCTGCTACGTCAGGGACAGTATTTGACAACGAAATCAGTTTGCCCTTTTCGCGCATCCAGGTCGAATTTCGGGACGTACATCAGCGGTGAACGGCGCGAATATATACATATCGATTCGCTCTCAAGACATCCACTGGCAGTTGTTATATGGACTCGTCTCACTAGATCAATGCAGCCTATTTTGTGCTGGTTTCACTAGAGAAATGTTTTCGCAGAATAAAGGTAAGTCTCTGTTTAATACATAACGTGTTTAAGGTGTGCTTAACTTGAATATTAATTTTGCAACTTGAAGTAACTTTATGTTCAAGACTTTCGGGCTTAGTCTGTCCGATAGTTATGTTCTTACATACATACACCCATACATACATACATACATTAAGGTGATACTTAGAAGCACTTTTTAAATCAATTTTATTTAGCTTTTTCTTAGATGAAATTCACTTACTTAAAGTGGTTCTTTGAGAGCTTTTGAGTTGCTTGTGTCATAAATTCGTGATCAATTGGTCTTAGTGTACTTCTCTGAAGAGTATATTTTCATCAATACTTCATTGGTGCTACTGAGCTTATTGCTAAATTCCAAACAAGACATACTGAAATGGGTTCTGACTTGCAGCATGGCTTTCACCGTTTCTACCTTCCAGCTGAGAGGAAACACCCTTCAGTTTCTACTGATGCATTACTCCACGGAATTTTGTTTTTACAATTATTTTACTAATAACGTGGGATATTTTAGAAATTCCTGAACATTTTGACGAATCGGGGACATTTTCGGGGACACTTGTTCATCGGGGACAGTACACTGTAATCGGAGACTGTCCCCGAAAATCGGGGACGTCTGGTCACCTTAACATACATACATACATACATACACACACATACATACACATACTCTCCGCCTGCATGAATGCATAGGTTACGATTATCATCGAAACCAAGTATGAAAATGAACACTTTTGCTTCGATAATGTTTTAAATAAGAGTGTTGAAAATATGAAATTTAAATTCATGCAGGGTAGTAGTTTAGTTTAAGCACCAGCGGTTCACGCAGGTGCCTCTGTGACCTTGTTAGTGAAAAAACAACTGGTTATTGTGATGGTCGGTGGAAAGAAATTTTACTGATGAACATAATACGTTTCGTCCTTTGTAAAAAATAGTTTTTGTTTGAGTATTTTTTTTTAACACACCAAATCTGGAGGCACCTGGGGGTCGGGCACCTTTTTTTAAATATTAAATTATGATGCAGCTAGAACTGTAGACGAGAAACAATCTATTAATGTTCTTGTCGCAATGCCATATACAGCAATCAACAACTTCACGACGAAATTCTATCAGCTGCGAAATAATCTGCTATATTATAGAATTGTTAAGTTACTGGCTGGTTTATTAACAAAGTAATCATTTTCTTGATTTTCAAAACTCAAAGGATTAATGGGATCTATAGTTGACCATACCTTATGGAGTAACAAGATCAGCAGATCATCTCTGACACAAACAAGTGCACCCCCTATACGATTAAAGAATTGTTTTCAAAATTCCAATAGCTCGATAGAAAAAGCTTAGGATGTAGCCTATACACAGATAAAACTCTTTCCCAATAAACCAATTAACAGCCAATACTATACCGACCAGTCTTATCAGTTTTATGGCTTAGGCCTACAATAGTTTAATTTTTTCATTTTGAAAAGTAAATTTCCCTTCTTGCACTTACAATTTGCCATTTAAATCTGGTAATGGCGGGAAAAGTTGTCCAAACAAGGTGGACGAATACACTTTAGTAAAGGGGACCAGTTAGATACCAAATTATTATAGATTGCCAGCGTTCCACCGATGTGTCATTGATTTGAATTGATTTTGGAAATAAGTGTTCACGTGCTAAATTCTTAAAATGTCAATTGGACAACATATCTTGCTTGGAGCTTTTATAAGTTTGTATTCGTAGACACATATTGTTTATATCTTTCACACTGGGCTAATTACTGAGAGTTTAAAAATGCAGGATGATCTCATTTTGTAACAGCCTCAACAGCTCTGCTATAGTAAGAGTTCAAATACAGTGCAATATACCCAAAGGTATAAAAGGCGGGAAAAGTTATTCAGACGCGTTGGACGAATTCACTTTAATATAGGGGATCAGTTATATACTAAATGATAATAGATTGCCAGCGTTTCACCGATGTGTCATTGCTTGGAACTGTTTGAATTCAAGCAATCAGTGAAAAGCTAACATGTTTATTTATGAGCCGTTGCTTAAAATAGATTATTTCACAACAATCCGAAAAAGTTGCGTCCGTATCACAGCCGATCACAATGCACACAAATAAAGTATAGTGTTGTAGTACATACCGCTGTACTGGGTTGCTTACGACGCGGCCAAGTGACAATTATTTACCTCATTATTCAATGACGTTCATATAATATAAATATTCATACTATGGGCGGGGTTGATTGCAATCCTAAATGGAAAATATCTTCGAGAAAAACAACGTTCAAAGATTTGAATAGATAAGCTAGTTAACGGCATCGTGGGGTCAATGAGGTTGAAAAAATCATAGAAAAAGACGCTGTTTACTTTATTAACAGACGTATTAACGGCAACAACTGCGGTGCCCTTTTAATCAAGTTACCGTAGATGCCCTCATAATTATCTTGACCAACAGAAAACATTATTTTAACACTAAATTAGGGCTCCTAAATCGTCCGAAACTCAAAAAAAAAAAAGCAGCTGCGAAAACGTGCACTTCTATATGTGTATGTTTTTACAAAACTAGTCGATTTTATGAATCATTCTTGTACTTTATCATATCTGTATGTGTTTTCTCATAATACTATTTTGCCATTCTCTGTCCTTAATATTTTCGAACAAAAGATGATAGAGTAGCAAACTTGGGACATAGAAGAGGCATTTATAGCTCTGTTCAGCAGGTTGTCTTTGTCATTTAAATCAATTACTTCAAATGGCACAATTAGTTTGCCTCCAGTCTGCTTGAATTGCAGTTATTACACCCCAATAAAAAGTGGAAAAAGTAAATAAAAAGTGTCTTGAGTTTTAAAATTACAATGGAATATAATTTTTTCCCCAAAAGATGACAAATGCACATTAGACCAGAATGCAAAATAGATTGAGGTTTCGATGACGTCAATGCACTAGACTTCTGCTTGAGTATAACCAGAACTAGCTGACACTATGGCATAATAAACACAGATCAGTCTACTGTACGTGGCTATACACCCAAAAACAATAGGGGTATTGTCTCCTGCATGGTATACATTGAAACATTGGGCAAACATTGACACATCAGTATTAAGAGTTTTCCAATAGTATCTGGACATTATCTTTTTTTCTGGTTTTAACTCTACCGAGATGAGCACCTTGAAAGGAGAAACAAATTAAATTATCTAGTATTCAGTATATATCATGTTTGTTGTAACAAAATATTAATGCAGACTGTGTTAAGTAAATTAGCAGGTTAAGCTGATATTATGTACAGCTAATATTGATCTGATTATTAACAAGTAGAGAAAGAACTTATTTCTTTTAATGTGGTGTGTTCTAACTTTTGCAGAATTTAACATCAGGCTAAATTTCATTGAGATTTGCACTAAACTCAGTTTGATGAAAGATGTGAAAAGGTTATTGCAATGTACCGGAAATGAAATAATGACTGAACACAAATTAGATAGGAACAAGATGTCTTGTTCCTATCACTTTGTGGGATCAAGGTGCATGCTTGTAATCATAAATGTCGAGGCAACACCATTTCCTATAGCAAATGACATTCATATATATTTAGAATATGTTATCATGAACACACTACCAGACATGACCATGGTCCCTGACAAAGTAGGACAGGTAATATCCGCATCAGTATAGGGATCACTACTGACATAGTGATGTTAAATACAATCGTATGGTTGGTACAAAAGTACAGTTGATCGTGATGCGCAGGGAAATGGAAAGTTTTGTTCAATAGAACATATTGAATAGTTAACGGCTTTAGCTAGCTTAAAGCAATCTCATCTAATTCGAGAAAACAAAATCATTTGAAAATATTTCACCATGTGTCTCTTTTAGGAGGTCCTCCTTCACCACCGATCCAATGTAGTGATCATCATCTTGAAGTTAGAGAAGGCGCTCACTTCCATTTGATCCTGAAACAAGAGCTTGAATGCATCAAACCAGGTAAGTTGGTTTAGAGAAAATGACTTCAGTCACACCACCACTTGCCCTCACTACAATCATCAAAACAATTTAAATATATGTGTATAAATAGTAAGTAAGATTCTTAAAAGTTTAACACATAAAATGAATAATTAATTATTGATTGAGGGTAAGTGCAAAAGTTTACTAGGTAATTGAAACTTGTTGTTTCAATAACATCAATGCGTTCTCGGCTTATATCTCCCAGTTATGATAAGAAGAAATAAAGGGGGGGGGGGGTTGTTAGAATCGTTAGAATCACTGCTGAGTGGCATCATACACAACTGGATAGACAACCGAACCAAATGTAACCATGTATCTTTTGTCATCTTCTTTTAATTCTCAGAACTTCAGTTAACTGAGCTGAATCCATACAAGTGGATGACGGAGAAGGGGTTTCCCCTCACCCATCCTTCCAGCGATGATGAAACTTAATAGGCTATATATATAACTTTAATTTCTACTTTGCAATACCACATTTTGCAATTATTATCTTTCAAGTTTTGCTTATGCTCTTTCATGACCTTTTAACTTTCAACTGTTTAAATTTGTATTTTGTAAGTACTCCTTATACACTATACGAAGATGCATTATTTGAATGTGTTTTTAGAACAGGGTCTTCAGTTGAATGATTTTTAACAACAGGGATTTTTACATGATATTTCTTTGCTTCTCACAAAAGGACAGTCACTTTCTCAGTACGAAAGGGGGTATATTTCTACAAGACCCCTGTCTAAATAGGAGGTCAAATGTCATTTGAGTTCAACATAGGTCAAAGTCTGGAAATCTTTAATAACCAAATGTCCACATACATCTATGTGTCGAACAGCCCATGGAGCTATAAACAGTCTGTTTATAGCTCCATTGACAACCAATTGTCTTTCTCAATCCGGAAATTAAAATTCGTATTTCAATCAATTGGTTCTATAAGTTTCAAAAATATCTTCCCCTTTAATTTGATTCCGCATTTGTTTAAGAAGAAAGGTATAGTCAAATTAGCTACGAGCAGCTGTGGTTTCGATCGCGATAACGGGTAAACAAAAAGGGAACTAAGTCAAATCTAGAAATCTTCCTTTGGTCTCTCAATTCGGTCTTCTCCATTTCTCTTGAATTGAGTGGGATATGTTTTGCTTCCTTATACATCTTTACTGTTGATCGGTTTCCCCGTCTGCAGTGGTATGTTTTAAACATGACCATTTTCTTGTGCCTTATAAGCAAAGACTACAACTAAACAGTAAGTAAAGATTATGCGAACCCCGGAATCACATGAGGTCAAAGTGGACACTGACAGCCAGATATGCAATCTTTGATCGCAAATTTACAAAGCAGAACAAGATCATTGATATGTCATTGCTACCACCATGCCAGCAGATTCTTAAGCTACACATTCTTAGATCAAACTTCATTACTAGAGGTCAGCGATCAGCGCTCAGCGATCGTAAGTAGTGATGAAGCTGGAAACATCGTTGACAACGAATGGACAGAATCACTAGAGCTGAGATGGCCCGAGTTATACCTGACGATGTGCAAGAACTGTTTCTAGATAATGATTGTGAAGACTTTCTATGCGACAGTGATGATAAAGCGATTCAGAAGATTAAGTAATCATAATTGTTATGTACTTCAAAGCAAACAGACTTTTAAATTTGTCCCAAGTTAGAGTATATGTATCCTATTTAAACTAACGTTTTTGTACATGAGTCAATGTAAATATTGAAAACATTTCTGTGACATCATCACAAATTGGTACATAACTCACCCTACAGAGGTCCTATATGGACAAAAGTGGTGTCAAAATGTGCGCAAGACATGGGGGAAAGGTTATGAAAGAATCTAGTTCATATCTCAAACGGTTCAAAATCCGTGGCAAAAATGTCATAATGCTCCCCAAGTGCAGTTAGGGTTAAATATTGGGTACTTAAGAGACCCCATAATACTCCCCCACCACCACAGTATTACCACATCCAATATATAAGGCTTAATTAACTAACTGGGTTTACATTTTGAGGTTAATAAGAGTTTGGTGTATCTTATTTGAGTGTAAATATAACTTATGGTATTTTTCCCTTCAAAAATGGACCCCCCTCGAATTTTTTTTCGGGGGTGCGTTCGGGATTTGGGCTTTTAACCCAAGATATAGGCTTATTCCTTATGAAATTATGGTCTACAAAAACCACATTTTATCCTATTTGTGTGTAAATGTAACCTCTGGTATTTCTTCCTTAAAAAATGGACCCCCCACCAGAAAGAACCCCCCTTTTCGATGCTGCGTTCAGGATTTGGGCTTTTTACCAAAGATATTCTTATTCCTTATGAAATTCTGGTTTAGAAATACCACATGAGATAATTCCTCCTTCCAGGTGTTACCTAGCTCATTCATAGCCTGGTCTGTTTTAAGTACTTCCGCGTTACAGCGTGTGTTTCCTTTTCACGTCACGTGATCTGTTCCCCACATTGAGTTTGAGAACGGTCACGTAACACAGTGCATAAAAGCAACTTAACACACTGAGGCTTTCTCTATATGCGAAGAGATTACAAAGTAAAAGCCAGCTATGAACTATTGAGTTATTTTTGTTGTTGTATTTATATGGGTTTTTTTTATCGCCAATTGTGCACAATGGGAAAGGAAGTCTCCTATAAAGTCTTAAAAAGACTTAAGAAGGTAGGAGACTCCCTGGGATAAAATATATATATGTACAAATATATATAATACAGTATATAGGTAAGGATTAAATAAACAGTAATTTTGAAGTTATAGACTTCAAATTTTTCGATAAATCATTCCAAATTTGTATTGCTCTATTACGAAGACCGAATTTCCCTATGTTACTATGGTAAAAATTGCAATGAGCGTTGTCGGATTGTCTTGTGTGATGGTTATGTAAGACTCTGTTACTACATATAAAGTCTCTATATGCGAAGAGATTACAAAGTAAAAGCCAGCCATAAACTATTGGGTGATTGGGTGATTCTCCTTATCTACTCTGTATTTGTACTTGTATTTGGGTTCCTGTGTTTTATTCATTTTGGTCATTTACTCATCTCGCTATTCTGTGCGTGTTTTTGTCCCTTCTGTTACTGTTCCTTTTCATTTAGCCTCTGAAGAAGATCCTGCTAGGATCGAAACGTCAGGCCAACTTGCTTTTACACATACATATAAAGTCATTAAAAGTGACTGGCAGTAATCCATTCCATGCTTTGTAAGCAAAGGTAGCAACCTTGACTGTTATAATATCACCAAGTTTTAATAAATTTAGGGACCTGAATATTCCACTAGTATATTCAAGTGGTGGGGCATTAGCAATGTGACGTATAGCCCTCTTTTGGAGAATATTTATGCGGTCAATGTTAACGTTGTATGTACCAGACCAAATAGTTGTACAGTTGGATAGGTGTGGCAGAACTAATGTTTGATATAGCATTCTAAGTACATGTTGTGTGGGAAATTTTTCAGTTTAGATAATTTACCAGTATTTTTAGCTACAATATTACATACTGACGAAATATGGCTATTCCAAGAAAGTTTGCTATCAATATTAATACCAAGAAACTTAGTTTCAGTTACACATTTAGTTATTTTACCGTTCATCGTAATATCCTTATCCCAAAGAACTGCTCTACTACTAAAAACAATGTACTAAGTCTTATCAATAATAATACTTAATTTGTTTGCTGCGAACCAATCACAGAACTTATCCAGTTTATAAGAGAGAGTACTTTGGAGTGAATTTACGTTCTTCGAGTGGAAGAAAAGATTGGTGTCATCGGCAAATAAGACTGTATGAGCGATGTTGGAGACATGGCAGATATCATTAACGTATATAATAAACAACAAAGGACCTAATACAGAGCCATGAGGCACACCACAGGCGATTTCACCAAGTCCAGAATATGAATTCTTGTATGTAGTGTATTTTAACCTATTGGTGACATAACTGTCTAGCCAATTTAGGGTAGGTCCTCTGATTCCGTAGAAAGATAGGTTGGATAATAAAATGGAGTGGTTAATTGTGTCGAATGCTTTGGACAGGTCGAGGAAGACGCCGATGCAAGTGCAGCATTATCGTGTGTCATGGGTTTGGCAATAAAATGAATTACATGTTTGATAATACCTGGCTTAAAACCATCGTTACCTGCTTCCTTATTTGATTTTAAGTTGGAGCTTGCTATTTTAATGAACTCAGCTTCATTAACAGATAACGAAAAATAAAATTGCTGTTTCCTCTTGTTATCCCTTGTTAGTTTCGCATCTGCCATACTCCTTCGCATTGGATAAGATTGGTGTCAAAAAAACAAACACTAAAAATAAAAGTAGTTACAGTCAACTGTCATGCAGCCTTAGAAAAATTTATCAGTTTCAGTTTATTTTTGGCGAAAGTTTGATAATTAGTTTTCTAATTAGTTTCCACCATGCCTACCTTTCATTCCAATGACCAGCCTATGAATGAGCTAGGTATCACCTGGAGGGAGGATTTATCTCATGTGGTTGTTTCATGGACCACCCCCCCCCCAACGAGAAAGAAACCACCCTTTTCAGGGGTGCGTACAGAATTTGGGCTTTTTATCCAAGATATTCTTTTCCTTATGAAATTTTGGTCTAGAAAAACCACATGAGATAAATCCTCCTTCCAGGTGATACCTAGCTCATTCATAGCCTGGTCTAAAAGACTTAATGCTATTAAGAACGGGTAACAAGATACATGTATGAAATCAAGGGACTATAAAGCTTAACAACTGGTCTATTTTGTTACCTTTTGTTGAATGTAAAGGTGTCTTCACAAGATTGTTTATCGATATCCACCATAATTTCATTATCGACAGCTGCTTTACAAATTAAGAAGCAAAAGGTCTGTGTTTACGTCGGAAAGTACAGAAAGGGAAATTATGTTACAATTAAAAACTAAGTAATCTGCAGAACAATGAGAAAATTTTGCTGACAAGTATGAACAGCTATAGCAATATAAGGTCAGTCTGGTTACGTTGCAATATGTTCTAATATGTTTGATAATTAGATTAAATGTTTTGTTCTGATCATTGCCTTACCTGATTAAACGACATATATTATATAGGGCGCTGCTTCGACTTTTGCAATTCTAACAAATTTATAATGTTACCCCTGGATATTTTTTTGCACTCCTTCGTAACATTAAATGTATAGATTGTCACTTTGATATCTGTTGGCATAGAAACCTATAAAATATTTCTCACTATGGTTGCAATCCGTCACCTTGTCAGGTAGCGGGATTTTCAATTGTTATACGTAATGGTATAGAGTACTACAACAATTTTTAAAAGGTGAGATTTTCATATGCCAACAAATAGTGCAAATATTTATGTACTTTTTGTAACATTTGAGCTGAATATGACCAAAATGGCGACCAGAGTATCAGGCGCGGATTCAGGGAGGGAATTAGGGATCGTACATACCTCAGCCCCCCCCCCCCACACTTCAATTTTTTTTAAATTTAGTTGTGGCCATGTACCTTTGTGAAACGGCAGAAGTGAATGAAAGATTTTTATAATAGGAAGAGATGCAATCTGGTGTCATTGAATAAGATTTGGCGGTGTACATCAGTAGCAGTGGTCAAATCCTTCCCTGTGTGAATGTGAACAAATCCCATTTCTCCCAAATAACGAAGGCGGGGGGGGGGGGGGGGGGGTAGGGGGTCCATTTGCACGCCAACGTTTGGGAAGTGAGAAAAGTTTGTACTAGTTATAAGAGACATATATTAGACATAATGTATTTTATAAGGGAGACAATATTTTTATCGTGTATATTGATTATTATTTATAGTAAAGTACTTCAGTGGCTTGCCCAACTTGTTTCGTAACTCAGTTCACAAAGACACACGTGCTGCCTGCCACATCTTCCGTTGCGTTGCGTTACCCGGTCACAATGGTCCCACCATTCTTTATAGAATAAAGGCAAACGCTTGTGCCTGCACCTTTTTCTGGATCCTTGGTATACCACAATGGCAACCTCCCCACGCCATTCACATACCTACCCCATCCCCTGCAACTTTCCTACATCAGTGACTAAATTCTCGCTTCTGAACGGTGATGCATCGAAGGCAGCAAGCATTTTTTGAAACACACGCGCATGATTTGAATTCACGTCGTGAATCAAAGACGAGTAAATGCCTATAGCCATCTTTCACATTAGAGGTAGGCTGTATCATTCACAGAAATAGTACCAAGGTCTTTTTTCTGCTTTGCTTCACCACACAGGCGTATCAAGTTACTTCTGTTACTAAATTCAGACTCAATGTTGGTTAAGCGTAATATACAAAGATGTGTTTTAAACAGGTATAGCGCCCTCTTTTTTAAAGCTATATCATTAAACCGACAGCGACGGTTTTCTCAAGTTAATGTTTGAGTATATTTCGATTGAAAGGCTAGCTCCCTTTGTTGACCCATCTAGACGATGATTCTAAATAATTTCGAATCCATAATCATGTTGCACAATGTTTAATATCATTGGAAAGACGAGGCAAAGAGTCACTTAAAAGAATAGTCCAGGTCAAAAGATCGTTTTGATATGATTAAGAAGAACATAATCTAAGCATTTTGGTATAATTTGCATTCAATTCCTTTATACCATTTTTGAGATATTGACAGTTGAAGTTGCCACCTTTCGTACCAAAAGGGAACTTGGAGCAAACAGGCGTGACGTCATTGTTGTACACTGATAAATAATGTTATGTTTCCTTCTAATTTTATACTCCACAATTGGATGCATCCATAATAATGTGAATGTACCATAGGTATCGGTATTTTATAAACTTACCATGCTCTTTAGACAAACTACTAACCCTACCCAATCCAAGGTTGGAAGAGAAAAATGTACTTGTTACTTTGGCACCACATTTAAGAAGCATTTTGGCAGATATCGGGACCAAAAAAAGCTCAGGAAAACACTGTGCTGTGCCTAGAGCTGAGAATGTGGGCGTTGTTCCAAATTCGCTGTAGCAGATCATATTTTCTCATTAAAACCCCCATTGACTTACACAGTCTAGCTAAGCGCTATCCATCACTGGATAGCTGACAAGTCGCCTTTTTTTTGGCACCGTAAAGCTGCTCTGCTATGAGAACCGGAAGTTTTCGTCACTTGTAAACAAACTGACCTCTTTTCTTAGTCACAAACAATGTTAGTACGCTGCTCCTGGGAGGGAAACTTAACACCTCTGAAACCTTCATCACTCCCAACATCCAGCAAGCTTTAGCTCTTAGCTTTGGCCCTGAGTTGAAAGAGAAAAATGTACTCGTTACTTTGGCACCATTTTTGAGAAGCATTTTGGCATATTTCGGGACAAAAAAGCTCAGGAAAACAGTGTGCTGTGCCTAGCGCTTAAACGAGGGCGCTGTTCCAAAATCGTTGTAGCAGATCATATTTTCTCATTACTACTAAGCCCATCTGGCGGGAAACATGTTCCAGTCTTCCGGGAAACTTTAGACGACTCCCCACAACGTAGCTTAAAACAAACTCTGGTTCACTTCGTTTCACTTAATGGACGTTATAATAAATATATTATGTATCATAAATAATATATATAATTTTACTGCGTAAAATTGCTGCAAATTAGTAACGGAGGGCGATTCTGCCAAATTAATATATTGTCAGTGATAGATTCGTTATATTAATATCATATTTATGTAAACATTTGGAACGTTAGGAACCACTAAAAATTGTTTGTTTTTTTTTTGTCCATATAACTATCCGCGGTATATCCAACTCTCGAATCCTACTACGAACCTTTTATTCCTCACCAATTCCTGAAAATGAAAAAAATTATGGAAATCACAAGAGTTGAACTTCCGTCATATATAGACGCACTTGAGTTTGGATTATCAGTCCAGTCGTTTTCTGTAAAATTTCGAGAAGAAAGTGGAGGAAAACATGAACTTTTATCAAATTGTTGTGTCATAGTTGTGGGGAACAGAGATCATTTGTTGATAAGGAAGAGGCTGTCAAAGATGTATTTATAGGTAATAAGTATACATTTCTCCAAACAGATTATATCCAATTCTTTCTAAACTTACATAATTTTATGAGCCTTTGGAACAGGGAAATACGTCTCTTTTGGACTACAGATGCATAAACTGCAGTCGACAAACGTGCCATTTATAAACTGTACCCGTATTACCAATCGGCATAAAAAAATAGATAAAAAATATTCAATGAAAAAATTAATAGAGAGTAGAAAATTATTCCGACGACTTCAGTCATGAAATGATATTGTCTTAGTTATGATCGCGTTTAACCGTGTCCAATTAAGAAGTATTTATATTTCCCTACAGGTAGAGCCAATGATAAAACCTTAAGGTTTTGCAATTGATTAAAGTCTGATTAAAATAAGTAACCAAAATAAGTCAAATCAGTATATAGTTCGTCGTTGATAATACAACAAACAGTCAACATGGCGGCCGTGTATTTTCTTCTGAATCTGTCATTGCTCTTCATCAGTGCAACATTCATCTCTACATCAGCGGAGGGTGTTACGCCAACGGTCTTAGCTGACCTCCGTAATTTCAATATCGATGGACTGGCCGGTAGATTTAAGGTTCCAAGATTTCTACTCGAAAATGAGCTTCAGAAAAGGGTTTCCGAAGGAGATAATCCATGCAAGGATGGTAAATATAAATCATATTTTCTTAAATGTAAAATTCATTACAGTTATTATAATTCTTGTTGACTTGAGGAAATCATTCAGAACAGAAAATAGAACAAACAAAGCATTTCGCTTTTTATTCCTTAATTCGTCTAAATAAATTAATTGCAATTATTTGAGATTTGGGTTTATAAGCTTTGTCATTATTACAGTGGCGTACCTAGAATAGTTGGATAATTTCTTTGTCACCCCGTGCACCGGATGCCGTCCTTGGGGAGAATTGTAAGGGGAGGG
Organism: Apostichopus japonicus; assembly: GCF_037975245.1. Classification (NCBI taxonomy): domain Eukaryota; kingdom Metazoa; phylum Echinodermata; class Holothuroidea; order Aspidochirotida; family Stichopodidae; genus Apostichopus; species Apostichopus japonicus. The sequence continues at coordinate 2,131,096 of NC_092575.1, read as the reverse complement.
GAGGGGAGGGAGGGTGTGAGAAGTTTTTGTTAAGGTAAGGTGGCTTTGATTCAAAATGGTGGTATCTTTGGCAAAGCTTTGAACTGATTATAAGTTTGGGAATTCTCCTTCTTTCAAAAATGTTTCTTAATTTATCCTATTGTTAGTTAAAAATATTCATTTTGATAAGCTGTTGCATGACACACACCCCTCTTACTGGTACCCGGGCAGAACCCCCACCCCCGCTTAGTACGCCATTACCAGATTCTGAAAATATGTTTCTCTTTGATTGGTCTCAATCAGTCTCCACCAGTGTTTTTTTCACTTTTTCAAAGTTTCAAGTCGACGTAAGTGTATGCAGTATCGTCTAGTAAATTCTACTATACAAACATTTTTTTATAAGTTAGTTTCGACATGTCACTGTTACAATAGTAAACATCGAAACTGACTATAATGAATTTCAAAGTTTATGCGATTGAAGAATTTCGGCAGTGGCGGAGCGTCCATACAGTCAGGTGGGCGGATGCCCCCCCCCCCCTGACGGACTCAAATGGACTGCCCTTTTCAGCTCTTTACAACTTTTTACTTATTCGCGATTATTGACTTTTTTTATTGCGCTCTCATCTACCTATTGACATTTGTCACATTTTGTAGGTGTAATTTGGCGATGACACCTATTTATTCTTCGTTTATCTGCAAATTAGCCAGGCCCGGAAAGGGTCATTTCCGGCGATCTAGGGAGTATCTTTACTCAAAAAATTTCTGTACGCTACGCGCCAACCTGTGGTGGCGCTCCGCTTAGATAATGTCGAAAGCGCCCCTACAGACCATTCTCGCCCCTCCTGACCAATATATACCCCTAGCTCCGCCACTGAATTTCGGGGAAGAGATTTACCAAACATTATTTCACGGAACTGGTGAAGCTCTCACCAAAAACGCATGTCGAGAAGGGGCTGCATACGCCCGGTTTAAAAACTCGATAAAGAATATTGTTTTCAAATTCTCATAATATACCTATATAATTACGAACAGCAAAGACTTCAAACAACGGGCCCGGGGCAAGGGTTGTTATGTATTGGGAATTTTCAGATGTGTATTGATGATGGTTTGGTGACTAACAGACATTAGCGTATTAAAAGCAAAACAGATAATTATAGATAGGACCATACATGGTCAATGAAATCAATTGTTACCCCCCACCCCCACCCCCCAAAAAATGTGTACAAGGAAGATTTGGCAAGACTAGATTATTGAGAGATTATGGCGGTTATACGTTTTATTCAAGCGTGTTAGCCTATAGGGTACCAACTTTCTGAATGGTCAATGAGCGTATGTTTTTTCTCCTTCTCTATATTATCAGATGTACACATGGAGTTATTAGAAACCATCACTCCTCCTGACCCATCTCAAGGTGAACTCGATGTTCTTTTCTCAACGATTACGGATTTGACTCTCGACAATGAACTGACGAGTGAATTGAAGGACCGTATCGCTGTCGAATACAGTTACATCGTTTTTTCGCTACCCTTCATTTCGGCATCAAAGCGCGGGACCCTTGCTTTGGCGATTTTTACTAACAGTACTCGAGATGTTCTCTTACCATACAACACGAACACTCAGATCATAGAACGAGTTGATCAAATCGAAATGACCGATAATGGTGATCTATACATGTCTAAAGGTGACGACGTAATGGTGTTGAATATTCAATATGCCAATGAGCTGTGCGACAAAGCTGCACAACAAACTTTGAAACAGGACATAAACGAGTTGGCAGGGAAGAAGAATTACGTCACTGACTTTCCCATGCCGTTCGATAACTGGGGTTGTGGCAGATTGTTCGAAGATGTCAGCTACTGCAAGGTATTCCGCGACTACCAATGTCAATTGCAGCGAGCCGGAAGTGACGTTTGCACTCAAGAATCGATGCTTTTCAGCAAACGTTGCCCCATGTCGATGACACTGATCAACGCAACGGGATATTTCCGAGACGTAGCTCCTTACCTACCAGCGACATTGCCCCAGACCAGTTTCGAAGGGGATAAGTTCGCGGAAGGTCACTCCGCTGGGATAATATTTCCATGTTTGACATTGTAATGGTCTCAGGTTGGATAATTACGGAATTGAGCATGTCAAAGGTTACCGAAATTAATTTTACATTTGAAGGAAATAAGTTGTGGGTGATTTTCTTTCTGTGACGTCATAATTTTATGTAGTTCAAATTCGCTATTGTCTTTTTTCCAGAATTGGTCACTAATTCCAATTTCTCAAAACGAAGTTAAAATCGCATTGGACCACCTCCATCGGTGCATGTGTAATGTTTACAGTACTTCTTATTATTTGAGAAAAGACAACTATATATATATATATATAGCCTATATATATATATATATAAATATTATTTATATATATATATATATATATTATAAAGATATATATATATATATATTAATATATGTATATATATATATATATTTATATATATATATATATATATATATATATATAATATATATATATATATATATCAAACGGATTGATCTCTTTCTTTAGGGTGGACTTACTATCTTTGTGCCCTTACAGTGATTAAATGTAGTAGGCCTATATCGTAGTCTTAATATATGAGACAGAATGCACTGACCATTTGACCACCTTTTTTTTCTGGGGGTGGACCCCTATATCCCAGTAACAAAGGTGATGGCTTCAATTACCCCGGGACAGTACACCTCCATTATGAAATCCTTCATTCGCCTCTGGCCCACCCATAAAAATTCAGGCCACAATTGCTTATAATAAAATGATAATTTGAAATACACTCCCATCATGGCATTAAACGAATGCCTTATCGGTTGATAGCTTTACGGTTTTCGGCAGCGGGTTAACTTAATATTTCATGAATATTGATCGCCGATCTTCTTAGAATTGCGACCAATCGAAGTGTTCACATCGTATTTACGCTACCCGTACGGCGTACCCGTACCCCCCCCCCATTGTATTGGGCAAAGAATGACGTGTTCGTGCTGTAGGGACGATGACATTAACTGCCTCAAATGTCACAAATTATCTGTGATTTAAGCACCCTTAATTATATAAAAAATAGACCTCTTTCCCAGGACAGTGTTTAATACAAACATGTATGTCAAACATCTTCATAAAACGCACCACCATGTGGAAATGCTTGCGTAATGGCGTGAGATATAACACCCTCCCCGACCCCCCCCCCCCCACCCACAGCCTTCCCAACCCCTCACCACATCCGTGTTATGATCACAAACAATTCCCGTGCAGTTTGGTATATTGGCCAAAACACACATAGAAATGGCGTCCCTGGTAAATATGGAGTAGAGTACAGCCTGGCTAACCCTATCAGGATATGTCACGTGTTAACTATTATGCCGATTTACCAGGGACTCGTTTTGTTGACAACGTCAACCTGCAGAGATCACGTTGATAAAAGAACGATACTCAAGTATGCAGGCCCATCATACAGGGAGCAACAGTCAACAAGCGTTGTATTGCAATAGCATATCATATAGGATACGTGTACACCAGAACGCATCACTGTTTGTGCAGTGGTTATGAACTTATCCCCATAGTAGCTAAATTGTTAGGCTATACTTAGCCGAAACGAAAAGGTAGCCCTATACATCTCAATCTGTTTTACGACGAAGAATTTGCTGGTATATCGGAACGTATTTATATATGTGGTGGATATAAGACAGTTACTTGTATATGCGTACAGAATTATAACTAAAGGGCTAGAACTTAAAAGTTCTGCATGACTGCCATTTTCTCGACTGCTTTGACAAAGCTCTCGAAATGGCCAGCAAGGCTGGTCTGGACTTATGGTCTGAGAGATGGGAAGAGGGTGAAAAAATGAACTTTCATGAACGACAGCCGAAACAGTAAGTTTCCATTATTGCTGTACAGTTTTATTCAGAACATATATATTTTTGCTCTGATTCCGCATAATTGTTGTAGGCCTATACTATTACCTGTAAGTTGGTGTTCATAAATAGACCATATCATATTTACAAACTACTTTACAGTTTTACATTGTCGAACTTGATTGTGTTTTCTTCTAAGACGTACACCAACCACTCCCCCTCTATATTCGTCTAAGGAACGTTTGTCAGACAGAAAGCACCCCATACCCCCCCCCCCTTGCGTACAATTCTTAACATAAATGTATAGGCTTAGGATCGTTTTTTGTGTGTAGATTTCAGCAATTTTTATGGAATAATACTTGTTACCCATATGAAAACACTTTGCTTTTCTGACGTGCCAACAATACGAATTTCTCGTTTCCTAAGTCCCGGAATGCAGCTCTAAGTTATTCCTACATTCTGGGAGATTAAGTATATAATGGTGATGAAGAAGCTAATAGGTTTATGTCCAAAGATCTGTGATTCGGAGATGCATCCAATTTTTTGTTGTTGGTTCAGACCATTTGTGGTGAAACAGCAAGTTAAAGTCTTGTACTTAATAACGTTCGTTGATTCTTACATTCAGATACCTCACAGAAGAACACATTGAAAAGTTAACAGATGGTAAGACAGGTTTGAGATTTCTGGTTCCTCTTTGTGGGAAGTCTCCTGAAATGAAATGGTAAGAAGTAGTAGCAATTGACATCAACTGTCAGAGCTGTTCCAAGCGAGGTGATGTTACCACCTCGTTTGTACCTCGTTCATCATAAGTTATAAGAGCCAGGGTAGAGACTTTGGTCTGGTCGAGGGCGAAGACTCACTCGAAGTGGTTAGGGGGGGGGGGGAGTGGGGAAGGGCAAGACAAAAGGGATATGATGTTAAAATGACCCGTTGGGTTGAGGGGAAATTATGTAATGCATATAAAATGGGCAGACATAAGAAATATTGATCATAAAGTAAGAAAAGAAATAAAATGGGTTTTGGAAGCTTCGTTGAGTTTAAAACAAACGACTTGACTGACTGAATTAAGGGAGAGGGTTAGGGGGGATTTTGGGGTTATCATCATTGCGCATGCACGTTTAGTACTTCCGGGTCAGGTTTAGGTCACGTGTGTCATTTCTCTGGAGTGGTGGTTGTAGATGGATCTGGCTTAAAAAAATAGAAACAAAAAGACTACTATGAGCCATCCTTAAAAGTCTGTTATGATTTTATGAAGATATTGATATCATCATCATCATCATCATCATCATCATCATCATCATCATCATCATCATCATCATCATCATCATCATCATCATCATCATCATCATCATCATCATCATCATCATCATCATCATCATCATCATCATCATCATCATCATCATCATCATCATCATCATCATCATCATCATCATCATCATCATCAATATCATCAATATCATCGTCAACGTCGTCGTCAACGTCGTCATCGTCGTCGTCATCATCATCACCATCATCATCACCATCACCATCACCATCACCATCACCATCACCATCATCATTACTGCTGAGTGTACTTGCAACCTAATCACTTTTAATTACGTGTCTCTTTCTATACAGGCTCGTAGATCAAGGTCAAGTGGTTGTCGGTATAGAAGGCGTTCAAAAACCTTGCGAAGAATTTTTCAAACGGCAACAGATCGATTATTCCGTTGCTGATATTTCTGAAATACCGGGCGGTAAGCATTTCAAGGTTCGTGTCAAAATTACTCATTTGATTGGAGAAAGACAAATGAATATTCATTACATCAACAATTGCATTAAAACTATTGAGTCTACCTTGCAATGATTTGTGACAGAGATGTTGTGTTAGGCCACAGATATTTTATATTTTCCTGTTGAGCTTTATGTTGCACCTGTACTACTGACCGAAGGATCTCTGTGTTAGACTAACAATTCCAGCCACTTTAATTGATGAGCATGAGGCTCCTCGTGAAGATTTCTCGCACAATTGAACTTGGTTTCGATACAATATAACCTGGATTGACAGCTTGTGTTGTTACAAAGGGGCTAAGACATCAGATTTAATTTTGTGCCTACAGTCAACATTACAGTAGGTCTACATGAATATTCATTGCAATATATGCTAACCCTTTCTTTTACATACATGGATTGTGTATAAATATGTATGATATACAAAATAGTATATTATTGCTACTACACGCTGACGTTACCGGGTGTTCGTTCGCTGGGTGGGGTATAGGGAAAGGCGGAAATTTTCCACAGGACTATAAATTTTACTGAAGAAGTTATTGACTTTAAAAGACAAACTATACATTACGGCATTTTAAACTATCTAAGAGAATTCTTTAGGTTTTTGTTAAATTTCGATCATCAATATGAATTTTCTTGCAGAGTGATGACGGGAGGGTTGAAATATACAACTGTGATGTCTTAAAACTGGAAAGGTAGGTGAATATCGGTATACGCTAAATCAGCTTCTCTTGGCTCAGCTGTCATTACAAAATGTCACTGACTTAATTGTTTTCCCAAATAGTGGTTGCTTGATTTTTCCGTATATTTGAGCAAATGTACATCTATATACTTGTTTCTTGTTGCGTTTTGTTGTTGTGACATTCTTGGCCTATACATTTGTGATGAATAAATTATGTTAATTTACTAATTGATTGATTGATTGCTCGAATTTGATTGGTCTTCTCAGTGCAATTTTAGGAGAATTTGATGCCGTATTCGACAGAGGAGCATTCGTTGTAATGGATTTTGAACTAAGACCAAAGTAAGTAGTAGAACATAACATTAAGTAACATAACACATACAGGTATAGACTTAAGAGTTATGTTACTATGGTGATATGAGATACCGTAGTTAATGTGATATTACGATAGAGAACCACATAGCAAATTGTTTTTTGGTCTGTTTTTGTAACAGCAAAGGTATATAGTAGAACAATATATGTTTCCTTTGTTTTACATTTTTGACCAGGGATTCACATTTTGATATATTTGTATCCCTCAGATGCACACATATAAAATACACCTTCCTCCCCTCCCTCCGCCATACTTACCGGCACAGTTATGACCGCCCAAACCTCAGCCCTACTCCAGCGCACACGACCCCATGAAAAACCCACTCCTGTTGCTATTTGGTGCATGTACTGATTTGGGCACCATGATTATTAGCAACGAAACGGAAACATAGATTTTGTTAAAGTCTAGACTCATATATATAACAAACTAATGAAAACCAATTTTAACGATGTGTTCTTATGTGGTGGCAGTTTGTGACAATGGGTATCAAAGGTCCATCTAACCATCCCTCTTTCAGTTTTCATACATATATACCGTAACAGATTCACTCCCGAGAAACAACCCCATCATTATTAATCAACCCTTGAGTTTGCTTGTCAGGAATGAAAAATCTATCAAGGAGGAAAGGAATTTTTGCCCTTTGAGAGCGTGATCTTTCATAGTTCGCTTTAAAGAGAAAAATTTTTTCATATTCCCTTTGAGCCAGGGTAAACCTATACTTATTTTATGTTGAGTTGTGACACCAATTAAAATGGTTGACAATAAGAGCATTTTTTCCCAGAGAGATAGCAAATGTTGGACTTGATTACCTTGAACAAATGAAATAACTATTATATTAGAAACACCAGTACCATACAAACATTTCTCTTTTGTAGACTGAATGTTCTGGAATGTTAAAGTCATCCTTTAATAATCGGAGGCAGAGGAGTATGTGTACCCAAAAGATTGTAATCACAATTGAAGTTATTCGAGTTAAACTGAGAGGATTAACCAAATCTTTTGCAAAACGTAGCTTCGATGAGGGCAATGTCTTAATTTTTGACGGTTTATACAATCCTTGCGTCTCTTTTCCAGGTATGTCACACTAATGAAGAGCGTCTCCAAAACAGGTTGTAAAATATTACTAGCAGTGCAAGAATATGACTGGAATGAACGGAAAATCAAAGGTAAATATATTTATGTGATAACATCAGTGTCATTGGAGGAATACTGTTGGGTCGGGAGGAGAATTAGTGGGGGAGGGGAGTAGGGAGGGGGGGGGGGAAGGTTTGACGGTAATAATTAAATGTGTACGTGTTTTTAACACGTGAAACGATTCATTGAATTCAACCGATTTGGACTGACCAACCCATGTTTACCGTAAAACTTGAGCTTTTTAGTGACCATTATTTGATTTCTAGCATATTCATTGGTGGCGACTACTGATGATATTCATAATTGACATCACTCTTTTATTTACTGTAACAGGACCACCTTATCCAGTCTGTAGGAAGGATGTGGAAACTTTATTCGGTATGTATTTTAATATTATTCCTAAATTATACTCAAACGAACTTAAGGGAATCAGGCGCGGATGGAAGGGGGTGAATTTTGCACACCCCGTTTTTTACCCCCATAAAATAATTAAGGATTATTTATTAAACATGTTAGAGTAGTTTCAGGTGAATAATTTAAAGTTATTAGAATAACTTTTTCTTGAGAGGAAACCAGGGCCCATACATTGGAGTTGGCTTCAACGACCCCAGGGTCACGCCCCATTTCGATATCCTGGCTCCGTCCCTAGTAATGTAACATCTCATTATGACTGTCGCGAGAAATAAATAGAATGTGAATATTTTCATAATCTAGATATTAGCACATTTTGGAAGTCAACCAAACATCTCGTTGTTCGTTCACGTCATGTAGGTTGCTACGGTGTTCAGGGAGTCTGGGCAGGAAGGACAAGCCCGTCAGAGAGTATTACCACCCACTGCCCAATTTATCCCCACCCCCATTTACTACCTTTCCTTCTACCCCCCCCCCCCTTCTCCCTAATTGATTATCTCAAATGTGCCCTCAGTATTTCCCCACTCTTTCCTCTTTGTTCATCATCCCTCCTTCCCTCTTGCCGGCCGTTGTCCAAAAGATGTGTCCATCATTATAATATATTGTTTACCCTTTGAAAACATTCTCCACCCGTAACACACAAGTATTCCTCCCTGTTTAGAAAGTTATAGGTTATAAAATGACCTCTGATAACCGTTCTTGAGACAATGCCGCTGTCTTTGAGAGAATTGACAGCTTATTATTATTATTTCAAGGTTGATTCTAGACAAGCTGTCGTATATTCTTTCATATTTTTGGCAGGTGATTGGTGCAAGATCGAAGAATACTCTAGACTTGATCGTCTGAAAAATTGTCCGGAAAAATTTAACGAAAAATGGGGTCCAGGAATTACTTCACATTTTAGAGTGGAGTATCTACTAGAAGTGTTGTAAAGTGTAAACAGTCTCCTAACTTATGTTGTGATCCAAGGTGTTGGCCATAGTCATATTACCAAAATACTGCTAGGGAATAAATTCAATACTTGGAAACTAATATTTTCATAGAGGATTAGATGTAAGCTGATTGACAATGTTCAACACAAAGAAAGGGTTGGAAGGGGGCGGGGAGGCGTGTCATTTTATTTCCACCATCAACCCATTTATTTCATTATTTCATTTATTGCTGTTCATTCTGTAAATAGCCTTACATTATTGAAATATCTCATTTTTGTCCAAAATGAATCATAATCCCAGCTTAGGACAAGTTTTAGATATAAAAACACGTCGAAGAAATTGTCATTAATTTCCTAACTCCCCCCCCCCCCCCACGCTCAATGTATCAGGGACTCCCTGCACCAATATTGTCCTTCGACATCTTGCTCGACTTACTAATCTCTGCAGAGTTTTTCTTGTCAATATACATATAAGACTGTCTTCTCAAGTTCGGCGTCTTCTTTAAGTCACATTGCTTTATATTTAAGCTAATAGTAATTTATGAAAAGGGCGTCAAATCTGTAGCGATCTTTTGTTTCTCCTTTTCATAATGAATAATTAATAATTAATAATGAATAGATATAGTGAATGATATGATTAGTCATTATGTCTACATTATCCATTGACGTTTAATAACGTAGAATTATGAATACGGGCCAAATGAAGGAATACAAACAAAAACTAAAAACGACAAATATACGGTATATGCAGGGTTACAATATATTCGGTTTTCTCAATATTTGTATTGAATATTGTAACGATAGATAAGGAATTATTAACACTTGACGCTACGTAAATATATATATATATTCTTTTGGCTTCTTTGAATCGATGTTAAATATATTATTTTTTAAGTGGATGGTGATGGGTAGAGCGAAGTAGGGGGAAATATAAAGAGATAGAAATTTTGACCGTTCGAGTTTCGTGAGGTCTCTTGTTCAAATCCAATACTAATCACTATAATAAACTTACTTACAAACACACTGAAAACAAACATCTGTTCATTTTCTAATGTGAAGACTAAAGTTTAGTTAGTTAGCGTTAATGTTGTTTAGGATCCAGCTCATATATTTGGAGACATCCGCATATACTCCAGGGTAGTCGGCAAAGGCACATCCATAACCCCAGGAAGTGACGCCAACCAGGTACCATCTGTCCTCGTCAGAATTGGCATCCTTAGCGGAGCAGACAAGAGGTCCTCCTGAATCACCCTGTAATTGATGGGGAAAAAACAACAACAAAACAATGAGGCAGAATGAAAAAAAAAGAAAAGGTGCAATACTTGAGCAACTTTGTCAAGTTATGATTTTGTTTGTACCGAGTGGCTTCTAACATTTCCGAACAATTATAAGGGTTAGACTCACTTGGCACGCGTCTACCCCACCAGCCGCAAATCCAGCGCAGATCATGTTGTCAGTAATAGCCCCGCCGTATGATCCACTGTGGTTGCAGGTGGCTCGATCTACTAACGGAACGTTGGCTTCTTGCAATTGATCTGCCACGTCACCTTGCCCTAAGAATGTAGAATAAAAGATGGATTGAGTTCATTATGATATATTAAGGGCAGTCAATAAATAAGTTTAGCAAGTCTTCATCAACGAGTCTACTGATGATATGGTTACCCCCCCCCCCTCCCCCCGTCCCACCGCCTCAGATAAACATCCCACATTTGAATTTAAAACTCCTCACGGACTTAAGGGACTTATCGGTCGGCAGTATTACATTTACATGTTATCGTTTTATCAGACCATCCCCACCCAATCCCTTTCCCTCATACATTGAGTAGGGATATGCGAATAAATCTCTTTTATTATCTTTGAGTGATAAATTGGCAATACAATGTTTCTTTTAGAGTAACAATTATGTCACTTTCTTGCCTGTTGGAAGACATTAGGCTACTGATCCGCTTTTCAATGTTTAAGACAATTTATCGATCGTGGGTAAACTTACAAGCGGTGGCGCCCCAGCCGGTGATGAAACAATCGGATGTCTGGTTGAAGATCTTGCTGAGATCGACATCTAAACAAGCAAAGTTGATGGTATCCGACGGTGATTGATCCTCTGATAAAATCATCATGGCGATGTCATTATCCTGTGTTTGGCTGTCGTAATTCTCATGGATAATCAACCTTTCTACCGAAGACGAAGACTCTCCAGTACCGACACTCAAGGTTAGGTCATGCTTGCCAAAATGGACATTCCAGTTACTGGCGTCTCCATATCTGCATAAAAATTAGTTTCAACTATTGTTTGGAAATACTCGAAAATGCTCTTGAAATATGTCTTTAGGCAGAGTTGTGAAGTTTGTTTCTTGTTTTTTTGTTTTTATTTGTTCTTCATATATATATGTCTTTCTTTCAGAGATCTGATTTGTTACAACAAAAAAAAGGTTCAAGGACAGTTTCATTTTCACACCACCTAATATATTAACTTCAATCAATAATAACTTCTATCAATGAAAAGTTTTTCACAATTCTTACCTTGTTTTAACATAAATTTTATAAGAACCTTTTGAAAACTCACATTCTTCCCTGGAAACAATGTGCGGCGGAAATGACGTGACGTGGTCCAACCAATGTTCCTCCGCAGGTAAAATAGCTTCCCGAGACGAAAAGTTGTGCTTGCCATGGCCATGCACCCTTTGGTGCAGTCTCGCCACCAACAATGCGCCCCATCTGCTGTTGAAGTACACGAGTTCCACATCCCTCATCTGTAATGAAATATTGTAGTACTTATATATATATATATATATATATGCGAAGTTTCAACAGAAAAGTTACAGCTCTCAGACAAAATTTGCACAAGTCATGAACTTTTGAAAAAAGGGCTGTCAAAACGGGTACATCACAGAGAAGAGGGATGAATCCCTTCCCACTTTTCTTTCATATATTTCCATCTAGTAGAAGAGAAGATTTGAGCCGGGAAAGATTTATTAATTCGCCTGGAGCTATACTCTTCGAATCGATATAATTTCTCCTGGGTGGCAATTTACCGTGCCCACGGTTCCCTTGCCAAAAGATAGCCCTTCCTAGATACACCACTTCCCCGTTAATGATTTCAAGCACTTTATTTACAGGTCATTTCAGACGAAAGAAACCTCAAATTGTGTTGTTGCTATTGTGTGTCTTTGGGTGTTCCCATGGCTATATTTTAATAAGGCAGATTAATACTTACGTGCTTCGGGGAAGCATCCGTCATCCGGGCATTCTTCCCATTCTGTGCTTTCCCCTGCACAGCCACCTGTTTGGCACAGACAGGTCCTAGTTCGTTGTTTCAGACCTGCGTTACACCCTGTGTTGCATTGACTCCAATCTCCCCAAGCAGACCAACCACAGGGAGCTTGAGTGGAAGAATCACCTGAGAGGTAAAGGTGGGGAATATTTTGCAAAATATAACTAGATTAAATAAAGGAACAATGTGCTTTAGGTGTGCAACGGTAGATTTAAAGACAAACTATCAAACTATAAGACAAGAAATCTAGAACACATCCATTTACGTTGACGACCATATGATGTCGTTTCTTCATTTCAAACATGAGTGGCGCTCGATGGGACGACATGAATCAGTACCCATGCAATTGAAACACTTGTTTATCAACGCTTCAAATTGGTATGAGTATATTGTCTCTAAAAAAGGTTCAGAACAGTAACCCATGATATTAGTTTACTTCCACGAAGCCACTTGCCTCTTAACTTTCAGATAATTAACGATAGGTTTCTTACAACAATGTTGCTTCACAATACATATTAGCTAGCGATAGTCACTCAAATTCAGTTTATTTATGTTAGTATACCCAACGTTTGATTGGCCAAGTAAACACAAAAGAGACGAACCTTGCCCAGAGCAGCTCTGTTCATCCCAGTTATCTCCACAATCATCGTAGTCATCACATATCCAGGAATTTGGAATGCACTTCCAGCCGTTAGGGCATCTGACGTTATTAGAGGGGCAATCTCCAGAACCTATTGTATCAATAGTTCCAAAATATATTTAAAAATAATGACCAGCTTTGTATTGGTATGTTATTCCGTGATCAAGAGGAGGCCTATCGCTGGGCGTTACACGTCCCCTCCCTTGTTTCCCTAATGTTTCATTTGCTACGATGGTACAAGAACATACCATGCTGATGGTAAACTAAAGGAAAAAGTCATTATATCTGCTATTTTCTAGGTTTTGATTCAAAGTCAATAATACAGTATGGATGTAATGGAGACACATCATTTGGATCTGTTTCACCGCAAGTTATACATGACGCATCATGTTGGTAACTCCAGAGTATTGGATGAGTGTGTGAGGTAAAGGGAGATAGAGAATAAAGAGGAACGGAAAGTATGCATGAGAACAATGAACACCCCCCCCCCTCTCCCTATCTGATCATTTCATTAGGTCGTATTCCACTAAGCCCTTGTCAGCTTTGGTCATATTTCTTTTCTGTTTTCTTTCGTCGACTCTCAATCTTTCGATCAAATAACATTTTTTTTTTCAATCTAAATTCAACAATTTAACAGACAATCTTGGAATACTTGCTATAGTCATCTTTGACATTATTAATGGAAGAAGATGCTTTGAAAATCAAAATGTTGCATACTAGGCATATTTGTACACATCTGACGTCACATGGGAATTAAGAAAAAAGGATGAACAACTTACAATGATTTTCGTCACTTGAATCTCCACAGTCATCCCAGTTGTCACATTCCCAAGTTGCAGGGATGCAATTCCCATTCTGACAGGTGAAACCGTCGCATCCAGAGGAGGAGGAGGACGAGCCGGCGGAAGATGAACTTTCACTGGAAGAACTTGCTTCGGACGAAGATACCGAGGAGGAAGTTTTGTCGGAAGATGAGTAATCTGCAGATGATGAACTTTGAACTGCAGATGATAAACTTTGGGAAGCGGAGGAAGAAGAGGCTAGGCTGGAAGAAGAGGCTAGACTGGAAGATGGTTCAACTATGGATGAGCTGACTCCAGAGGAATATCCGCTAAAACTGGAGGAAGACTCTATATACGAAGATAACAAAATAGTTGAAGATTACGGTACGTGAGTGTTACTAGAAAAAATAATAATATACTTTTACATAATATAACATAGTTTTAATATAATTGAATAATATTGTATGATTATATAATGCTAATTGGAAGTAAAACTTGTGTATATTCACCTCAGTGACGTGAACAGATGTGTGATAAAAACAGCAAAGGAATAAAGTAATGATGAAAATAATTACAAATTATTGACGAATGAATTACTAGAAACAAACCTTGGGAGCCACAATTCTTTTCATCGGAATTATCACCGCAGTCATCCCAATCGTCACATTCCCAGCTAGCATAGATACAAGACCCACTGTCACAAGTGAACGTACCATCACCACATTGACCTATACAATGCAAGATAATGGAAGAGATGAAAAGAAATAAATAATGTCAAAGAAACATGTCGTCAATTAATATTAACGTAACCATCTTTTCAATATGTTAAAATGAAGTTTAAAACATTTCTGGGAGAATCAAGTGATGCTACATGGACAAGAGAGGGTTTAATTCAATGTTGGACTTGAATTTTTCAGCTCACATTTTATTCAGAAATGGGGCCAAGGCAGCTGCGTCTCATATACGCCATTTACGCCACTTCCATACAGAAACCGCATCCATCCACCCACACCTTCCTCTCCCAACTGTATGTGAAACTGATTTAAATCAATCCAACGAAGAACTAAAGAAAAAACTGTACTTACAATCCTCTTCATCACTACCATCTTCACAATCTTTGTAACTGTCACATTCCCAGTACCAAGGGATGCATTCTCCATCCCCGCAACGGAATTCATCGCCAGAACAGCTAGGATCGGGTCCATGATCTGCAAAGATAGGGATGTTATAAAATGTTCTGAACTCAAAACCTCCCCTTCATATCCATTTGTTCGCAAGTATAAGAGACTTCAAATCGTAATATGTGACCACTGTTTTCCACATTTACAAGGAGAGATGTTATTCTTGTTTTTTCAAACAGATTACTGAGAAAGGTGAAGACACACATATTGAAAGAGAAAAACTCTATTTAACATATCGATGCGATCAAGTGGGTGAAGTCACGGTTGTAATGGATATACGGGCTTGCAGGTTCAAGCCTTGGCCGTTGTTTCCATGGGCACGCACGTACTTTCCTCTTTTACTCCAGGTCCGAAAAACCGGGTTATGGTGCATATAATGTACCCCAGTGAACGCGGCATGGGATGTGGTGCACTTAAATGCCCCGGTAGCCACTGTTTGGATTGTGCACACATTTGGTGTGTTGATGTGAACCGTAACCAGCAACCAGGGGTTGAAATCGTAGCAAAGAAACTACTGGGAAACGGTTACAACTGAAAATTGATTTCTGGGTTTTTAGAGGACATACATACCCCAGCAACTTTTTTCATCTGAATAATCTCCACAGTCATTGTCGTAGTCGCAAAGCCAGGCGTACGGAATGCAGTTACCGTTATCACATGTGTACTGAGAGGATGAACATGAACCTATGAGAAAGAAGCATAAAGTATATGCTTATCAAACATTTCCAAGCTATACAAATTCCCCTGTGCACAAGTACAGCTTCTTACTATGAAATAAGTTAAGTTATATAAACTGCCGATGCAAAGTTTAGTTTCGGTCCAGTACAACGTTCAGGTCATAGTTTAATTCAGTTTGCAGGTTATAGTTCAATGTTCATTGTTCTGGTCATTGTTGAGTGCATTGCAAGTTTGCAGTTTAAGTGCCTCTAATTCTACCTCCATTCTGGGATTACATCTTCACTTTCGTCTTTAGGTGTTCGAATAAGGGTCCAGCTCTGTGTTCAGTTTAGTATAGTGGTCAGTACATATTCATTCCACGTTACCGTGTGGTGCACAGGTCACATTGAAGTGCTCAAGTCAGTTTTCATTCAGATCACCATTCAATTCAACGTTAATTAGGTCAGTGTGCAGGTCGATGAAAAGCATCCATTTTACCGTCAACGTCAGTTTTCATTCCAGTGTTCAGATCCGACAGTTCAATTCAGTTTTCATGTCAGTGTTCAGAGTTAAGTTTAGTGTTTAGTTTTGTACGCATGGCTTATGTCAGTGTTCATTGGCAGACCAGTGCTCATTGATCATGTTTTAGGTTAGTGTTAAGTACACTTTTCAATAACGTTTCAATTCGTTACTTCATGTTGGTACCATTTTATCATACTTCGAACGACACGTCCATTACATGTTATGCCACAACCAAAGGCGGCCAATTACTGTTTTGAACTTGTAAATCTGATGATGGTATGAATAACTCACAGCCTGATTCATCGCTACCGTCAGAGCAATCACTGATGACGTCACACTCCCAGTGATCAGGAATGCATTGGCCATTTTGACATTCGAACTGACCACTGTTGCAACCTGACAAAAACAGAAGACGATAGACGACTTAATCAACATGATTTGAAGAAACAATCATATCTTCCAATTTCCATATATGGGTGAATTATGGAAAAACATGCATTAACGAAACGGCTAACGTTATACAAAGACGATATTCGGTAGCTAATATTAATATCCAGTTATTTATTAGAAAATTATTCACTGTACAGTATTAGTATCAGACCCACCGAATAAAAGTACCCCAGGATTACTTGAATTGCTCAGACGAAAAACAAGCATTTGTCGTGACCAAGTGCAAATCGTTACCGTCGACACCTCGACCTAGCTGCACCCTTTGGCACCTAAACCCCAGAAGTACACCGGTTCCTTTTCGGGAAAATGGTAATGCAGTTTACCCCTCTCTTCCCCATCCCCCTCCTAACTACTAACAACACACACAACTCTGGAATGATTTTTTGGCATGTGTACAAACATCATCATTACGTTTTGGTTGTTTGTTGTTGTTGTTTTTGTTAGTTTTTTTTTGCTTGGATAATAATGAATATAATTTTGACTAGAATATACAAAGATCAAATCGGGTGGATAACAGATGTATTTCTTGTTAAATGATTTAGTCTTAATTAATTTAATTTATTAAAACTACTTCCATTATTAATGAATGTAATGTCATTAACTCACCTGCTTGGTTTTTGGTCAAATATATGGCATCTGCAAAGAAAAAGGAAAAAAAAATAAATAGATAATAAATAAATAAAAAAATGGAAGAACTTACGGTTACAAATGGGATGTAATCATATTTCAGTCAAATATTATACACACCCGCATCTTCAGATGATTTTTCATTCAGTATCGGTAATTACAATTGTTCTTAACCATTTGTGGTATTAAAGGCTGACATTGTTCAAGTGATGTTCATTTAAGACCCCCTGTCGTTCTACGTCTCTTAATACTAAACATTATTCCATCTTAACGTATGGAACGTTCATGTATGAAATATGTATGAAACGTTCCGATATGAAACATAAATATTCACAATATGAAACATGAATACTTGCATAAAAATGTTACCTCAAGCGAGGAAGCTGGGTATCTCAATTTAATCATCATTAATATCGGCCTCTACGTTATGTGATAAGAATTGCTGACAAATATTGTCAAAAACGGCAATGCTAGAAGTCCTAGCCCTCCAAACATTGAATCGGGCAAAATAAAAGCATTATACCAGTCAATAAAATAAAAGAGGCGCGAATGCAGTGAAGACATTTGTGTACATTTTTATTCTTGCTGACCATTTCCGATTTCCCTATCATATTTGTAGGCAATATCGACTACATCGAAGTATACTAATCAATTTTAATGTAAATTAAAGTAAAGAAAAATTTAGCTATAAAATACCGTGGAATGGATGAACGCCTCTCTTCATGGACACAGAATACTTAGTCATCATGGCATCTCTTCTGGCTTTGGATTCTGCCAGTTTCTCATTTGCTTTTTTCAATTTCTGAAGCCCAAAATGCAAGAGAACAAGTTTGTTACACAACCCCCTGCAAAATTCCACAAATTCATCTGCACATATAGTTATACGTCCAATTTTTAATGTGATTCAAGGATAACTGTATATTTATTGTTCCAGTGTTCATACTATATATATATATATATATATATATATATATATATTTCTGTTGATATGTATTTGTTGGTTTACAAATTTATATATTCACCGTTTGTTTGTAAGCATCCTTTTCCAGCATGTAGGCTTTCTTATTCTGTAACAGCTCATCTCGTTTCGCCATCTTCTTTTCCTGTTTCTTATCCTGCTCGTACTCCCTCTTGGCTTCCGTGTAAAGAGAATGAAGCCTCTTTTTGACCTTACTGCGCTTGCTCTGATCATTGGTCTTGTCTGGAGTTCTTTCCTTCACGTCGGTATTACGTCGGGCTGCTTTCATCTATCATGTGCATAACAAAATAATGCCATGCGTCTTTTTCTTTATAACAATTATAGCTGTTGCCCCTGTCTTACGGTTTTCATTAGGGTATGGGTTAACACTAACCCTAACACTATTCTTTATCCGATCTTTTTTCGGGCTTTCTCGACATTTTAAGAGTAAGAATTTCTCAGCGTCCTATACAAAATGCAAACATAAACATGCCTTTCCAATCCCAAAATACACTAAAGAGATTCCCATTTTTCAACCACTATTCTGAGATTTGGTCTGACTGACTGTAGGTCCCGTTAAAGGTATTCAAATAAAGGTATTCACTTAAAGGTATTCAATCATAGGTATTCAATTAATTGGTTATATTCGGGCAAAGCCCCTCTCACACTCACACTCACCCTCCCCCTCTCACCCACCTCCCTTCACATCCCCTCCACCTCTCCTCATTCAAATTATTTGCCGTATTCATACGTCTATGCATACTGAACAAAACAGTCAACCTATCTTGACGTTAGACCAGGGAGTTGTTATGGAACTCCCTGGTTAGACTGTCTGTAACGTGTTCTCAGAAAATGAACGTTACAGATAAGGATGAACTAATAATGCCATTCGAGTCAAAAATCGTGTTGAAGTAACAATTCTTTTCAAAGAACTTCTAATCGGAGATGTTTATAACTTTACACTCTTGATTCGTTATTGGAAATGAGAGTTGGTTATGGTAAAGCTGATTGTATTATATAACAGTTTGGGAAAAAAGTATCGCCACTTATACATAGGTCTATTAACTTGACAGTATATATACTTCACTTACCTGAGCTAACTTCTTAGCCATCATCAATTCTTTCAAAGCTTCAATCTTTTCAGACTTTTTAGACTTTTTCGAAAATTTCGAGCCATTGATTTCTTGGATGAAGAAGACCGAAAGAGCAAGAAAAGTCACCAAAAGGAGTAGATAGACCTTCATCTTGGATTTATTCCCGTTAACCACCAGAGGCAATAATGACTCTAAAATTTCTCTTACAACAGTTATAAAGCAAAGGTCCAAAGATGAAAGGAAAGTGGCTGCAAAAGGACGATGCTAAAGTTAACACCAAACAAGGTAACGGTTTATATGACAAACAGATTATAATCTTTTCAAATGGGCGTCTGAAAATATTTGCCGAATCCACTTCCAATATTTGCTAAAGTCTTCTTATTTTTTCCCCTCTTCTTCTTTTCCTTTGTTTCTTTTTCAGCATGTATGTTTAAGACTTTCCCAAGGCTTCACTTACGTTAACTTATATTTGGGCGTCGCTCTTTAAGTGTTGACAGACTTTGAAGGGGTGGGATAAATTACTGAGGTTGAATAAGTTTATGTAAATGTATCTCAGGCTTTAGAGAGTCGAGAGGTAGTATGATGACGTCACTATCTGCTTGAGATGGTTTGCCAGGGTGAAATGTAAATCGTCTATTACCTGGACACGACACAAACAACATATTACGGAAAACATTTGTGTATCCCGTATAACACAAATTCCAGAATTTGAATGTTTTTACATGTAGCAAATGGCTTTTGTTTTCAAATAACAAGAGGGCATTTTTAATATAAGAGAGGGAAAATGTTGCAAAGTGGGCATCTTTAAGTGTTTAATTATACAAAACCGGGGTGGGGCGGGTTACAGCCCCCCCCCCTCCCATACCAACAGAGCCCCATGCTCCATCGCTCGTGTATAGCCTACCACTTTTATGGCTTGAAAAATTAATCTTTAACACAATGCAGACTCATTGATCAAATCGACTTCTTAGTGAAACTAAAATTAAAATGAAGATGAACATGCTAAGATCCAGAGGGGTGGGTGGGTTGGTGGGTAAACCAAAAACCCCTTATGTGAGTTTCGGTTTCAACAACCTCAGGGCCACTACCCTCTCCTATTTCAAGTCCTCGATCCGGCTCTTATGAAAAATCGAAAAAAAGAAAGAAAGCAAGCGTAATATTTTGCCTCAATTAACTCCTTAATCATTTACTATAAATTAATGAGATTTTATTTAACTCCCCCACCCTCCCCAACCCTCCTCCACCCTTCTCCCACCCTTCCCCCACCCTTCCCCTCCGCTTTAATAAAGCAGGAAGAATAGTTTCAAAGGCTTTCAACATTCATTTGTAAAACGATGGATTAATATTTCTATTCAGCACCATATTGACGAGGGGGTAATATATGAACTTCTTGTGACCAGAGAACGTATGAATATGACTGGGGAGGATATACATCAAAATGTTCCGACAAAGTGAATCCTCTGAGCGTCCGTACCATAATAACCAATTTCTTTGAGAGTAATAATTTAAATGCTTTTCACCAGTCGGTCTTTTCGATTTATCGAAAGAAGGTATAGCCTATATTCCTTTTAATGTTACGTAACAAGTAAAACGATACGACATATATTTTTGTCACAAGTTTTTGGATGGTGTTCCCCGTGTGCTTCTCCCTACGGCTCCAACACCTCTGCTATAGATACAGGCTTCATACTTGCTGAAATGGAAAGGAATATTTTCTACATTTTCGACTAATTCTTTACTATTTCGAAATGATACTTGACTAGTCATGCTAGTGAACAGTACATTGTTAATGTACCAATACATCGTTAATGTGGTGTTTTACCATCTTATAATGTTGAATAGAAACTAATTGTCAAGTAAACAAGGGTACTTCAGACCAATTTCGATAATGCCGTCGAATGTCTCCGCGTCGGTGATAGTTGAGGGCAGTGTCGTCGGATTGATGTGTTTTACTAAGTCGGTTGAAGGAAACTTAAATTAAAATAGATTAAAAAATATATATATACATGGTCATGATACGGAAAATTGAAGGTGCCATGAATGGCCAACGTGTCAGCTATCCAGTGAGGGGTATGGGTTTAGCTATGGATCACTTTCACAAGAGCTTAGAGACTACATTCTATACTGTTTGACGATTTAATGTGTAAGTCAATGTGCATGCATTTATATGGCGTATGCTAGATACCTTGTAGATAAAATACTATCGTCGACCCAAAATGGCGTGGATGTCTCAAAGTAGGTATCATACAACAGTTAGAATAAACTACAATTAGAATGAAATGCATCCGCCAGAAAGGTAAACCGGAAAAAGTCCCTTGAAGAGACAGCATTTGATATGGCTTTTCTTGACATCCTTACAATTTGTCATTATTATTATTGATTACAGAGTATGAACTAGACTATACTGATGATGTATTCGTTAAGACGATTGAAGGCGATTTAAAGCATTTGAGGAATTCGTTGGTGAATAGGCACGTAGGAAGATTACGCAACGAGATCTGACAAGTTGGGAAGTACTGAGTTAAAGTGTCACCGTCTTCAATATAGTTAAAAAACTATGGCTTACGGTCGTGGTAAAGTTTCAACTTTAATGGTAATATATATATAGTCCAAACCATCATTTGTTTAGTACGGTGTGGGTACTAGGCAGGACATACCAGTCGCAGTATAAAGGCCGGGGCCTCGGAGACCGACAAATTCAGTACCGGTGAGTAAGATAGATATTTTTTGAAGAAAAGTCACCTGAGCACGAAAAACCAAAACGACGAACCGGTTGATCCGCTCTCAACCCCAAGTCCACCCCCCCCCCCTCCTTGCATCAAGACTGTGACCGTGTCATCATCGCCTGGTGTGTCTCACGACGATTCCCTTAGAAGGGGGGGGGGGGTAAAGTTACACATGATCTTAGCCAAAAGGCCGAGAAGCGGATAGATCCGTTAACATTGTGGGAAGACTCTTGTACAAAGCGATAATGCAAAGTAGGCCTAAGTGTATACATCAGAAAATGAAATCGTTGAACGTACAGCAAGGTTAAATTAAAATGAGTTTTCTTTAAATCGGTCTTGTTTGTGTACTTTACACATAAGTAATGCAATAAAAAATCAAATATTTTGTGGTTGTGCAGATCAGTCGAAAGAGAACAACGTGAGCTAAAGAAAAATCAATAAGATGCATTAAATAAATAACACCCCTAATTAATTACTTAATTAAATATGCAAGGGAACTGGATGTGAAGTTCACTATGGAACTCTGTCTTTTCAGCTTCCATTGCCATTTGACTAAATACGTCATCATCATCATCATGAATAGGGAAATAACTTCTAAAGTAGTTGGTAATTTCTGCAATTATCATGGAAACCGGGCATAGCTTTCTACCAGTAG
Organism: Apostichopus japonicus; assembly: GCF_037975245.1. Taxonomy (NCBI): domain Eukaryota; kingdom Metazoa; phylum Echinodermata; class Holothuroidea; order Aspidochirotida; family Stichopodidae; genus Apostichopus; species Apostichopus japonicus. The sequence continues at coordinate 2,108,366 of NC_092575.1, read as the reverse complement.
AGATCATTTTAGTGAGGCACAAATCACCAGCAGATCTCCACAAGGCGCATTTATGACCTTTAAGGACCTTACAAAAACTAACGTTCCAGTCCACCCTCTTACGAATGGACTAGTCCATATCTGCTGGATAGGTCACCAAACGGGAGTCTTCTATCTCTTGAAAACTGCTCAACTGATCAGGGTCCCAGCTGAAATCTTCGGATTATATAATATTAACTTTCCTCTAACTTTCCTCTTATATGAAAAGTAGAATGATAAGAAGAATTTAAAATTTCCATTTCCCTTGAAGACTTTGTCAGTGGTAAAAATAAACTTAAATACATGTACTTTTGTAACACACTTGTCCCTTACCTTGTCCCTTACCTTGTCCCTTACCTTGTCCCTTACCTTGTCCCTTACCTATAAAACACCACCAATTGTGTATTACATATATCTCATTAATAAATATTCGATCATCGTTCAATTAAACACGATTAACGATAATTTAATTTTCACTTGGAACCAAATATAAAACGTCTCTTTAATTCTATAGGGAAGCTTATTTCAGTCAGCCTCTAACGAAGATTATGATAGGACTCGAAACGTTCGACTTCAAGAGATTACAGAGATTTTTGACAGATTACGTCATAGCGGTCCGAACACTGTTTGTCTTGAAGCTGCCAATCATCGTTTCGAAATGTTGCAACGCAATTTTGTATTCCAGGGTTGTCATTTGGCTGATCGACCCTCCAAGCGCTGAAATCAGGAAAGATATTAAAGGTTTTCAGAAATTAAAAGTTTTCCCCAATCTCATTCAAGAGAATCAAGTAGAGACGTGGTTGGAGGGAAAGCAAAGGTGTGCATGGGTGTGCATGGTGTGTGTGTGTGTGTGGGGGGGGGGGGTGTCGCAAAACATATAAACACTTTTTAAAGCGTCAAAATTATACGCACTTAAATCGGTGTCACATGAGCACGAGTTCAAATCGTCGAACGTATAGCCATTGTAACTGGTATGTATGATTCGTTTGGCGATGGGCTGGTAAAATGTGTGGCAGGCTATCCTATGAAATTCCCCTCTCCGACTCTTCCTTCCTAACGCCAATCTAACCGCCTTCCAGCCCCCCCCCCCCCCCCCCCCGCCCCTGATGCACATACCTGTCTTCAATTGAAAATGGACGGCCGTCTAACCACTCGAAATATTCCCTTTGAGTAACATTTCGTTGAATTCCTAACCAAAAGTTACTTTTAGAAGATCCTAAGGTTACAATTAGCTCTTCCAACTCTCCCTGGAAAGATATGAAGGAAAAATTCGGGAAATGTTAAAACCATAAAGAAAAATTGTGTGCATGAGTGGCGCTTAAAAGATGTAATCGTTTTGAATAAATATTTATGTTTCAAATATGTTAAGGAGCATGCAGAACTGCAGGTTTCACTTGTATAAAACCTAAGAACTTAATTCTTTATAGAAAACGAAGTGCGATGCGACTTTATATATAATTTAATATCATATTCTCTAGTTAAAAATTGTTTCTTTCTTAATTTATCCTAAATTGCATAGTTTTGATGTATATATATTATGTATGTGTATATATGATTATATGATGTGTATGATATATGATGATATATGATGTGTATTATGATGTATATATGATTATATATAAGTTGGACTTGTCGGACTGGACAAACGTTGAATGGATTAGAATACTTGACTCAAGTAAACCTGGACTTAATTGAGCTGGCATATATTTGGTGGACTGTACAGAACTGCGCATGTGATCTTTGCTTAGCGAAACTGGACTGAGCTATTTCTAAACTAAACTGGACTAAATCAAAATTTACTAAATGATTTGAAAATAGATTTTCTCCACTGGTCTGGGGCAGAAATTTTCTATGCTTTGTTGAAAGACGGCTACACACAGCTTGACAGAGCGCCCCGACTCTCCGACAACGTCGCGACGTGGAAAATCGAAGATAGTGGGCAACACTATTCTCGCTAAGGCTACGACTGAACAAGACTTTACCAAATTTGTGTCGCGTTGGTTGCCGTCCGAAGGGAAACTCAACATTTTGCGACTTCCGGTCTGGTAGTCGGCAGTATGCGGCGGTTATAACGACTAGAACTGCCCAGTTTCAACAAACTGTAGGCCAATTAACTTGCACGTAACCTTCAGAAGCACCATGCAGACGACTCTAATAGAAAAGCCTGTTTACCAGTAAATCTGAGGTGTTAAATATGACCACATCTCCTCCACAGGACTGGCAAAACGATCTCGAAATTTCGAACTCTTCTTCGTTTGTTCCTTCCGAGATCATGTAGAGATGATTCCAAATGCTGACCCATGTCCCACATATCTGCAATGTAGCTGGAAATGAATTTGATTTGTATTTATGAAAACATTGACCGTAAAAAACAAATGACGTAGGCCCAGCTAGTTAATTGAAACAAGGGAAACTGTTTGCAGGAAGTGTTTCCATTGCTTTGGTCATTTTGTTACGGTTTAATTTTTCGAAGTACGAATAAATGCCAGAAGTTTGATCATTATTCACTTCAAAATTTTGAATTTGTCAAACTTCGATAGCTTGATAGTACGATCCTATAAAAGGGGGGCTGGACTGATAGTAAACGTGACAATACAAAATTATCATGGGTCTGTCCGAGATTTCATAAATTGACATACTCAGATATAAATTGTCATTATATGGCGAGTTACTTACAGTGTATCTTTAGTGTGTCATTATAGGGCGAGTTATTTACAGTGCATCTATTATGTATCATTATATGGCGAGTTATTTACAGTGCTTCAATAGCGTGTTATTATATAGCGAGTTATTTAAAGTGCGCCTATAGTGCGTCATTATATAGCGAGTTAGTAACGTACATCTATAGTGTGTCATTATATGGCGAGTTAATAACGTGCATCTATAATGTATCATTCCAAGGCGAGTTATTTAAAGTGCGCCTGATGCGCATTATAGGGCGAGTTATTTACAGTGCGTCTATAGTGTGTCATAATATGGCGAGTTATTTACAGTGCATCTGTTATGTATCATTATAGGGCGAGTTATTCACAGAGCACCAAGTGCGTCATTATATAGCGAGTTATTTATAGTGCATCTATAATTTATCATTATAGGGCGAGTTATTTAAAGTGCGCATTATAGGGCTAGTTATTTACAGTGCGTCTGTAGTGCGTCATTATATAGCGAGTTATTTACAGTGCATCTATAATTTATCATTATAGGGCGAGTTATTTAAAGTGCGCATTATAGGGCTAGTTATTTACAGTGCGTCTGTAGTGCGTCATTATATAGCGAGTTATTTACAGTGCATCTATAATTTATCATTATAGAGCGAGTTATTTATATTGCATCATTTACAGTGCGTCTATAGTGTGTCATTATATGGCGAGTTGTTTACAGTGCGTCTATATAGTGTGTCATTATATGGCGAGTTAATAACGTGCATCTATAGTGTATCATTATAGGGCGAGTTATTAACAGTGCATCATTTACAGTGCACCTAGTGCCCATTATAAGGCGAGTTATTTACAGAGCGCCTAGTGCGCATTATATAGGGCGAGTTATTTATAGTGTATCTTTAGTGTGTCATTATAGGGCGAGTTATTTACAGTGCATTTATAATGTATCATTATTGGGCGAGTTAACTACAGTGCGTCTATAATGTGTCATTATATTGCGAGTTACTTACTCACAGCTAAATATTGAATATGCATAAGTTTCAATACTTCCGTCAGCCAGATGGTACAATTTCCTAATGCAAATACCTCTCTAAATTGTACTCCAATATCATGCTCTCAAAGCACTGGTATTGTCAGTACAAACAGTTCCTAACCTTGAGCTGACAGAAATATGATATTCATACTGCTCGTACTGACAATACGAGTGTTCTGAAGCGGGACATAACACTGCAGTATAGTAAAAATTGTCCCAACTGGGTGACTTCCGTACAATCAGTACTTACTTTGTTCAGATGTGCTTTCTGTCCCTGTAGTCGATTGTGTCGTTGGTTCTATTGTGGAGTATTTCTTTACGTATGATGATGCGCATGCGTGTGGATCTATTTGAGTGTCCCTGGTTAACTGCGCAAACTCACAAATGCCTTCAGTAAGGAAACCAATCAAGACAAATTAAATGGAGGATTTTGAGTGCACTTTCCGTTATTCTCTACCACTACCAGATACCGCTACACCCGTCCCGTTTCCACACCCCCTCCCCCTCCCACGCAACCCCCTCGGCAAGTGCCCGTGATGTACATTGTCAAATTAATAATTATCACCTAATGAAGACAGTCCGCAATTTTTCTGGGTTAAGAAAAGGTGAGAAACGCAGAAATGGTTCCAACATAGACAACATCTTTTGTGATAACATTGAAATGTATATAAACTCAATACGTGGCTGTACGAAATCCCTATTTCTGGGTGAGCGATAGGCTTTCTTTGATGTGTTGTACCACTGTGTCATTTTCCCTCTCAACCCCCCCCCCCCCACCCACCCCATCCCCTGCCCCTTTTGCTAAACAGTAGCAGGTCTAATATACCAAAAACACCGTTAGCCGTTCGCCGGATACGATCTGGATTGTCTTCAAATTTAACAGGCTAAAAACTTACTAACATAATTTGTATGTTGTTCCAATACAATGAGTGATGTTATATTAAAAACAGTTAAATATCCTAGTAAGGGGTAATGTGTTGAATGGGTGGGGGAAGAGGTGAGAGGGGGGAGGGTGTCAATTTCGTGTTAAGGTTTGAACATGACTGACCATTTTCTATATCATCTAGCATATTTAAAGGTCTAGACAAATATGGTTAGATAAGGTTAGATATAACTCACCAATGGCTACGATTCTCGTTACAAAGAAGCTGAACAACAGTAGCGTCGAAAGATTCATCTTCGAAAACCATCACTTGTCGTTTATTCTGTGTTATATGATCAGTTAATCTGTTTATTACATGAACAGCTTCTCTCTGCTCTGCTCTGTTCAAGGCCTGTTTATTATATATTTATTTTTAGTAAACTTCTGATTCTCTAATTATTATCTTTGAAACTAATCCATATTTCTACCAAAAAATCTCACTTCCCCATTTCCGTTTGTTTTTTGTCTCCAGTGCCTATGAAAACTGTCAGTTAAGTTTAGAATTATGAAAAGAAGGTTTTTAGGTTAATTGACCTCACACGAAACAGTTTGAATCGATAACAGAAATATTTGAATATTTAAAGTTGTTTGTTTTGAAACAATTTAGAGATGTTTTTACAACCTAATTTTTTGGTTTCGTGTGGTGATGTCATAAGTACGTTTTCGTCTTTTGATCAATTTTAGCGCGAAGAAATGTAATATCAACAGCTACGTATATCTACAGGGCTTAACACATCACCCGCAATGTATGCTATACTTTATATACGTAGAATACATTTGCTTGTAACCTTAATAGGTCTAAGAAGACATTTCAATGTTGGTAGATGTTTCTTCCATACAGAGTGCTCAATTCTCATAACACAAGAAGAGCATAACTGATTACAGTTATATGGTTTAGTATCTACCAGGAGCCGATCCAGGGGAGGGAAGAGGGGGGGGGGATATGAAGGTGTACACCACCTTCCAATCTTTTCAACCTTCTACAAACTTATTAGGGACCTAATTTATAGTATAAATATGCCTTAGAATGCAACAATTGAGTCTAATAGGTCATTTGTTTGAGGGGGAGGGGTGGGAGACCCCCGATCACCCTTCATGTTATCAGTTTTAACGGTCCCCACGTCCACACCCCTCTTTTATAAATATCCTTCAACCGTCCCTGTAACAAATATCTTTTCAGTCTAATGGTAAGTATAAATAATTCAAACACAGAAATCTAAAAAGAAAGAAAGAATAAAACAAATAGAATAATTCATAGTAACAAATAAATGGTGGAAATGAATTGACTTTTATTTTTGTTTTGTCGTAAATATTGATATATTTATTTCAGATTATCATCGTCATCGTCATCGTCGTCGTAGTCGTCGTCGTAGTCGTCGTCGTCATCATCGATAAGTATATGTATGTATACAATTTAGAGCGCATGACGTTCAAAACGAGATTCTTCCTCATCGGCAAACTAGAACGAAAACCCGGATGTAAAAAGGTTTACCTACATAACAGGTGCATGGTATGGACACGTTAATTGGGCAACCTTTGATCACGGGGAGGCTTAATTGTAAGAGTATATGCTAATGAGATATAGTGCATTTCCATGAACAACAGAACACGTCCTATACGTAAATACCCTTCACGAGCAGGATATTTTCCTATGGACATGTATATGCGATACGTGGATATTCCGGTGAAGTGCGATACTAACCCAATGAATATTCATATCAAAGATCGACACGTCATGCTCATTAATATTCAGCTCGTCCATAAACCAGCGGTCTGTTTAACATATACTTTTTATCTTTTTCATGGAATGCATCTGAAGACAGATAAAGCATCGAAACGCCAGGCACTCTTAACATTTTATATATTACATAATTAAATATTATTACTACTCTTGATAACATTTTGAAGTAAAGCAGAAACGTAAAAGTGTTAAGATTAAAGGAACATAATTTTGAATTTAAAATAATCATAATTTTTGGAACAACTTCATAAGTTGAACCATCTTTCAGCCCTCCCACTCCCTACCTCCTCCGTCCAATACTCGTCCCAGTCGGTGTAAAAGCTTTGATCAATTCTGAATTGCGAACCACCCCGAATAGATACAGAACTATCCAGCCAGCCACCTTTATTATAACCTTTAAGAGGAGGAATATATGACAAAATTCAGAACTAATGCTGTCCTAAAAATGGTCACCCATTGAGCCTAGTTTTAGTGTGCATTCGTGTTCACTGAATATTCGTTGGAATTGTACATCTTCGAACAAAAATAGGCTACTAAAGCTATAACTTTTATACATTGTTTGACAAGTTTGGTCCAGTTCTCATGTCTTAGCTAGTTCCATCAGTTTGAACGTAAAAGATATAACTTTAAAATATTCCTAAGAAAATCCTAATCCTTACTGGCCTAGAAATTTATAAGCCACAATATTCATCTCGTCTCCTTCCTAATATTGCACACTCGCATCTATACCTGCTCTCCATATTAGTAAGACAGTTTAGCCTTGCGCCCTCTGACCCACTTCCGGGGTCATCGCTTACTTCCTGTTTATTCATAAATCTACCCTTCTTGAGGACTATACTTCAACCTAATTCAAGTTCTAGATTCATCCGGAACAAAACAGTGTAGAAATGCGGATCCATATAAGAGAAACCAATGTTCTCGATTTATAATTTTTTTTTGTAGAATTGTAGGTGCCCCGGAAGTGGAATAATGGGGGCACAGTGCTAAAATGTTACCAATTGTGTAAACCAGGTATAGATGAGAAAGTGCAGTAGAAGAGAGGGGACAGGTAAGAGAGGAGCGCATTAAGTTGTATGGACTATATAGTGACTTGGTTGAAGGAAGAGTTCACCGTATTTAATATGAATATTTAGCAAAGCTGTTATGGTTTGTAAATTTTCATCTACGGTATAAAGGAACGTAACCAGCTTTATTTTACATACTATAGGAAGACGTTAATAATTAGAAAGCTTTCGAGTAAGAAGACTAATTCATTTTTAAAATCATATTAGAATCGTTGGATTAAACCTCAACTAAAACGAAATAATAATATAAAATATTTTGTATAATTTACATGCTTGTCTTTCAACAACTTCATCGCCGAATTGGTTTCAAAGAAGAAGAAGAAAGTATGGCGCGCTTGTCGATATTGCGTGTACTTCGATATCAAAGACAAGCGCATTCATATTCTCTTTCTCTGTGGTATAAGTCACGTGACGTCACATATAATGCTGACCAGTTATTGGAATAAAATATGCCGAAATTGCTGAGATGGTCGCCACAACAAAATATATCGAGATAGCTCCCTCCGGTGACAAGGGGAATACAATCTGTGAATAAAGGTTTTAACAAAGATTTGAAGTTTAGGTTTCATGAAGTTTGAAAGAAGTCAATCAGTTCAAATCCATTATGAAATCATCTGCGTAAAATTTGCCAACCACCAAATGTCCCTTTGCAACTTAAAGATGCTGGGTGGTCAGACGTTTTACTACATTCCGTTTGAATTGTGCCATAGGTGACGATTTCTGTTGTGGTGGGGTGGGTTGGGTTGGGGTGGGGAAAGTATGGCAATACATATTGGGGAGGTGTATCCCATAGTTGAGTAGGGCAACACTAATTAACCCTCCCCCCCCCCCACACACACACACCAACCAACCTTTTTTTTGTCGTTTTGGGCCTAAATGGAGGATTACTAATTAGTTTTCTTCTACCTGTTTTATTATTAATAACCTGTATCCCGATTTAAATTGCCTACACACTGATTAAAGGTTTTGTCAATAGGCATGCCTGCATGAACAGGGTTATCACATCCTCCTGGCGGGGGGGGGGGGAGGGGGGGGTAGAAAACCTTTGGCCACCTGTGCTATAGACCTATCAGTTAGACACATCAGTGTTAATTACAATTAATTATGTCATATCTTACGTCAGCAACGAGTGGAGCAAGTGTCCCAGCTGCCTTTGCGAGAAATTGTCCCGTTGCCATGGCAATGGAACGGTTATAAGTAGAATAGGCTTCAATAGTAATGAGAAAGAGGGAGCCGTAAATGCCGAACGAGAGCGCCCTCACAACAAAGATTAATGCTGTCATGTCGGCCCTGTGTATAAATAGAAACACATAATAATGTTGATATTTTGTCACACACTGAGCCTAAACATCAACATTACGAAGAAGTAAAATGACCAATTTTGTTCTTCTTTTAATTTTTTCTTTTAAACAGCATAACAATGAGGAGAGGTAAGGTAAGAGGTGTGTCATCCCTAGAGTTGGGCTGCACTATGTACTTTGCTAGTATTATTTCCTCATCCGGGTACTGGAAGTTAACTACCCTTTTCGGAGGATGGATGCGACTGTGTACCATATATATAGCAACAACTGCGAATTGTCTCCAAATACTACGGAGGCGGTGGAGTTCCATATAACATCACTTAAGTGCAGCCATTGCAAACGAAGTTGTTTTCAATACCCCTGCTAGAACCTGATAATAAATAAGCCATTTCCAAGAATTTAAAACAATGAATCATTTAGCTGCTGCATAAGGATACTTCCAATGTTAAAACAGTTGCGAATTATACTAGTCCGAACTGGATCGTTAAGTGACAAAATAAAAACTCGTTTGTTTCCAGAGATAAACAATTGTCTTCTATCACTTATTGTTTCAACTTCTGCAAAGATATACAAGTAACTCATTTAGAATTAGTACGCCTTCTCTTTTTCGGTTTGTTCCATTGATGACTCATTTTTTACACTGGGGTTTTATTCACAAGAGCATTAAACAGGCGACCTGTGCATGGGCCAATTCCGCGAATGAAGATATGTCGACATTCTTGCACTTACTGGGAATGCGAATTCTCATGCAGGACTTTATCACCCTTCTAGCCTATCATCCACATAAAATAGTAAATGTGCACTTCCATTTGGCCCTCTTAGAAATGAGAACCCCAGAATTAAACAATACTTTGGCCAACAAATTTCCATTGACTATAGATACTAAACCAATATAGACAACACTGGATACAGAGAGACATAAAGAGGGAGACATGCAACTTCATTGACGCATATAGGCCTAGAATACGGCCAAAAAGTACACTACATACCCGCCCAATCAATTAATAAAAAAAGTACGAATATGAAGTTACTACTGTGAACCCCTCTGTGAAATAATTATCAGATATTGTGAACTAGCTTTCTAGCTATTTATATACCTTTTTATATTCGATCTGCTTATCACCCTGCACCCCATCCCGATCTACTCTCAACCCTCCATCAGAACGAGTTCATATATAACTAGATAGCTACACACAGGTGCATATATAGACCTATATATATAAACACAATGATAACTGTCAAAATGGGAAATTCTACGAATATTTCATCAACTATACCAGCAAATATTTGTCTTAATCAGGCTGTCGATATTGTGCATATGTTTTTCACGAATTAACGGTCAATAAATTATGCACGCACAAGTTATACTGGATGGCTGCCGTGTTTGGTTGGGCCGTATGGCCTATACGTGACGATGACGTGCACTCAGGCGGAAAGCTCCTTCTTAAGCATTTTGGTTTCGATGATAATCGTAACCTTTGTAGTTATGTATGGATGCATTTGTGTGTGTGTGACGCCTTGCTTGTAAACACGATATTTCAAGAAGCTTGGAACAATATCATATTTCGTGTGTAGGAGACCCACATGGAGTAGAATACGCCTATTGTGTTTAGAGGAGGTCAATGGTCACTTGGTTCCACCAGAGGTCAAAGTGCGAAAACCTTGTAAACACGATATCTCAAGAAGGAAAGCTTGGACCAATCTCATATTTAGTCTGTAGTTGTGACAGTGAAGAAGCCTTCTATCTGTGGTAGAGATCAATCTGTATGCAGTTGAATACACAAGAAAAGTTTCCATCTCGGTCATCAGCTGCCAATGTGAATATTGTTTGTCATATCTCAATGCTTTTTGCTGTACTACTTAGATTGAAGTATGTTTTTCATCCTGGATGTACGCTACAGCCTATAGCGCGTCACATTCATATAATATTATTCATGATGTAGCATCATCAAAACCACACTGCAGTTTTGCTGTCTGGCTATATATTGAACAAATGCTGGTATACGTTTTGTGTGCGTTGTTTCCTATTCCGTATGCAGACAGAATACCGCAGTTCCTATACAGAGTGGAACAACATACAGACATATATTTAAGACATATATATATATATATATATATATATATATATCATTGTATATATATATATATATATATCATTGTATATATATATATGCCGGAAATGATCTAGTATCATGTCGTAAACACAATGTATAATATTGGGCTGCATTATAATTCTCTCACGACTTCATTTCGGAAGGGGTAGGAAAGCATTTTATGCTGATGGGAGGATTAAATGGTTTCCTATTGACATTAAAAAAAAAAATTGTTTAATAATCCCCAATGGCTATAGCTACGATAGTACTTTCTGCACTTTTTGTTTATTATTTTTAATGGATTTCTAACATGATGTAGTTACTTTAAGCATTCTTCGCCCTTCAAAATCTGGTCACGATTACGAGTAACGCCAACCTCTCTTCTTTTACATAGGGTTCGATCTGATTATAAATCAAGAGTGCATTGACTTGAAAGAGGACAGGTAAGTGGATACCTCTTGTGTTACTCACATTCTCATAAGTCCTATTATGAATGCACAAGTGATGGACGTTAACGCCATGCATACCCCTACCGTCCATCGATGTCCAAGAACGATGAGGATGGCAAAAACGATAGGAATAGCTAAGGAAAAGAAAAAGGAATTTACAAGAAAAGGGATTCTATTTTAAATTAAAATGACCTTTTCTCTATTTAAAATAAATTGACTATTCATTCTTCCACATTCTTGTTTATCCTCAGATACTTAATGAAACAAAGACAATGAGTAGGACCATTGTCATTTATGACCATCTATATATAGTTGAATGTGAGGGAAAGTGGGGGGGGGGGGTAAATGGAACGTGGATCCTCGGTGTGGGGAAGAGGTAGGAGTGGGGAGGAGTGGGGAGGAGGGGCCAGGAGGGGAGAAAGCTGGGATGGTTGGATGGTAGGGTATAGGAGGAAAACTGGTGTCCTATGGTTGAATTGTAAACAAAATTAGCATGCTAAACTTCAAGTGTTTCTGTATTCATTTGCTGATTGTGCAAATTCATTTCTCATTAGTGAAAATAACAAACGAAATTGTTTGGTAGCTATATATGAACAGAAGAAGGTAATCGCTCTTACCTGCTAAATCTCCAACAGATGCAATTAAAAATTTAATATCGCCTTCTCCATTAAAAAATAAAGAACAGTTCGGCGGAGGGTTACACTCATCATAGAAAGGTAGAATCACGAGTTCTTTTGGTTTCGGCGGAGGAATATCGTCCGGGTTAATAATACCGGTACCATTGACATCTTTTGGAATGATTACTTGTTGAATATTCAGTATGTAATTAGTTGATAGCGCCATCCCAATGTAGACAAAATATGATGTAAACCTTTCAAAGGAAAAAAAAACAACGATATGAATATTTGATAAAAAATTATACAGTTTAATTTGTAAAGGTCAAATGTAAAGGTCAAACGTGCATAGATTAAAACTCTGGATATTTCCATTAACATTAAACTATACGGGAAAGAAAGTTTGATAGAATAGTTAAATATAGAAAATTCAATCAATTCCTACATGCAAGTTTTTGAGATATATATGTTCATTTGAACATGGAGTTAACAACTCCCTGATTTGAAGTTGTGTACCAAAAGTGAACTGGTAGCGAGCATGAGAGGTGTCATTGTTTGAGATACATCAATGTGACATTTATGTTTTCTTGAAACCTCCTGACTCATCTATGTTGAGAAACATATGACTCTGCAACAGTGTCATTATGTCACGTGTCACGTCTCATCACGTCACGTCACATCAATTTACGTCACGTCTCTCAAACTCTTGACCTTAGTGGCGTAGGAAGGTACTATTGAGTGGGGGCTGAAGACTGAATGCCGGCCTGGGGGAGGGGTCTCAGGGGAGGAGGTGCCCCCTCCCCTTTTGAATTTTTTGGCATTTCCAGGTGGTCTCAGATGCAATTTGGTGCAATGTAGCACACTTCAACACCCACTCCATCTTGTAAAAACTTTTGCATTTTACACGCTGGCCCCCAGCCCCCCGGTTCCTACGCCCTTGCTTGGCCTTTAACTGACATCCACGTAGAATGTTATGATGAAGACTATCATGTAAAATCAGATTGGAAGTTTTTTCATTCATTCATTTCAAGTCAGTTTCTATATGCGTTAAAGCTTTCAATGGATTCACTTACCAAACTGCCCAAAGTGATAATGTTTGTTGCCACGTATCTTTGCCTAAAAGGGATAAAACAGTTGCGTTTCCTTCCTGCGAGGAAAGAGTATAAAAAAAAGAAGATATTTTGTAAAAATGAGTGCGTATGAAACATACGTACAAAAAGATGTGTGTGTACATGTAACACTTCCGTCATGTGTGGAAAAAAAAACGATATCGAGCAATTACATGAAAATTCGTGTTATTGTCGAAATAATTGCTACGTTGTTGTGCATTTCATGAATATCATTAAAAAACGATATCGTTTCCTTCCTGCGAGGAAAGAGTAAATAAAAAATTTAAAAAAAAAGATATTTTGTAAAAATGAGAGCGTATATGAAACATACGTACAAAAAGATGTGTGTGTACATGTAACAGTTCCATAATGTGTGGGGAAAAAACGATATCGAGCAATTACATAAAAATTCGTGTGATTGTCGAATAATTGCTACGTTGTTGTGCATTTCATGAATATAACTTACTTCCACAGCGTATCTGATGAGTTTTATGGCTGTTAATATAATGTGTAATACCGTACGATATTTTCTTGTAGGTCAAATAAATTTCATGTATGCTTAAATACCGAATAAGTTACACCTGACCTTTTCGTCCTTTATTTTGCTCAAAAGGGAATCACAGTTTTTGAATAATTTAACCAAGTACAGAATTAACCCGTGTATGAAAGTATAGCGCCACCGGTCCCCTCAACCCCCCCCCCCCCCCTTCTCCTTCAAATTAAAAGTATCACAGTTTTCAAAAATGTTTGAATTGGACATTTACTATTCAAGCTCAATGAGAACCGCATAGATGTCAGAAATTTCTCAGTTTCTGTTCGATTTGGATATTGACTCGGCCGGGACATTGACGGTGCTCGCATGTTCACTAATTTGTTGTGCACTTTCATAAAGAAACTCCGTTGGTTTTTTCTTTCATAACTGTCAGTATGTAATGCTACTCTATATGCTTCAGCTATAGGTGTTTTTATAGCTTGCAAACATTTCTTGTTCGTTTAGTCTGTTTGAACATAAGACACTAGAGAGCACCACACCCTTATATCAGAATACAACATTTTAAAAGCGTTCACCATATCATGGTAACCCTTAACATGTTGCAAGAACCGGAGGAGCGCCCCCATTTTTACCTACTTTGTTTGACCAACTGAATCTAGCTGATTTCTACAAGGCTGTATTGTACATTTTATTTACGGTCTGTTCTACTTAAATGAGAGTGCTTTGTTGAGAGGAGACAGGTAAGCTTGCTGGCGATGTACATTTTTAAGAGCTTTATGCATAACTCACTACTTCTGACGGTTGTGCTTGGACTAGGTCTCCATCTGGTATCGTGGTTTTATTCCTGTCAGCCAATCGCCGGAGAAGTTTCCATGCCATCTTCAACTCCCCAATTAGGACTAAGTATCTTGCTGATTCTGGTACACTCTAAAACAAAAAAAACAAAAAAAAAACACAAAACAACAGAAAAGAGAAACATAATTAAACTTGTTCAGATCATTTGTAGATTAACCCTAAACTATTCTTCAAAGTCAAGCTACATGATCAGAAATGGATAGATACTCAAAGCATTTTCTACAACCACCATCAAATCAAAGCGAATAGTTTGAAAGTATATAATTTAACACTCCTGCAATAAAGGGCTCCTGATGGGGGTGGGTAGGTGCAAGGGTCAGATAGGTGTTCAATGGTGCTAAAATTGTCACCAGTTAACGACCCCCATTCCGCGTAATATAATTGCTGTCGAAATTGTTGTAGCCATGACTCCTGTACCCCCCCCCCCCGCCCGGCACATTCCCCACCCCCGGTGACCCAGACTATATCTGGAAAGACAATGAGGAGGGACGTGACTGTAGCGACGCAGCCAGCGAGTTGACGTAATGATCACGTAATGAATATTCATTTGCTGACGAAGTGCAAATGCATTAAGGTCAATGGAGTAATCGGTTTACCGCGAAGGCCTATAGGTCAGTCTCTTAAGCACTCTTAAGTTTGACAAGAATCTAATCAAGTCATCAGTGCAGGCATATCAAAGTTGAACCGACAATCAAAAGTTATTGTACTTTACAGGTTGATAAAAAGTACCTTAATAATTCATAATTATATTGCGCGCCTGCTAACATGACACCTAAACATGGTTCCTTTGCTAATTCCCCCACTTCCCCTCCCCCCCCCCCCCGTTCTTAACCTTGTTCACGTTACGGTCCACAGTAGGCCTATGTATGAATGACTCACTGATTGTTAAATTACATCTTAATATAGGGATATTTCTTTCTGATATTTATTAATAGTGATATTTATTTTGACGTTATGAAACAGATGGCAATCCTTAAACGTTAAATGTTATCACACAGTATTTCGTTACGAGAACTTATTTGTTCTAGTAATTAATAAATACCAATTTTGTTGTTACAAATTACCATTTTGTTTATAACCTTTGATAATCAATTAATCATTTGTAGTAAAAAGCATAACCAGTTGTGATAACACAATTTCCCGAGAAGCCAATGGAACCGTTAGTACACGAGCAATTTCCATGGATTTAGGATACGTTTCCATAGGAACCGTTACTCCCATAGCAACGTGGAACCATTCAACTTGACTATAGTCGATGTAGACATTCGAGAAATAAAAACTTGAGCTTGTATTTACTATATTGTACTGCATGGAAATGTAAATGGCTAGTATATCTGTGAATAAAATAAGGGCTCTGCAAATATGCTCTAAATGCACACTGTACAAATGGCACGCCAATATGCCATCGTATATAGGTGAGGCTTCATTTAATAACGTCCTTGTAAAAAAAAATCAAAAGTTGCAGGTATTCAATGGCTCTTGTTTCGCTCATAGTGCAACCATGGAGCTACATAAATGCATTCTACGCACACAAAAGTGGAATTGGTTACAAAGAGAGAAAAAAAAAAGTTTCAGGTGATATTACGTGGTGATTTTTCGATGCTTATCATGCCTATGCGATGTATTTGACTATAGGGTATCATATCAGTTCTATATAAACTCTGTTTGAAACCAAAATTTAGTACTGCTCAAAGCATTCTGAAGGTGTGTAGTTTGGTGAAGGTTTTAACCCCTAAAACTAACCCGAATATTGTTAAGAGAATTATAGTCTTTAATCAGATGTCTTCACTGAATTAATCCACTCCCCGAACGCCTTTATACATGATAACAAAAAAGGCGAAAAATTGTTATCAAAGATGTTGGTTTTGGTCTTTCTTGCATTTATCATCAGCTTTGTGCGCGCATGCGTGTGTTTGTGTGTGGCTGATTTGGTAGGGTGGCGTGTGAGGGAGGGAGGGAAGTGGGAATGCAACATGACCTAAAATAACCAGGCATGTAACGATTACACGGCTGACTCTGTAAATCACATGTTATTAGTATTGTTGTGAATGTTAAGGAAATGTATAGGAATATTAGTTAATCAATGTCTAATGTAAACCGAGCGGGAAATTGGATTATTGGTTGATTCATTCATTGAATAGTTAATTGATTGATCGAAACGATGGATTGAATTGTCAGGCCATCTAGATTTACCCATTCGTTTCACTGGCCATTTATACATTTGTACTATGCGTCTGCATTTATTCAAGTACAGTTTCAATTTCTGTAAAAACAAAACGGCCTTCCATGGTATCGTACTTTCTCTGCTCAAGGTCAAAAGTTCCATATACGTGCGCTTTAGTCTTATACAAAAATCGCTTTGACATCCCCTTGACTTATCATCCAAATTGATAACTATATAGGTTAGACGGGCATAAAAAACGAAAGCGTTATCACGTGACTAAATGGGCCGTTGAAAGTACACACTCATATATGAGTGGATAATCGTTTCAATTCTAAATAGGCAACTCCATGCAAATACTGAGCAAATATATATCACTTGGATCACTTGACTGCAGCATGTAAACCACACAAATTTCAATCCATTGTGTCCTGTATACCGGTTAGATGTATAGATGAGCAATTTTATTGATATGTAACACGTGTATATATATATATATATATATATATATATATATACATATACATATACATATACATATACATATATATATATATGTATATATATATATTTACATATATATATATATATATATATATATATATATCCCACAACCTTTTTCCAGTTTTGGATATTCCAAGACAGTACATTAGTTCCACATTACATGGTACACAAACAACAGAAGGGAATGTATACACATACACACACGCTATAGGATCCTAGCGCTCCCGTTTGTAACAGAAGTCATTGTACCAAACCAGCAATAGTTGCAAGACCTGCCAATGTACTTTCCTACGTGAACTGTCCCATGCAGATAACTTACGTAACGGTTAAGCGGCACTCAACAAAAGCCCAACATATTATATTGGGAGGGTGACTAATCTTTCAAATATCATACGATGTTACATCGTTTGCTGTCAGATATGTGCTGGGTGATACCTCCCTGATCAACTGACATGTGTGTACAGGCGCATGCGCGGGTGACGTTACGTCATAATTTGAAGGATTACCTTAGGCACAACACTAAATACGATATGTTGTAGACAATAACAAACAATACCATAATGCCATGTGGTATATCTATATGCCACCTTGGTTTATTTCTATTTTCTGAGAATGATCCTTTAAACATCGGAGTCTCATCAATTAAAGTGACTGGACTATTTAGTCTAACACAGAGACCATTAAATCATTTCCTCGGATGTAACACAAATCTCAATGTGGAAAACATAACTGATTTTATGGCCTCAAATAACATGATTATCCTGTGCATGAGATGGTTTTCAATGACAACAGGTATTGACTGGTATCAAAAGCTTCTGTTGCCCATATGAAGTCGAAAGAATATGGTTTGGTTGAGTTCTGAATCGACGACATACTGTTAGCTGATGATAAACAATTATATTCAATAATACACATAATAACTTGCGGTTATGAATATTATACCAATTACATACAATTGACTGTGTCTCTAAGAACGTATTAGGCTTTCTGCGAATGTCTATGTGCATCCATGCATACATATACAGTTGAACATTACTTAAAAGGAGTAAAAACTTGCACACAAAGAAACGTCTGATACCGGTAATATGACCTAGTTTCGAATGAGGTGTAACAGAAGTGTTAGACACCACCATCGATCCCAGAAAATACACACACACTACATGCTACAGTCGGTATAATTAGACACTTTTTTACACACTTTATCAGAGGGCGGCACGCGGTATGGGGTGAGTCTTCAATGCCTTTAAAGTCATTCAAGTTGAAATCGATACTGGTATATACCGCCCGTAATATATTCCTGTATGGTTATGATGTACTAAAATATAGCATTGTGCAATATGTTTCGCAGCAGTGTGCAATCTGTTGCAACATAACATTCCATGGAATGAATGAACAAAGGAATATATGCATGCACGCTCGTATAATCTGTTATAGCAACATTGCCAAAGCTTGAGTTCTTGTTTAATGATGTCATCGCTTTGTACGCATGCGTCACAGTATGGTTCTTAAAGGCGTTGAGGGGGGAGGGGGAAACATGAAGTTTCTGCTTGAATCACAGATTATAGGTAAATAATAATAAAAAAAGGTTAAAACTTGTTCCGAGTTGGATTTTGAACCGAAATTACGAATATGAAGTTCGCTTGAGCCATACATACCATTGCCAGGTCTGCGTGCAGTTGTACAGTTACCCTAAATATCCAGTAACGATTTTCGTGGTGATTGCAGCTTTTGCAAACATTACACACCGTATAGATCAATGCAATGTTAACGTATCTGCATGCATCACAACTGCGCATGCGTAGTTCGTATGCATTACATTTAAGAAGTACATCACTGACTGACTGCGACTTCATTAAAACTTTTATTACAGATCTTTGTGTAAAATCTGGAAATCTTTATATGATAATTTTAATTCTGGTGAATTACGTAAAGGTGCATGAATTAATTGTATATTCTATGGTAAGGAATGAGCAACATTGGCATTTTAGGTCGAACTATCATGATCATGATGATGTCTCCAGTTCTGCTCTATGCTAGTACTAGAAGTTATCTTCACGGTGAAACAGGCTGTGCAGAAAAAAGTGCTTGTCTCACATATAGGGTTTCAAAGAGATACAAAAAACAAAATGGCGGTTGACTGTTGTCACTGAAATAATTTCTTTAATTCAGAAAGAGATGAAAATCTTACTAATGTTAATATTGCAGTAATTATTGCCGGAATGGTCGCCATGATGGCCTGCCACCTCCAGCCTAATTCCGGAACGACAATGAGTCCCATAGAGGCTATATACACCGTTCCTAAACCAAAGAAAAGCTGCCAAAAAAAACAAGAAAAAAGACATCTAGATGATATAAATTGACATTACGTAATACTTTCATTGCAGAGATCAATAATGATATTAAATATGATATAATAAATTAAAGCAATGTTAACTTGCTGCAAGTTGACATGCTTGATAAGTCAAAGTTATTAAAGGTATAATATTAACACTGTATTTCTTCCTTCCACATTAAGTTGCGACCATATATATTAAAGGTCAAAATACAAGTTTTAAATTGACAATCAATTTCATGACCGTGCTCGTTTTAAGGCCTGTTAAACCTGCCCCCCCCCTCCCTCTCCTTCAAAGTAACTGACAATCTCCCTCCCCGCCATAAATAGGATCTGAAATTAGAGCTAATGCGTTCATATTTTATCTCATCTATCTTCTGTATTTAAAGTTACATAACGTTTACATAACTGTTATAGATGAAACATGGGAACGGGAAAAAAATCGTACCAACTTGAACTACCTTCAACTCCAGTACCCTTAAATTGTGGCTGTAACCGTGTGGTCATGGTCATATCCTGTCAAGGTCCCCAAACGTAAAGGGTTTGGGTTTTCACTTCGCGTCTCTATTACCTGTCTCTATCCTACATATGCACTCCAATCAACTACGCTGACAAAACTTTAACATTTTTGCACTGCGCACCCATTGACCTACTTCCGTCAGGGTCAGCGCCCACTTCCCTCTTCCTTCTACATCTACCATTCTCAAGGCTGCTGACAACTATAATTTCAGGATAACTTTCAATCCCATGGAAACTCTTTGGTTTTAAAGTGTTGGTGAGGAATCCAAGATTGCCTTCTCGAGATAAAATGGAGTATAAACCTATAGTTGTCGTGAAAGGACGTGCGTGTATATAGCCTAGGCTATAATGCCTTTAACACCAGAAGGTTGTTCTTAATGACGAAAACCCTTCTTCAATTATTACAATATGGAGTTGTCTTAGTTTACACTTTTATGGCTGTATATGGCAACAATCGGTAATTGGGTACTTGTTTTCAATGTCAAGTGATCATAATTATAGTGCCTATACGTCTTATCTCTTAACCGATAAGAGGCTCTTATCGTTCGATGAGATTCTTCCTGGCAGTTAGTGTATAATCACGTAATTCCTATTTCGTTTTAAATTCAAATAAGGTTAGGCCTAAGTTAAATTGTAAAGGTGTTGAAGCTTTATAGGTTAGGGTAGAAGCAACAGTCTTTTCACTGTTTTCGAGGTATTGTAACTAATGCAACAATTCTCATTTATTTGCATACGTTGCATAGAACAAGAGGGTGAGAGGTGTAGATAGATAGGTGGAGGTGGAGAGAGAGACAGGGCGAGAGAGAAAAAAAAACTTCCTAAAGTTTTAAGCTTACCGGAAACAGAAGTAAAGACACCATTCTGATTTTAGAGGGCGTCATTTCTCCTACGTATACTGAATAAACATTAATCATTCCAACTGCGAATACCCCGCTCATAAATCGCAGTAAAATTGCCCAGGCGAAATTTGGTGCAAAGGCTGTAAGTATACCGGTATACCATAACCCAATGGTTAGTATAAGGGCGGACTGTGGACGTAAAAAAAATGTACATGAGATGATTGAGTATTATTAAGATATATATACATTAGTTACAGTGTGAAGAACGGCAAGGGTTATACCGTACTGTTTTGTATAATCCAAGCACTTTTCCAGTTACTACCGTAAATGATTATGCTACCCACGTGATGTTTATGAACTGACGTTGACAGGTAAGGGCCTCTATCATTTATCACAGTGGTACCGGGTGGGAAACTAGGCCTACGTTCAAAAAAAAAGTTCCGAAAGACAGCTTAACTAACTCGACCATGTTTTTGTAATGCGACACTGTGACGTATTTCAAAACACAAAACACACCCACAAGCAAGTGCGCACACACGCATACATTATTATTGTACCCTTGTTGTCCCCATTTGTTGACCCTGTACTTACCGGTTTCCGGCCGTATATATCTACTAATCTACCTGTTGGGTAAGACCCTAACATCTCGCCAAGGAAGAAAACCTATCAAAACAAGATGATAACCAATTTTTCAATCCCTTTCCATATGAAAATCATATATACATAAATTAAGATATCTTACGGCACTGCAGACGATATTCCACGTTTTTCAGGATTTGGCAGGCGCGGCGGATCCATAGGTGTGAAGGGTGTGTGAGTGCAAATGTGCCTTTACAAACACCCCACACCCCCCCCCACTCCCCACCCAAACACATACGTATACAAATAAAAGTAGTGATGAGCACAACGTAGCTTCATCGTGAGACAAATCTCCATTTCTTTTCTTTTTTATAAAATAGGAAAATGGAAATTCTTCCAAATATATATTTTGTCTTTTCACCACCTACAGTTCATATTGGTAAACAGATACTAAATCTTTCTAAATAATTGTCATCATTAGAGGAAGAATCAAACAGCAGCTATAAGTAAAGGAAATAACTTTGTGAAAACAGTTTACCATGAAGCATTACAGGACACAGTAGACGAAAAATACATTCTTTTCTAGTTTGAGAAAGAAGTTCGCTGCAAATACTCATATTTTCCAGTAATAAGGAAATATATTAAGAGGTGGATATCGCGTGCCATGGAGTGATGTTTTCTTGGTGTGTGTTTTCTTTTGTCTCCAATTAATAAGCTGTGTAATATATACATGCAGTAGTTGCTATATATACTGGATAATTAGAATACTTACAGATGTTACGAAAGCCATTTGGTTTTCTGTTAATTCCAGTTCGCATCTTAGGAGATCTGCTATCGTGGTTATTAATATAACCTGTGCATAGACTGCTATCTAAAAAAGAGTATACATAAAAAAGACCATTTATACATAAAGATAAAAAAAATCGTCATCGTCAAACGGCCAGACGGAAACAGTTCAGCCTCATGCAGGGTGAGTTATTTACATTCAAGTCAACGACGAATCAAGAGTACTTCTTTGCAACAGCTTGCTTTTAGACCTAATTATATATTGACATAATTTATTGTCGAAATATGCCTTAGAATACACCCATTTTTCATGTATCAACTTTTACTGTTTTTTTTTTCTTTTTGGGGAAATGTCCAGAATCACTCTATTGAGTGTCCGTTTCAACGACCCTCCCCCCTCTCCTTCATAAGATCCTCCATTCGTGTCTGACTCTTCCATAAAAGTTCATTGTTAGGCCTATAAATGAATAGTCACTTGTGATCTTGTCGTCACCCAAAATATTGCGACAGGAAGGCTGGTGATAATCGACGGGTCCTGGTCGAATGCCAAGACTTTTGGTTTGGTCGTAGCCTATAAAAGGTTGCGGACCCGATGGTGTGAACCAGTGGTTTTCAAACTCTTTTAGACGACCGGCCCCTTCGACTATCTTGAACTGTCCCATGCCCCCCTCCCATGCCCCCTCCCATACCCCCTCCCCTCGACCTACCGTTAATAGTCGGCCGCTCAAGCGAGCAATCAGATTATCCGAAGATATGCATATAGGAATTAAAAAATAGCCTACATTCCCTACAAGATGATGAATTTTCTCTCAACAATATTTTGTTTTTTTTTCAGTTTACTTTTTCAACAACAAACAACAAAAACCTGCAAAAGGCTGGCATACTGTGAAACTGGTATAGATAGCCCAAATGTACTTCAGTCAGTGTAAAGGGTGAGCTTGGTGTAACGCTGCGAGATTACGTATGTCTGGATGCCTTATTGTGCCCTAAATCGCTACACTGGTGTGTCTTAATCGCCAGGGATCCCAAAATCAGTGCCAACGCCCCCTACTCCCCGTGTACCATGTAGCGCCCCTGCGACTTCCCAACGCCCCCGGGGCGGCAGGGACCACTTTGAGAAACACTGGTGTAAACTGATACATGATTTATGTTGCGTGTTCTTTGTCCTTATACAAACCACGATGTATAGTTTTACATCAATCACATATCGGTTTACATTGTTCACATATCATATTTTTTGGTAATCCTTTTGGCGTTCCATATTACAGAATAAAAACCATGCATGCATCTAAACCTTATACCAACGAGGTAACGTCTGCCACGAAGTTAAAATGATCCAGTACTATATTTACATTACAAAGATACGGGTCGGTTTGAGTGCAGATTCATATATTGAAACTCAGTGGCTTATTGCTTGACACAGAATAAATAACGTACTATTTGAATGTTAGATATTGATATTACTAAGAACTTCAGCCGTTATCCACTTCACATCTGTCTCACTATAGGATTGAATGTTTAATGTATAATACGCACGCGTATTTAAATAATGGATGGTTTGCTAACGTGATTCAGTGAAATAATTAAATTTTTCCAGATTTCGGGAAACCTTATTATTAATCTTTGACGGTCCAAGGTGGTTATGCAATTTGTGATGAATGTTGCGCAACATGTTTCATCAGGACTATAATCATTTTGTTTCATATCACCTGCACAGCTTGAGGGATAAAAGAGTCTCACAAAGTCCATACCCGTCAATTAAACGTATATCGAGTCAAAGATATCCAGCTTAATCCGTTAGTCATCGTGTACATACAGTTTGCAATGATTTCTCAATATGACATGAGTTATATACTCTTGCATGTGTAGGCCTGTACACAGTCTATGATTTTCAGTTGCGTTCTAGTTAATATTATAATTAGGCATCCAACCTAACATGCATTGAGTGCTCAGAGAGTTTTGTCCAATCTATAGTCTGCGATACCAATTTCGTCTGAAATCTACGTCCCTGCTATCCATCGGATAGAGTCTGTCGATCCACAGTAAATGTATATAGATCGTTCTATATATGTGGTCATCTATCAATTCATCTAGTCTATATTCGACTAGACCATGGGTCATCCGAATGATCCGATATCTTTCCCACCTAATCTTTCTAGAAATGGTACGGTCAGATTAGTAAGATGCGAGTGTCCAATCTGTGCAGGGAGTTGTTATGGAACTCCCTGGTTGGAGTGGTATAATATAGTATAGTATACCTATACGGTAACTGACAGCATGTTGCTACTCGAGTTTCACGCCTGTGCACGGTTTATATATTTACATAATATGTATGTATATATGTAGTACAAATAACTAACAAGTATAGTTATAACATATGAAAACTATGACCGGCTCATTTAATTAATTAACTAATTAATTAATGAGTGGCAGATAGAACAGATGCGGTGTCCTTTCATATTTGGAATGAATTTCAGGAGATAGTCAGTTTATGAATGAATTTAAATTAAAAGTAGACAAAGATGACGAACTAATTGTACGAAACGTTTACAGTGGATGGGCTGTTACTCAACGGAATTCTAACGAATTGAATTCACGATTTCAAATGTACCTCTTCAACTTATTACATGCAACCTACCCCTATCACCCCCCCCCCCCCCCCCTACACTCGCTTTCCTCTCTTCGTCTAAGCTCGACATAACACATCTTCCGTCAAGAGCTATGAAAACCACGCATGTTTTGTACACACACAAAGACGATCACACAATATTCCATAATTCAAAACAACGTTATATTGTTTTTCAGAAATCAATTAAATATATTGCACAATCAGTATCTATACCTGCATTAGCTTCGCTATTATAGAAAAGTCTATACATTATGCAAATTTATAGAAATTTAAAACTTGGCTAAGATTCCGCCTAGTCAAATACAGCTGGTCTACGAATGAACATAATTAAAACCTCGCGTGAGTAAACAAGGAAACATGTTCATGTGACACAATTATTCATTAAATTTACTCAGTAAACACTTAATTCCGTAATAGCTGAGCTCTCGAAGGTGGTACGGTACTTTGTGCAGGGATGATAGCTATTCTGATTGAAAATCGAATCGAAGCCTTGGCGATGTTTATTATACTCGATTCCATGTATATATATATATATATATATATATATATATATATATATATATATATATATATATATATATATATGTCTGTGTGTGTGTAAACTATGCTATGTTTTATATACTTATACATTTCAGTATCTTGTGTACATATTACATTTGGAAATGTGAATTGGAGCTTGGGGTTATGGAAATACTTACCATTACGCCTTCATTATTTATATCATAATTTTTCTTAAAAGAGCAATCCAGGCTAAGACAAAGTTTAAAGCTGAACATCTCTTAAACTATATCCTGAATAAGAGATAATACTACCGTGGATGTACGTTGTATTGTGTACCATCACGTTGCACCATAACGGTATACACGTACGTTTATATATACCTACTACACTGTGAATCGCCATGTATATGTTAATATATGAGGCACACCATATAGAGTGTGTTCGGATGTTCTCAGTACTATAGCGTCCGTATCGATTCTCTAGGCCTATACATACAGGCGCGTATCCAGGATTTTCTAACCCGGGGGGCGCGAATTACTATCTAAGCGGAGCGCCACCATCGGTTGGCGCGCAGCGTAAAAGAAAATTTCTGGTTTTGATACCCCCAGATCACCGGAAACAGCACTTCTCGGGCTTGGAATGACCTACCAGATGTACACTTTTTGCCTGAGAACCAAGTATTTCCTAATAGTTTTTTTTTCCATCCATAACCTTTTTGAAGATTGTCAACCCGGCACACGTCATGTTCGACCTGATCGCATTCTCCTGTGGGTCTTTGCTTTTGTAGGTGATTCTACGTCGCGGCCCACAATAACCGTCAACCCCACTTTTCAAGGTTTTAAGCCCCAAATTTGTTCAGAATTTGAAAATTCCCATTTCTCGTGAATAAACTCACTTGAAAACATACCCATAATGTTGTACAAAATTTCATCTATGGACAACCAATATAGAAAAACTTCCTTGAACCCCTAACAGACCGGTCAAAATTGCACGAGTAGAGGGAAGTGTGATGCAGAATGTTGGTCATAAATTTTGGAAAATTCAGACACAGTTAATTTATTGGTGTAGAAATATTAAACCTCTTATAACGGCTATAATAAAACTTGGTTTCGAAAATGAAAAAATAGCAG
Organism: Apostichopus japonicus; assembly: GCF_037975245.1. Taxonomy (NCBI): domain Eukaryota; kingdom Metazoa; phylum Echinodermata; class Holothuroidea; order Aspidochirotida; family Stichopodidae; genus Apostichopus; species Apostichopus japonicus. The sequence goes on along the minus strand of NC_092575.1, from coordinate 2,082,034 downwards.
ATATTTCCTTCAACCGAACACTACACACATAGGCGTAGGAGGCGCGGCGGCAGTGGCGGAGCTAGGGGTATTGGTCAGGAGGGGCGAGAATGGTCTGTAGGGGCGCTTTCGACACTATCTAAGCGGAGCGCCACCAATGGTTGGCGCGTAGCGCATAGACAATTTTTGAGTAAAGATACTCCCTAGATCGCCGGAAATGACCCTTTCAGGGCCTGGCTAATTTGCAGATAAACGAAGAATAGGGTGTCATCGCCAAATTACACCAACAAAATGTGAGAAATGTCAATAAGTAGATGAGAGCGTAATAAAAAAGTCAATAATCGCTAATAAGTAAAAAGTGGTAAAGAGCTGAAAAAGGCGCCAGCAGTCCATTTGAGTCCGTCAGGGGGGGGGCATCCGCCCCTGACCGTATGGACGCTCCGCCACTGCGCGGCGGGGGTGCAGCCCCTAATTCGCCATTAATGCTTTTTATACATCTACATGGGACATGTCGTTGTTTACATTAGCATCCCGCGGTATACTGCGCAATTTGAACGGACCGTACGGTACATGATGGCATGCGATGTAATAACCGATGCTTGCTTATATGATATTGACATTGACACGTTGGACGCGCGCTTTGCGCGCGAAAATTGTTGGTTATTTTTTCAGGCAAGTCGGACAGTTTTGAGGCTTTTCATCCTGGAACGCCATTTTCATGCTCACTGATATGATGTGATATCTGCTGTTTGCGTTACAATTTCGAACAGGCGCGTAGCGAGGAATTTGCCAAGGGAGGGGCGAAGCCTGTAGGCAAATTATCTAAGCGTAGCGCCACCATAGGTTGGCGCGAAGCGTACAAGAAAATTTTGGCCGAAAATGCCTCCCAGATCGCTGGAAATGGCACTACCCAGGACCATTTGTTAGCGCGAAGCGTACAAGCAAATTTTGGCCGAAAATGTCTCCCAGATCGCTGGAAAAGACACTTCCCAGGCCTTGCAAGTTGCATCTAAGCACTTTCTATTTTGAAATTACTTAGCGATATCATTTAAAAAAATGCTGAATGGGGGGGGGGCGGTCGCCCCCATCCCAAAATGCGTCATGTTCCCCGACGACACGGTCGAGTTCGAGACCAGCCACAGTTGGTTTCATAGCACAATTCTACACACGCGTTATGATAGACCATATATAGTATATATATAGATCATTAGTGAGAGAGGAAAATGGAAACGTCAAAAAAATGGAGTTGTCGGTGTAACGGGTAGGGTGAGGCACACTTTTACGAAATCATTGATCCGTCACTGGCTACCCTTCAGCGCTGTAATGATGTCACTGTTCCTCTTTCTCTTCCCGGTGTCTTCAAGTTTTTCTTTTACTCCCTCCTTTTCTCCTTCTTCTCTCTTTCTTCTTTTTCTTTTCCCTTCCTTCCTCTCCTCCTCCTCTTTTTCCCCTCTTTTTTCCTTTTTTCTTCTCTTTTTTTTCTCTCCTCTTTTTCTTACCCGGGGGGCGCGCGCCCCCAACGCCCCCCCTGGATACGCACCTGACATATATATACACACACACACACACATATATAGATATATATATATATATATATACTTACCCCAGAAAATGCAGCCGCCACACATAATACAACTTGTTGTGGTCCAATACCAATTGCAGAAAGTGCATCACTGACGGTAAAGCTATTGTCGTTAGCTTCAAGAGGACGCCTTACGGGTGCCGAATCTACCGTAGTTGACCCCTCCTCTGTATAAGCATTGGTGACCTCTGAAGGAAAGGAAGGAGAAAGATGAGAGAGGATTGTCACTTATAACATTAAAACTATATAGACAGTTCCGATGATTACAAAATTTTACAGAAAAATGGTACCTTGTCTCGAGTAACAACCGTGTCCATGCGACCTATCTTATATTTGACTTATATATACCCTTGCAATTTGACTTATATCTACCCTGCTATATAACTGTACCTATCATGCAGTCTGACTTTTGTCTACCATGCAATATGACTTGTATCTACCATGCAGTCTGAATTATGTCTACCATGCAATATGACTTGTATCTACTATGCAATATGACTTGTATCTACCATGCAGTCTAAATTATGTCTACCATGCAATATGACTTGTATCTACCATGCAGTCTGACTTGTGTCTACCATGCAATATGACTTGTGTCTACCATGCAATATGACTTGTATCTACCATGCAATATGACTTGTATCTACCATGCAGTCTGACTTGTATCTACCATGCAATATGACTTGTATCTACCATGCAGTCTGACTTGTGTCTACCATGCACTTTGACTTATATATACCATACAATATGACTTGTATCTACCATGCAGTCTGAATTATGTCTACCATGCAATACCGCGGTATGTCTTTATCTACCATGCAATCTGACTTGAATCTATTATGCAATCTGACTTTTATTGACCATGCAATCTGCAATCTGAATTTTATGCAATGTCTTCAATCTACCATGCAGTGTGACTTGCTATCTACCATGCAGTATGTCGTGTATCTACTATGCAATATGACTTGTATCTACCATGGAGACACGTATTGGAGACTGAGAGCTGGGTAAATTCTACTTAAATGTAACTTTGAACCAGATCTGTATATATTTGTTGTTGATGCTGTTGGTAACAGTCTCTACAAGGAATCAGGGTTTCTATGGTTTTATTAATTTGTTGTTCCTTTAAATGGAGACGTACCCATTCCCTGCCCCTTGAGCCCTCCCCCTCCCCGCCCCTCGGCTCTCACAGAAGTACGTTTTAGAATTTGATATCCTCCCTCCTCTAGAAGCCTTTTGTAGTGTTTCACGTGACGTCCAATTTCATTAGTTTTCCTCCAGGCCTTTCTGAAAATCTCCCATGCTGGGTTCGCCTTATGCCCCAGAACAAAGCAGTCCGTCGCCATTACACTGGAAACTGACAAATATCTACGCATAGGCACTCGTACTTTAATAACCACCGTATACACTTGGTTTGTTGTCAATAATGCCAAGCAAAACAAAGTCTTAATTATAATAAGCCTCGTATGGAATTATAGGATAGGCCTATACGCTTGGGCGTCGTTTCCAATAACATGAAAACAAGTTCACTCATATATTAATATCACCATAACAATAAACTTAATATGCATTTTTTGTTTCGCTAAACACTCTACCAGCCATGGAGATCTAATTGTTTTAGCGTAATTACAGTGTGACACGGCCGTCTGCAGCTGGTTGGATTGACTGCATAAAGTTCACAACCATTCTGATATATCATAACTACAGTACTGGCAAGGGGTTGTTTCTTCAACTTGTACATATTTTTTTAGTTTTATGCAGGTATAGTTATGCCATATGCTTTGTTTCGTCAGTCGAGGATCGAGCAGGGTCTTTTCAACCTAAACTATTTAAATAGTAGGTTTTAGCATGATTTTGCGCAAAGACCTTTAGAGGAATATGCTCCCAGACGGACCCTCTCCTCCCTCGCCCCTCGCCCCTTCTCCCCCTCGCCATACATGGGTAATCGGCTTCATAGACTACAGATCTGCTCCTGTTTGTAGTATTCATGTAATACAGTAAATTGACAAATACTTTGTGAAAGAAGGAAGAAACATAAATAATTACTCACAAAACCACAATCAACAATACCATAGACATGCACAAAACATTCATACAATTGATCCGTTTTTTATAGATTCGATGAAAAGTTTACCATAAAGTTCACTTTTCAATAATTAATGGAACACAAATTAACATACTCGTTTGTATAAATTGTGAACAAAACAAACCGCTTTTTTAAATATAATGAGTATATATATATATATATATATATATATATATATATATATATATATATATATATATATATATATATATATATATATATATATATATACATATATACATACATATATGTATAAGTATAGTATATGTATATATATATATATATATATATATATATATATATATACATATACTATATATAAACATATACATATATATAAACAATTCACAAAATATACAAAAATATCAACTAGACGTTGTCTACACGTATATGTGGCTATTTTAACAGCAATGGACAACATTGGCATTACAGCACAATATATATATATATATATATATATATATATATATATATATATATATACATATACTATACTTATACATATATGTATGTATATATGTATGTATATATATATATATATATATATATATAAATATACATATACACATATATATATATACATATACTATACTTATACATATATGTATGTATATATATATATACATATACATATACTATACATATACATATACAATTCACAAAATATACAAAAATATCAACTAGACGTTGTCTACACGTATATGTGGCTATTTTAACAGCAATGGACAACATTGGCATTACAGCACAATATATATATTGTGCTGTTATGCCAATGTTATTAAGTCTAGTTGATATTTATGTATTTTTTTCCTCGCTGTGCCATATGTTCATGAATTTGAAAGAACCTTGATAAGTGGGTATGATCATAAAGCTGAGGCCAGCTGGTTTAACTGTTAACAGTATTCATTGGTCTCTTGCCACTACACTGTATGAACGGAAGTGATTCATGCATGTGTTGTATAACGTGTGCAATAGCTAGATGTGAAGGGGGACAAGTTGTTACACGATCACAAAAAAACATTATTTTCGGTATTCAAAGAACCTACCGTTACCTAAATGATTGTTATCAGATTAGGTCTATACGGCGTACAACCTGGATAACATCCACTATCTAATCTAGCTTACATATATTTGCAACCTGGCGTATATCCACTATATGCAACCAGGCTAATAGCCACTCAGATACAACCTGGCGTATATCCACCATGCAATTTGGTTTATATTCACTTCACAACCTGGCGTATATCCGCTATGAAACCTGACGTATATCTACAATTCAACTGGCGTATATCCACCATGCAACCTGGGGTATATCCACTATGCAACCTGGCCAGTAGCCACTCAGATACAACCTGGCGTATATCCACCATGCAATTAGGTTTATATTCACTTCACAACCTGGCATATATCCACTAAGCAACCTGACGTTTATCCGCTATGCAACCTGAAGTATATCTACAATTCAACTGGCGTATATCCACCATGCAGCCTGGTGTATATCCACTATGCAACAAGGCGTATATCTACCATACGACTTTGCGAATATCCCCTAATATATGCAGCCTGGCTAATGTCCACTATGCAACCTGACAAATGTCCACTATGCAACCTGACGTAGGCTACACCCAGTATACAAGGGCGGCGGAAGCACTTTCAATCTGGGGGGGGGGCACCGACATCAAAGGACACTTTGCAGAAATTCGATTGGACTGATGCAGCCTTATATTTAGTACCCTTTATAACCCTTATTGCATTATCTTATTTGCATAAACACATCACTCCATCAACGCCCCCCACCCCCCTCAAGGAAAATATGCATATAGCACTGCAACATCCAATGTGCAAATTGGGACACAATGAACAAGTTTTCTTTTGAGACAAAATGAGGTGAAAACATGCTAGTTGCTAATGCAGGAATCATCTTAATTAGAGTTTATTTCTTGAAAATACCTTAACAATTTTTTTCCATTCGAAATAGCTTTGAGTTTGACCCACTTAAATTCATTAAAAGTCAGGGGCGTAGACAGGATTTGCAAAGTTGTGTGCACGACTATCTGAGCGAAGCGCCACCATCGGTTGGCGCGGAGCGTACAAGAAAATTTTTGGTTTTACAAACCCCTCAGATGGCCGGAAACGGCCCTTCCCGAGTGTTCATTCTGGTTCCCTGGCCTCTAATTGCTAACTTGAGACACCCCAATTTTTATGTAGAAAAGGGGCACATTTTTAACCTGAGGAAAAGTGGGGGGGGCACGTGCCCCCTGTGCCCCCCCCCCGGTTCCGCCGCCCTTGCCAGTATACAATATGGCTCATATTCACTTTGTAATGTAGTCTCTATCAGACTATCACTATGGTTAATATCCACTATACAACCAGACCTATGAATCGGACGGTATGCACCCTGGTTTATATCCACTATTCGAACTAGCGTATATCCATTATGCAACTTGACTTATTACCATGTAATCTAGCTTGTACCCACTCTGCAAAGATGAGTTATATCCACTAAGCAACCTGGCTATAATATTTATAATATGCAACACTGATGACTTATACCTCGCATTTGAACTCAATCATATATGTTCTGCTGTATGATATACGTACGACCTGTATATATGCATTGTTTAGTAGCTATTATGATCTGTCTTTACACGTACGGTGTATAGCCTATACTTATGGCCTATATATATATGCATTGTTCAGTAGCCTATGTGATCTGTCTTACACGTAAGGTGAAGCCTATGGACTGCTCTAAAGAGTGCAGGAGGAGGGAAGGGGAAGTACTTTTTTTTTTTTTTCTTTAGCGATCGACATCTATCCATTTGCACTAATTGCGTTCATCGTCTTTTGTTATAGCCTACAGCCTACATATGGATTCATTGTTACTGTAATATATGTGAGAGGACATCATAGCTTTTTCCAGGTCTGGCACGAGCATTATTTTACATTGACAATTTCAACTAGAGGCCTGTGTTTTCATCTGGCAATACCCCCCCCCCCCACCCCCTCACACACACTTCCCGACCATCTGAAAGTCGCGGTGCCAATTTCCCGCGACGATATCTCCGATCCCAATTCACAAATGTCTTACCTTTCAAAAGAAAGCTGTCCTCATCTAAAACCTCTTTTGGTGGAAGACTTGGAGTCGTCATCTTGCATACAAGATACTGCAATTATGACCTCAAAAATATCCTATTTTAAAAATTAAATTGAGAAGCAAGTTCAATCAAAGTTATCACGCCATCGTGTTCGTCTTTTTCAACACTTTTTTTTTTAACCGATTATCAAACATTCCATTTGCTCATGTACCAAGTAAAGGTTATATCAAATCAGTTACTGTGCAATTGGTATTCCTCCTGGGTTGAAAATCTTCCTTGATCGTTCTGTAAAACTGTTTGATGAAAAACTTTGCTGAAATATTCAGTTGTTGGATACACTTTAATAAATCCAAGGCCGGAGTTGCGAAAGACCAAAAGCAAGAAAAGAGCGTCACGCGCAGAACATCACTGTTGAGATCGGCGTCCGATAATAATAACACTTTAAACTGATATTGATGTTTACTACACTAACGCGCGATGGAAACTACATAATTATGAAACATATGCAGCGTCAGGCCGTGCAGGTTTCAACGCAGACCGTACCTACACATCTTTATCATGACACGCACACATACATACATAAGTACACGCACAGACATATACTGCTAGACTGGGTAAACTTCTTTTGACGGCCTGCACATGTAACAGATTCCTTTAAAGCTGTTGATTTCACGTACTACAATGTTGATTTCACGTACTACAATAGTGCATACTTCGAATACATAACAGCTTCTAAGCCCGTTGAGAATTTTGAGACATGCCCGGTTGGATAACGTTCTTTATACATTCATCGATATACCCGCATTTTTGTTTTTATCAGAGTTCTCTTGCAGCTGTTTCATAAATATAATAATCGCGTGATGAGTGTCCAACGCGTAGTTATTGGCCTTTGTACGCCCAATTCATGATAAATGTAGGCTACTGATAGAAATTATACCGGAAGGGATAATCGGGTGTATAATAAACATCGCCAAGGCTTCGATAATGTTATGCCGAAGGAACCACGACCGTATAAAACTTCATAAATTATGGTAAATAAATAGCGGAGTTTAATATAATGTCTCTTTTGGATTCCTTATCGTCTATTTCAAAGTCTGTTCTTAATCGTTTGGGTACAAGAAGTCTTAAAGGAGCTTTAAATATCAAAAACTCAGTTGTGAATATCCAAAGTCTAAATTTACTTCATAATATGGGTATCAAAAAGACCCCCCCCATTATCCTCCCTCGCCCACCCCCCCCCCTCTTGAACTGGATGATACAGCAACCAATTTGTAGTATTTTTGCAAGCTAACGAAAGGGACTTTTTCAAAACATTATATGCTGTTATCAACCTGTATAATGAGTGCTAGGGATATTCCATGTAGTTGGTGCATATCGCTAAATCGACATCGAAAACCATAAACAACAACAACAATTCTCTGAACTGTCACAACTAAAAACCATGGACCAAACATAGTATTAAATAAATTAATCGCGCCATCTAATAATTAATAATGCTCGATGACCCTACCCCCCCCCCCCCTCAAACCTCCAGTATTCGTTTTAAGCTGCGTATTAAAACCTTTGGAATTCAATTTCTTGTACCGCTCCTTGATATTGTTTGGTTGCTTTACATGGCATAGCCAATACGTTATCTTGTTTATCCATATCTTTGTGTGCCGATATCATTTTAACTGATACACCGATACGACATGGGGGGAGGGGAGATGGGGCAAGGGGATGGAACATCGGAAATGTTCGGAATGGCAGCAAAATATATCGGCCTTTGAAAGTTAATTTGGCCAAATTGCCCTAGCTGATCATAGAAAATGTACAAATTTCGGTCATTCTTCCGACAACCTTTTTAAAAGCTTTTCAGTTGGGAATGGGCAGGATGTGGTCTTAACCTAATTGAAGATAGATTTTATTACAAAAGCTCTAAAATTTAATTGTAAAACATTTCATACCGCAGGACGGCGCGGTAAAATTGGTGGCGCTATACTCAATTATAGAACTCGCTCAAACACTATTCCCTGTGAAAATATTGTGGTTCCGAATTTGTGTAGCTATTTGGCATGACGGAAGATATATGCTGCTTTGCGGATTGAGTATATGGCCATGGTTATGAGAGGCCACCAGCCTCGGGCAGGCGCGTAGCCAGGATTTGTTCATGGGGGGTGTTTTGCTGGAGACTGACACGGGGGAGGGGTCTAAGGGGAGGGGCTTTGGCGAAAAATGGAATTTTAAGGCCTCTAGATGCAAAATGGTGCAATGTTTGAGCTCAAATCATGCAAAAGAATATTGATAATTATTTTGTGGAATAATTCTATTCACATCAGAAAAATGTAACCCTATATAGACTCAATTATTGATGCAAGGAAAATGCGAACCTAAAGAGATACCTTTCTCAATATATATAATTTACAAGCAACTAGGTTCAACTTCAACTCAAACGTTTGAACTGAAGGATAAATTGGGGAATCAGAGATAAAAAGATCAAGGGAATTGCGGACATATAGAGTTCCCCTTCGTTTGGACTGTAGAAGTCTGTTGACAAGCAAACTGGAAACCCAAAGAGTTAACGGTACTCTCACATCATTGATTTTGCCATATTTGGTATCACGGTTCTCTTAGAGTCTCACTAAAAGTAAAGCTAAAATCCCATTAGTGCGATAATTGAGAGTTTGTATAAGTTGGGCGTATACTGTAACGTGAGTCGTGACGATAGAGAAATTGTTACAGACGAAAGTCCAATCTTCTCGGCTTCTTCGCCAAGTCGGTTTGACCTATATATATATATATATATATATATATATATATATATATATATATATATATATATATATATATATATATATATATATATATATATATATATATATATACAGTACAAAGTGCATCGTTGTAAGGAGGATTGGAAGAGACTCGAGTGAGGCCCGGAGGAGGGTGCGATAATTATCACTAGCGTATCTCTCAAAGTCACTGGTGTTTTCTGCATATATTTTTTTGGGGCACTTGGGCCACGGGGGGTGTTTGAACTGTTCATTGAACACCCAAAACACCCCCTTGGCTACGCGCCTGGCCTCGGTTCTATAATGTCCGCCCAGAGCTTTGATCTGCTTACAACACCTGCGTTTAATGACCAATAATTGAAGCGAGCCTGACAAGCCTTCTAGTGACAAACATTCTTCAAAGCGTTGTCGAAATTCGAGATGATGTGTTGCAAAAATGTACGTACGAAAAACGCGCAATCCAAAGTAAGAAAAGTGTAACGATGAAAAAAAGTTGAACTCTTTATTGAAATCCAAGAACGTGAAGCACAACATGTGGTTATAAGTCCCATATTATAAGGCGTTGAATCGTATACTTACGATTTTAGGTCATGCATCGTGTATTCTAAAGCTACCCGGACGACAAGTTGTTGAGGTTATCAGGCGCGTATCCAGGATTTTCTAACCCGGGGGGCGCGAATTACTATCTAAGCGGAGCGCCACCATCGGTTGGCGCGGAGCGTACAAGAAAATTTCTGGTTTTGATACCCCCCAGATCACCGGAAATGGCACTTCTCGGGCTTGAAAATGAGCAACCAGATGTACACTTTTGCCTGAGAACCAAGTATTTCCCATTTTTTCCCTTCCATCCATAACCTTTTTGAAGATTGTCAACAGTCACACATCATGTTCGACCTGATTGCATGTCCTATGGATCATTGCTTTTGTAGGTGATTCTATACGTCACGGCCCACAATATCCGAAAGCCCCACTTTTGAAGGTTTTAAGCCCATTATTTGTTGAGAATTTGAAAATTCACATTTCTCGTGAACAAAATCACTTGAAAACATACCCATAATGTTGCACAAAATTCAATCTATGGACAACCAATATAGAAAAACCTCCTTGAGCCCCTAACAGACAGGTCAAAATTGCACGAGTAGAGGAAAGTATGATGAAGAATGTTGGTGAGGAAAATTCAGACAGAGTTAATTTATTGGTGTAGAAATATTAAAACCTCTTTATAATGGCTTTTATAAAACTTGGTTGAAGGAAATGAAAAATAGCAGATATTTCCGAAACCGAACACTACACACATAGGCGTAGGTCCCGCAGGAGGCGGGGGCTGCAGCCCCCCCCCCCCCCCCCGCAACCAAATTTTTCCCATTTTTTCGGGCACCTACTGAAAGAAAAATAAATAGCAATGAATAGCTTAAAAATGATCTCCTTGGTAATTAAAATAAAGTTCTAAGCTTGGCCGACATTACTATACTGTAAAAGAGAGTTTTGACATAAATGGATCTGTATGCTTTTTCTCCATCTACATCCGTGGTTTTCAACCTTGGGCTCGCGGGCCCATTTGGGCCCGCGAAGCCGATTTTGTGGGCTCGCGAGCATTGCCCCAGTAATGATTAAAAATTGTGGCATTTTTGGGGGCTGGTGGCGAAGGCACATGATGATGTTTCTTAGGAAGCCTCTTCCATGAAACCTTGTACTACGGGTAAAATTTACTCAACCCTAACCCTATAAGACTAGTATAAGAGAATACCATTGAGGGTTGCAAGAAATCTTTGAGATAGGCTCTAATTGGGCAGTACCTGTCATCTGATCACGGAGGAACATACATATAGCTCTGATTGAGTCCCCGGGTCACTTGTGTCAAGAATACACTAATAAACGCTGTGAAATTGATTTTATGAAGTTGATAACTTTGCAGGGTAGGGTATGGGCTCGCGAGGACGGCTCGGAAGACGAATTGGGCTCGTGATCGAAAAAAGGTTGAAAACCAAGGATCTACATAAAACATTTGGTTGTTTACATTAGCATCCGGCGGTATACTGCGCAACTTTCACGGACCGTAAGGTACACGATACCATGCAATGTAATGACCGATGCTTGCTGATATGATATTGGCATCTATATGTTGAACGCGCGCGAAGCGCGCGAAAAATTTTGGTTATATTTTACGGGCAAGTCATTACAGCCCCCAAATCCAGTTGGGCTCCTACGCCTTTGACTACACACATAGACAGTTTTTGAGGCTGTTCATCGTGGAACATGCATTTCAATGCTCACTGATATGATATTATATCTGCTCTTTGCTTTACAAATTCGAACAGGCGTGTAGCGAGTAATTGCCAAGGGAGGGGCGAAGCCTGTAGGCAAACTATCTAAGCGAAGCGCCACCATAAGTTGGCGCGAAGCGTACAATAAAAATTTTGGCCGACAATGCCTCCCAGATCGCTGGAAATGACACTTCCCAGGCCTTGTAAGTTGCATCTAAGCATTGTCTATTTTGAAATTACTAGCGATGTCATAAAGAAAATTTGCTCGGGGGGGCGGTCGCCCCCTTCCCGAAATGCGTCATGTTCCCCGACGACTCGGTCGAGTTCAAGACCAATGCACAGTTGGTTCCATATAGCACAATTGTACAATTGTTTTAGCCGTCCATACACACACACGCGTTATGATAGACCATATATAGTACTTATATAGATACATTAGTGAGAGAGGAAAAATGGAAACGTCAAAAATGGAGTTGTCGATGTAAGGGGTAGGGTGAGGCGCACACCCCCTCCGTAATCCTTGATCTGTCACTGGCTACCCTGTGTATATAATAGGGATCAGCGCTTTAACTATGACTGTTCCTCTTTCTCTTCCCGAGGTCTTGGCTTTCTTCTACTCCCTCCTTTTCTCCTTTTTCTCTCTTTTTTCTTTTTCTTTTCCCTTCCTTCCTTTCCTCCTTTTCTTTTTCCCCCCTCCTTTTCCCTTTTTTCTTCTCTTTTTTTCTCTCCTCTTTTCCTTACCCGGGGGGCGCGCGCCCCCAACGCCCCCCCCCTGGATACGCACCTGGTTATGGTCCAACAGTTTCTGCTATACAGCGTGATTTTAACACAGCGATGGCGCGTGGATGGAAGTATCACGTGACAATAGAACACTCCACTCGGATTGGTTGTTTAAACAATGCGAACTTGACAGCGCGCACGGTCCAGTTAGCCGACAACACACTATCTGCACAGCTACGTGTAAGACTTCCAACATATTACATTACCCCGGAGTAATATTTATCTATGCTTTTCATTTTAATTTTAATATTTTTTTTACAGAATGTGAGACGATATGGAAACTGCAAACTTCATGCTTTTACACCTGTTAGTAAACATGCACTAATTAACATGCATATTCTTTCATTCATAGAATAAAACCTAATAAGGAATCTTTTAGATTTGTATTATTTGGCCTGAAGTACCGTATTATTAGATATCTTGTAGTAATATTGCCAAGCTATACTGAGAGCCGAAAAACTTAAATGACAAAGTATCTGGTAGATGAATATTTTAAAAATCAAACTTATAGTTAGTACGTAATAGCTAGTTAACATTAATGTGATGAAATATGTCTAGATGAATGTCTTAGTTTGATCAATGGGGCTATCCAGCCCTGCCCAAAAAATAGGATTGTTAGCTCAGTAGTTAGCGCCGGTGCCTTTCAATCATAAGGTCCCGAGTTTGAGTCACTCCAAGATTAATGTATGTCGTCCAGTTACAGAGTTGTTGACAAATGACAATTTATAATCATGGACGTTAAATATGAATCTAAGAGACTGACTTCGGTCAGCTTGCGGCTTTGATAAGCCAATGATGGCTTCTTCGTGAGTTCCTGCTTGCAGGAGGATCTAAAATACATACATAAATACACCACATAATAACAAAGGGCGTTGAGTCATATAGGTCCTATTCAGTTCCGCGAAACCTTGAATAGTTGCAACATTTGCATTTTCATATAAAGCTAAATTGTTACCAGGTCGCTAATAGAGAAAATCGTTAGAAATACTGGTAAGCCGTGCTATTCAACCATCGTACAAGAGATAGTTGTTAGAAACCTGGTCAGGGGAGCTCTTCGAATTTTCAAATAAAGCTAAAAAGTTTGTTTTTAGCCTGTACCTTAATTTGTGTATTCTAAAGCGCTTTTGTTTTTCGTTCTACCGAACTGTACAAGTCACGTGGACCCTTGAACTAGTCAATCACCCATCCAGTGTTCGATTTTTCCGGTATCGCATCGCAAAATGCGATCCAAAACGACAAACTTGCGAGACGTTTCCAAATCAGCATCGCACATTGTGCCGATTTGTGCGATACAAATTCCTAGTCAGATTTGGGAGCAAACACTCAAACCTTAACTTACGAACTGTCGATCACAATGTAGAAGTTATAATTTATTGAGTTTATACGCAATGTACAACTTATTCACTTGACCGTATAGCGAAAAAAAACCTGAAAAAATAATATCCTACCATAGTTCAGTGTAAAGCGAGTAGCCTAACCACCTCGGCGGTTACGGATCTCACGTAACTAAAAGGTTCCCTGGCAACGTGCCAAAAAATGTTAACAAACAGGTGTTACACAGGGGATGAGCTCACAGTTGTTGGGAAGGTACCTGGGCAAATTCGCAGCACATGTACCGTGGTACAGTAGTTGGGTATAGGGTTAAACACTGCAGTTGTAAAAATGTACGCATAGTGCACGCTATTCATTGTTAGGCAGTCTAGAAACGGGGCTTTGCTGAACGTTGTTTGTTTCATAATATCGGAAGTTTTGTAAGTTGCACTTTTTAAAGATTGAAAGACAGTTTAAATCTCTTTTCATTTTATAACATAATATAGCTACTTTAACTTGTCATTTTAAAATTTTCATCAGTTTCGTGACAATTTAAATAAAAAAAAGTTGTCAGTATTTTGCATCCTCAACTGTGAATTTTTTCATCGCCAGACATCGCAAAAAATGACAACAATTTTCGGGGGCTTTCTCCCCCAGGATCCCCACGATGGGTTCTACCCCATGACCCCACCATAGCCCTAAGACGGGCCCCTGGACACCACGCCTTTATGCTCGCACGTTACGCGTGCTAGGCAGGCGAACACCGGCGGGAAATCGGCAGTGTGTTCGCGGGAAATTGAACAAGGTTTTCCAACACTGCTGAACTGTGCACTTACTGTATGCATCATGTTCAAGGTTTTCACGGAGGCCTTTGAGGAAATGAATGGTTAGTACAGTGTATATATGCTGCACTAATGCTGTGTGTAGGCCAAAGTTCACGAAGGTCATTGGTTATATTCCCGCGCCGTAGAGGTGTTTTTAGATGTTAAGGAGAGTCAGGTTTCCATGGATATTAATCGTAAATGAATCTGAGTTTAACTGACGCTAAAGAAATGGATCGTCTTGGGCAGATTAACAAATCATTGCAAGTATAAATAAGTACAGGTAGCTCTGCTGTTAAAAAGAAAAGTTCAATATCGGTTTGCTGTTATCGGCAATTAGGCAAAATTTTACCGATACCGATATGCTGCCGATATTGCAAATATCGGCCGATACCGATATTGAAAACGAATATCGTAGCAACACTAGTATAAATAATAATAATAAACAAACATTTTCTAGTTAATACATTGATCGCCAACATTTGGTCCGTTTTGTGGTAATTTCAAAACTGCTATTCAATATTGGGGAACTGCTATGCAACAAAAATTTTGTATAGCAATTGTCGAAATTTGTTGCTATGCAATTTTTTGGCCATAAGTCGAACACTGCACCCATCGCGTCTGTATTAGTCCTACACGTTTACCTAACGTGTTTGATTCATAGATATACACAGTACAAACTACCGAATTTCCAGGACCGATATGACTTTGAAATAACAGTAGGCGTACAACGTTAAATGATCATGTTCAATTTTCTGCCGTATTGCTATGACAACCGACCAAACATAAAAGTTGCTTTAAACGACGGTAATAATTTGATCCGGTGTGATTAATTCATTATCGCTTTTATCATTTGTAACGATACTTTGACTAGCAGATTGTTTGCCAGCCTTCTCGTTCACTTTATCAAGTTGTTTTGCGGTCACGATCTGACGTATTGTCACAGCAGCACTTGATGTAACAATGCAAACAATTCCTAGCACATTAAGCCACTTTGGTTGGAGGCTGAAAAATATGATATCAAATATAAATACTATATACACCTCGCTCAAAGTAGCTAGGACAATGTACAGTGCATTGTCTAGTGAAAGGGCGCGTGATATCAGCATAATAGCCATAAAAGTGGCAACACCAACCATAACACAGAGTAATCTAGATTTTATACAGTCTGGAATTGTCCACTGACCTAGAGCTGTTACCACTATCGAAACAAAAATACTAGACAAAAATGCCAAATAATTGGTGACTCTCAAGGAAGGAACGTCCATATCGGCCCCCAAGAGCCTTACAATTATTACCGCTGATGCCGCTGCAACGCTGGCTGTAAATGCGGCTAAGACTGGTACAATCCGCTTCGTGGAATCATTCTCAGCAGTGGCGTTATTTTCCTCTGAATCTCCGAAAATAAATGATGGCTGCGCTATTAGAACTACTCCCATCACTGTAAAGACAAGGAACACTCCATCTATTAGGTGAAATGTTTCTTTCAGGATTATTCTCGCTAAGGGACCAACGAAAGTGACATAGCTATACACAATAGCTGTCACATCGGCGGTTCCCATATTATGGTAGGCATAGATTTGACAACACCACGATATTGTCATTAGTGAAGCATGTGCCAAGTGGCATTTAGCCTCCCGCGATGACTGAGGTTTAATATCAATACCCGTGTAAGTGGTGCTAATCACGCCAAGTAATAGCATAATAATTACCCGGATGAATACTAACTCGTTCGAGGCAACGACACCCTGAAGGGCTTTAATACAAACTGTAGAAACGGCGAAACAGCCCGCAGAAGCAAAAGCTAACAGCAGTCCTTGATTTTGGTACAGTTTTTGACATATGAGATACGTAATTCTCTGACTATTTTCTGGAGCCTGTATTATTTTTCTAGCATCTCCATTTTGTTTTGGAGCTACAGCCATGCCTACGTCTTCATCCATGGTTCCGTTGATATAAACTGTTCAGCTTTTCTGTTGGTGGACCTTGAGTCCCGTCTCTCTGTTCAAAATGAAATATAACAGAAACCCAAATATTTATATTTCTCAGAAATATGATAAACATTTACGATTCGCTTCTATACGTTTAGCTTGCTCATGAGTGGAGGCATCGAGAACCGTTTCGGGCCCTAGAGCGAATGATATGTCAACGGGCCGACTTTTTGCACTTTTCATTTTCCTAAGTTGAGTTCATTACGAATAGAATGACAACTATATTTGAGCATCATTTTCAGAAGAAAAAATGTAAGCAGTATTTGATGAAATTTAAAAAGCATTCCACTTTCACACAGAAGGCTTCATGATGCGATGTCAGATTGGGTCCATCATACACTCATATACTGCATCATTGATTTTTACCGTTTGAGAGTTTTCTCTAGATTTCAGAACCATATATGACTTTAAAATATGGTGGCACAAAAACTTGCTAGATGCGTCAAAATTGTCACTTTGCACGTTTTAAGGAATATAAGTATACTTGTAGCCGCAGACAATGTGCCTGGTAAGAATTACATTGATGTGAGGCAAATATTTCAGACTGTAAGTTGAAAACCTCATCTCATCTCATTATCTTGTCCTAGCCGTATATGTTTGATTGAATGGCATTTTTAACTGCATGGCTTAATGCTCCAAGTACTCCAGGAATTTAATCACGGTATCGGTCGGGGGTTCCCTAACAGGGGGTTCATGAGACGTTTTTGAAAGTCAAAATTAAAGTACTGTTTGTTGAACTAAAACATGATATATCATATAATTTAGAATGTACAAATGTTGGTCGTCATGAAAACAAAGCTGCGGGCACGTCTCGACGTCGGCCTCGACATGAGGGTACGTGGCCCTCTCCAAAACAGCGCCGAGGATGCGTGATACGATTCGTGATCTGATCTTGAAGTTTCCAAATAAATATTTGTTCATCTCTTGTTTTGTTTTTCCATTACCATATTGCACTATAAACTTGATCTTTTACGAAGCACAGTTATGCGTATTATAGTATAATAATGACTCAGAACGTGTCTCGAAAAGTTGGGGGTTCGTGGACAACTCTGACATCCACAGGGGGTTCGTGGGGGGGGGGGGATAAAGTTAGGGAAACCCTGGTATAGGTGATCTCTATGACGTCATCTGGACAAAAGTTTTACTTATAGGCTGTTGTAATCTTCTTGTTGATTAATCCTTTAAACATGTTACATTTGGATTTAGTTTTGCTTAGCTATGAACGTTCATAAAAATTATTGATGTTGATCCAGGTTATATCCTGGGTGATATATCGTCACCGATCGCGGAAACCCGTTTTAACCGACAAATTCATTTTGGATTCAGTTCACCTTCCTGTTAAATTAACTTCCACTCCAAAATGTGGTCGTATTCTCCGTCATACATTCTAACGCATGAAAGTTCAAGAAGATATGAATTCTTTGTTATTAAGAGGTGAATCTGTTATAATGTTACAATATGATCGTGGCATATATGAAATCAAAACAGAAATCACTTACCTATAAGAAGATATGTCCCGAACCAACTTTTGTGACATGCAAGTTGCAGGCTAGCATGTATTACAATAGTTGATATATATAGTTCGTGTCGGCTGAGTTTGTCCGCTGTAGGATATATATAGCCACCAAGTGCAATGTTGTTTACCCTAGCTATTGCTACTCATGATCGTTGGTTAACAGCGTTTAAAAAAATAACACTTTCGAGAATTGTTGATCGTGCTGTACACAGCGTGCTACGAAGATGATATGGTAAGCATGATTCCATAATAACTAACTCTCTGATAATACTAATATTTATAGATCTGCCTAGTAACCATACAGTAGTGTTATAGGCCAATACCTGCACCGTTGTTTCCGCGCGGCGTGATTCCCAGGGACTTGATATTTGCCACGTTGTGTACTTCTAAAAATCAAACGATAATCAAGATAAATGAAACTATGCAGTAGTGCGTGCATGTTTTTAAGTTTAACTTTACAGATTCTAATCATATCAGGGCTTCACTCTAACGTTTACAGTGTTCCGAGGGGCTGGGGGGGGGGTGGAGGCAGGGACTTTGCAAGGATCTTGTAATGGGGGGGGGGGGGGTAGAAACATCCTAATCCAAAAATAATAATAATCATAAGTGGGTCGATTCGTAAGGGCTGGTGCCATACAGCAAGTTCGAAATATTCAGCAGCATAACACGAGTGGGTTGTCAATTCTTGGTACCACAAATATGCCATACCGGGTACTATAGATATGCTAAGGTGCTAAATCGAACGCCAATTGGGCATATCCAGGCCATTTTAATGGTTAGTTTAAAGTATTTACAACTTTATTATAGGTTGTAAAAGGAGTTACAAACAAGACTTCGGTTAAAATTGTATGTTCGAATTTGGTCAAATCTTATAACGATGTAAGTCTAAAGTTAGAAATATTAGAAATAGCCTAGTATAATTGACTCAGAAATCAGAATTATTCTGTGAAGAGTGCGGTCAGCCTAAATTACTTTAAGAGATTTTGCATAGATCAAATTTTCCAACTGTCATGTGTTTTAACCACCGATTTTTCAACTATTGAAAACTGCAGCCAAATATTAAGGTGGGGGGGGGGGAGTGATCGAGACACACCACACCCCTTGTAGATACGTCCCTGTGTGGAGGGGGATGCACACAAGACCCACCTTGGTCAGTGTTGTTATGCAATATCAAACCAAGTTGTTCGTGTCCCTCCACTTTGAGAAATTTTCGTAAAATGGAGGTTGCCTAGATGGTGCTACATTTTGGAACTTTTGAAACACTGTCTAGGTCGTAACGCATAAATATGTCACATGAAAATGTATACCGTGAAGTTTCGTAATATTCTACCTGCCAGTGGGAATAAGAGGGAGAGGGGGGGGGGTAAACGCAGTTCAGTAGGGGGTCGTCGCACATAAGAAGAATCACAAAGGAGGTATGCATGCACCGTACTGGCTTTATGGTACCGTCATACTGTTTGAACGGTCCGGTCCGAGTCCAAGGGCGGACTACCGTACATTTGTTTAAGTTTGTTGTGTGTGACAGTACTAGAGTACATTGAAGACTGAGCCGTCGTGTTCAGATTTTTTTCACCATGATTGAAACGTTTAACTTAAAAGCAAGACATAGTCACTTTAAATTTATGAATATCATTCAATGAGATAAAACAACACTGACAATAAAAATGCTGAAATTTGTTTTGCTATAACGATATGTGGCCATTTTAGCAGTTTTATTTCACTATACCGGCAGTGGCGTTCACAATATTCCCAAGGTGAAGGGACGGCGAAGGGGGGGGGGGGATTACAATTTCTTCTGACTGATTTAAGTAGGGGTTGAAACTTTATGAAAGAGGCAGATGCGTGAAGTCTACATACAATTAAAGGAGGGGTTCTGCCGTGGAGCAATTGCGGCAGACTCCCATAGGCCTATATGGCGCGCGTGCTCGCGGCGGTTCACTCTGGAGTCTCCCCCAGACTAAAGAAAAATGAACTTTTGGAAGTCAAGTTTGCATTCTGAGGCATGGTTTATCGTAACTTAGGTCTATATCTCTAAACGGAAGGAATGATGCTAATAAACAATAATCGATTCAAAATTATACCCTCGACTGATTAAGGCAGAGACCAGAACCTTTATGAGAGGGCCAGAGTTGAATCAAGGTTGCTATAAATTAGGAAGGCTGCTGCCCTGGGGTTACTGTAATCGTCTCCTTTGCATGGGATTGTGGGGGCTCCCCTCCCCGTCCCACTCCCCTTCCCCAACCTTGCGCACTTCACTGTATACCGGTATAGGCTACAGTCCTTTAAATTAAACAGAGAACAAGCATAGACGTTATGTCCGAGGCGTAAAGCATGGCCGAAAATATGTCCCAAACATGTCTTTATTTGCCATATCATTTACATATTTCAATAACAGTCCATAGTCTACTGTGACTATACGTATTTCTTGCACTTGAATCGTACTAGGTTTTTTTTTTTGCTTCAAAAACACGCTTCTATCATAATGATATTCGCGTGCTGTAGGCGTTATTGGTCTCAGAGCACAATGGAAATCCTAAAAGTCAGATACACCCACTTTCTTGTTATGGCTTGAATTTCGGGTAGCGTATGTGCCTTGATGTTGAACTTGAAACTGGTTGTCCAAATCTACTGGCTCATTTTCTACAGATAATAAGTGTCTTTCATCTGTCAAAATGCCTAGAGAACAAAAGCAGCAAGATATAACAACACTATTTAATCAGAAGAAGAAAATTACATCGAAATATTTCAAAGGAACACTAAATGAGAACAGTGTCAATGATGCAACAGGTGCAGCGTTAGTTTTTTTCTGTGCGACGATGTAACGTTAGGCCTAACTTTCTGTACTTTATTCCTATACGCTTTATATATGCAAATATCCATTTAAAGTTTTGTCCTTGAGTGGTACGTAGCAATAGGACTAGGCTGTATACTGTACGTACACAAACCCTCAATTATGCATTCAATTTGGAAGGTCTAAACAATCCTGCTTTTATGTGTAACTATTATATAGTATATTATCACATTATCAAGACTTTAATTGGCCTAAGCTATGCACCTCTTTGCCAACATTTTAGCTCATTCGCAGAGATAAAAAAATGAAAAAGTCAAACAAAAACAGCAGAGGCAAATACACAAGACTATAATTGACCTAAGCTATGCACCTCTTTGCCAACATTTTAGCTCATTCGCAGAGATAAAAAAATGAAAAAGTCAGACAAAAACAGCAGAGGCAAATACATAAAATTTGTTACCCACTGTGAGAAGTTTGGTCTAAATAATACCCCAAATAAACACAAAAATTCACGATGGAAATCAGACAATCTTGAATTTCCATCTAACCACAGAAATATTTCCAAATTGCATGTAGCCTACAGTATAGTCCTGTTTGTTGTTTTTTTCCTTTGCTAGTGGTGTTTGATTGAACTGTACATTTATGAGCTGCCACTTCACAGTTCCAAGTTAATGAGACATATATCTTAGGCCTAATGGAATTTGTAACAAGTACTGTACAGGGTTTGTGACACCCCAATGGCATCCTTACATGCATGCAGTTATATATCGTTAATGAACCTTGCATATATACTGTACATGCATGCCTATATGCAGGAAAGAATATAATGTTCACATTTTCTATCAGGGTTCGGTTTCTTCCGGAAGAAACCTATTTCTTCCGGGGACGTGGAAGAAACTGGAAGAAACCTGTTTCTTCCAGTTTCTTCCGGAAGAAACTGGAAGAAACCGGAAGAAACTGGAAGAAACTGTAAAAATTGGCACATAGGCAGCACAGCCCACATACATGATAAAGAGACAAATAGCTTACCACCATCTGACTGAAATGCATGCCATTGAAACCATCAAAATATGATATTTTTGTTTTGATTATAATTTTGGGTTTTTTTTCTACACCAAAAGATGTTTGCTTATACTGTAAATCACAATATTGAAGGACTACTTATCATCTCGAGATCCCCCCATCAACCAGAATTGCATAACTGGCCATACTGTATGAATGATTAACCTGGATTGGCCCATGCACTGAATGAACACCAAGCAAATAGTCAAACAATATCTATTAGATTTAGGCAACAGTTTAAATTCTGCAACTCCCTAAATCACAACTTGTAGTTAATAGGAGGACTTGTCATTCCAACTGCAAAAGAACAAACATCCACAATTAAACACAGCTGCCATGAGCCAGCCCTCATTTCACACTACAACTTCCAGTCGAATCTGTAACTGTAACCCTCATGTCTTGAGTTCAATCTCCACAAAATATGGTCATAGTGGTCAATGTAATCGTAGTAATGAGTGTGCATTGTAGTAGGCCTACACTAATTTCCAGGGAACACTTGTCCCTCCACCCAGAAACTAGTTTTTAACTAAGAACTGGGCTATAATCAGGACCATTCTGGTCTGCAAAATATTGCTTGCCCATAGTTGTTCCCTTAATTGTCCGATGCTACAGTAGCCTAGTACTATATTGTGTACAGTATATGCTAGAGGCATGTCATGTGCTCCAAACCTAGATATAGACTACCTAGATGACACAATAGTGCTTCTTGTCCATTTATTACATAGTTAGAAATCATTGCAGGTTGTTATGAAACTTTATCAACAGTTTTTCCCGAAAAAAATGAGTTTCTTCCATTTTGTCCGGAAGAAACTGGAAGAAACCTATTTCTTCCGAGTGGAAAAAACCGCGGTTTATTCCGCGGTTTTTTCCACTCCCGGAAGAAACCTGCGAACCCTGTTTTCTATGGTAATGAATGTATAAGAAACTGTAGGGATCCCCATGTTACTTTCAGACTTGTAAAGAAAAAACAAAAAAGTACTGATGTAAGAAAATTAAATGTTATTAAAATCAAATTATTTACTAGTGTTTATTTTGTTTGTTATAAATCAGATCTATCTCAAACAAGAACCTTAAAACGGAAAGAAGCAGATATGACATTATTAAAAGAGTTTGACCTCAACTGGGAGTATGGACCTTGCACAGGTAAGTCAAATATCCTACGTGCATAAAGTCGGACACACACTGCCCCGACTGAACTCGGAAGGACTCAACTCAACCGTTGTGACTAGCTTGTGGTCCTACAAATGACCGTTGCACACTGATGAGTGCACACAACATCTGTTTTTGTTAACCAAAGGTTCTCATTTAGTCCACATGCAAAGTTATTCTATGGCATGTACAGTAACTACTCTATGTTATCTTCAGAATGTTCAACCGTGCATATTCAAAGCCACTAAAGGAACTAACAGTAGAATCAGGATCTCCAGCCACCCCCTAAATCATATCGTTCCTCTCTAAGTTTCACAAATTTGACAGGCTGCAGTTTCCTTGAGGAATCTCGAATGGACACTTCTTGGCAAATATAATGCGCATTTCCTAATTCACACATAGTTAGATTTATTCAGATAACATATGGTTTTTACCACTGACTAGTACATTTTAGCGACAAAAGTCGACCACCATTCAATTGGCAGCCATACACACGTCTGGTTATCAACCAATCTATGGAGATTTGCAAAAAGGAGAGATCATATGCATGAGGAGCTAGAGATGGATCTACGACACTGTGAGGACTAATATGACGGCGCCCTCTGTATAAATTGCTGAATTCTTATTCCTATATGAGGTTATCACAAATTGAAAATGGTTATACTTATAGTAACAATTTTTCATATGAAAATAAACTTCAAATAAATGCATAGGTACAAAATAGAAGTAAAGATTTTATTGATAAAAGATACGTTTGTTGATTTTGTTACCGTGATGAAGTTCACAGAATTTAGTTAACACATACATTCAAGCATGTTTGCAGATCAACAAAATGTAACGTTTTTCATGTGTAAGGGGTAAAGGTATATACCCATTGGCCTGTTCATGTTAACATTATTAACTACAGGCGATTTTTGCTTTCAATCTGCTTTAAAATACCAAATTTAGGGATCACCAGATTAGAGAGGTGGGAGAGAGCTGAAAGGCACAACCTTAATCCACCCAAAGATGTCAAGCAGTTGATCCAGAACCACCAAGAGGATGAGGATTATCTTCAGAGGTAAACATCTTCCCTCTCTGTGACAGATTACTGTTCCAGAAGTTTAATGTTTAACATTCAAGGTATATTGTGGTGGCTGAAGTTATTTAATATTTAACATTCAAGGAATATTGTGGTGGCTGAAGTTATTTAATGTTTAACATTCAAGGAATATTGTAGTGGATGCAGTTATGTAATATTTAACTTTCAAGGGATATGGTGGTGGTGGCTGAAGTTTGTTGCTTAATAAAAATTGCTGCAAAATTTTCTGCACCTTTAGAAATCTCATCCTCATAGCAATTTGTATGAATTTTTCAAATATGGTGGTTACAGTATTTTACTTTGAATTAAACTGAAAATATCTTTGTTTCTTTCTAATTATTTAATTAATTTATCCACCCAGTCAATTAATAATTTTCTACTGCAACAGTTGCATTTTGAAGAAACGTCTGAATACAGTTCTGTAAAATAAAATAAAATAAAATGACAGCTAAGCAAACTTCTATTGTATCACATTCTGAAGGATCAACAAGAATAAATCAACAATAAATAAATCAACAAGAGGATTATAGTTGGAAGTAAACCTTGTGAAGAACATCATCCTTAGTGAAATTATTGATCCAAATCCTTCAAACTCATTATAAACATAAACAAAGTATTTCTTTTATGCTCTGGTCAAGCCAATAGAAGGCTATGGCCAATACAAAAAATTAAACCTAGCATCTGGGATGTTAGGGGTTTGAGCCCTGGCTGGTTAGAGTACTATTAATTTTATATATATTTTATATCCAGGAGTAATCCACAGTTTTCCTATCTAAAATCTTCTCCCAGTTAGTAATCCAAAAATCAATTCAAACTGTAGGCCTAGAACTATATAAACCCTTGATGTTAAATATTCAATTCATTCCAAGCTTTACAGCTAGCCCAAAATACAGCTCATGCTAAAATAGTTTCAGTAAATTAAAATAATGTTTTCAGATCAAATTCATTGGCTGGAAAT
Organism: Apostichopus japonicus; assembly: GCF_037975245.1. Taxonomy (NCBI): domain Eukaryota; kingdom Metazoa; phylum Echinodermata; class Holothuroidea; order Aspidochirotida; family Stichopodidae; genus Apostichopus; species Apostichopus japonicus. The sequence goes on along the minus strand of NC_092575.1, from coordinate 2,056,797 downwards.
GAAGACTTTCAAGTGATGTGTTTCTGTATTTGCCTCTTAGATTTTATGTAATGATTTTTTGAAGCGACTTGAAACGGTGAATACCCTTTTGATGACGAGATTCTTTGATTAAGGCTGGTGGTATTGTACATGTACTATAGGTTTTTCAGAGTTCACAGAGGACTGTTAAAATTAATTTCTTTAACTAACATTGAATTTAATCCATAGTATTTTCCATGTTTTCTTTCAACAGCTTGTGGAAAGACTACCATCTGTGAAAACAGAAGTCAGGTGTTCCCTCTATGGGTGACCATTCAATTTCCTAAGCCTTATCAACATAAAAAGTATTAGCCTATGAACTGGAGGGGGTTACAATCTAAAGTACATACTTGTGTAGTTGAGTGATCCTCCTCCAACTCTTTTAGAGCTTACTGCATGAAAGCAGCACAACCTGAAATCACTATCAAGGTTTGGTGAAATCCAGAGCAAGATTTATCATCTCCATGGTAACAAATGGCAAATTTGCCGTTAGGAGCTACAGTAATTTCATTTCTGACTTGTTTGGTTTAATTTGTTTTTCTTAGTTTATTAGTACATGTTGAAAGCTTATACAGTAGTTTTACAGAGTACTTCTTCATGCAGTGGGAAGGTCTGATTGCACAAACATTGATTTTACTGTAGTAGTAGTAGTAGTAGTTGTACTGTATTCCTTTCGTGGCTGAATGCCAACCCTGCATTTACATCAACTAGTGCAGGGAGTTCAAGTAAGCTACAAACTCATATTAACATGTTTTTTTATCAAATGAAGCTAAGATTTTACCTTTAAGATTTGTAATCTTTAAATTTTGTGTGTTTTGGTTACATTAAAGAAAAATGGAAACTACCGTTTAAATATTTTATAGACATAGATAGAAACGTCTTCCATCTTACCAATCTGAGTACTCATAAATATAATTTTAGCATTCATATTAGTTTTAAATCTCTTTCCTACAGAAGATAAGAAATGTTAGCATAGGTGCATAGTTTGGAAGCTGTACCATAGGATGCTTGTACTGTTAGTGCATGTCAGTCTGTCTGTTTGTTTGTTTGTCTGTTTGTTTGTTTCAAGTCATGTTCAATTGACAACATTCTATGAGCACAGTGAAACTTCACATGTGGGAACATAATTCCCCTAATTTTTCTGATCCGGACTACAATGCATATAGTTTTAGTCAACATATGCTTAACTGACATATACACAGCTCTAATGCAAGATGGTGTTCACGACATTGTTCATATTTGCCGGTTCCCTGAAAAATTACAGCTTTGAAGTATGGATCTCTCTCTAGCATTCCAGGGTCTTCAATAGTCTTCATTTGTTTTTGTGCGGGCAGTAATACCAACACCTCTTTAGGTTGGAGATTGGTCTATTTCTGCACTCTTCTTGCTCCCCCACCCACCCACCCATCTCTCAGTCTCACATATTTTCAGGGTCCCTGCATCTTCGCTACTTGCCAAGCTTTTTAATACCTGAATTACCTACCGTTGGCAATTTGTAGTTTTTAATGTATGTAAATTATGATATATATATATATTACCTTTAGTTATTTAAAGTACTAATCACCCTATATAAATTTCCGAAAAGTGAAGATAATTTATATGCTTTTTAGATTTTATTAAACAACACATGTGATCATGTTTTATGGTTAATATAACACTTTAGCTTCAATAATTGTACCGCATTTTAAACTTGTATTTTAAACTTTATTTGCTTAAATCAAGTTTTTATCTTTTTCCTTTTTAACATCATTTTTTAAATTTTCTCATACGGCTTGTTAGGTTATTATTATTGTATGTCACAGTAATATGCATTAACTGATATATATATATATATATATATATATATATATATATATATATATATATATATAAATATATATATAGTGTAGCACTTAAGATACCTAATTAGCATGGACATAGCATAGACCTCTTGTAAATATGAACCACTATCATCATGATGTATACAGTAAGTTAATCCCATCTCTGAAACGAATCAGTGTTTACTCCATTTATGTTATCGTTTATCACAGAGGGAATAAATGGGAAAGAACAAATAAATTTGAAGAATAAACCTTTCATTGCTTTGGTTTCTCATGTAGCTGATCAATGGTTGCATACAGATCCAGAAAATATTACGATCTAAAAGTTGGGGCAACTTCGTACCTTGTTCACTCCCCTCTCCCCACCCCCACCCCAATACAACAATAGATAAAACTTTTGTTTATATAGTACCAAAACTTGGGAGAATTATACGGCTCTGGATACTATATTAGCGGAGCGCCACCATCGGTTGGCGTGGAGCGTACCACGATTTTTTTTTGGCCAAAAAATACTCCTAGATCGTCGGAAAAGACACTTCCCGGGCGTTTCAAGTTGCATTTACACATCGGTTATTTTGAGATAATTTTCAAATTCAATAATTTCAGTAATGCATTATGGGTCCGTATGCAATGAACATAACTAGAGAACTGTTGGTTGGGTGAAATCATTGAAATGTCAAATGTGTAACTTTTTTTTCAATTTTTGATTTTCCAGGGGGGGGCGTGGTGGGGGGGAGTCCCCCTACTGTGTGGAGTATAATGTAGACTACTGTACAAATACAGTAATTAAACCTAAGCATAGGCCTAATTTCGGCTGAAACTGTCTCCATCTAAGCCTAATTTCCTGTGCTTTTTTACTCAGCAGATACACCGAAGGCATCTTTATTCCTACCTTTTATTATTATATTTATATGAAAGCCCTGCCTTTTTTCTCTAATGAACGCAGTTTCAAGGCTGTGGGGTGTTGGGTTATTGTTTTAGAATTTTATAAAAAAAATCCCATGTCCCGATGTTGTACTCAGTAGGCTACAATGATTGGCTGGAGTTGGGTTTTAAACTATATACTTTGTTTTCATTATAATAATAAATAACACAACTATATGCATACATTTATACCCAATGAGCCCATGATGTCCGTATTCCGTATCACGTGAAAATATGTATAATGTCTTGTTCAGTCTTGCATTAGTGTTTCTTTCTCAGTAAAAACGAACCCTCCCTATCCAAAGAGGTACCCATTTTCTGTGCATCAGTATAGCGGGGGCCACTTTTGGTCGGGGCCCCGGCTCAGCACGGTCCGCGAGCCCATAGAAGTTACGCCACTGGCAGGGAAGATCGTAATGTAGATACGGATCAATGGAACATTCCTCGTCTGTGGTAAATTGGTTGGCTATAAACAATATGAACTAATTAATAAATAATGATAGCCCACCATCGACCACAAACCGCTACAATAAGATGCGGTCCGTCGATAGCTCACGTACAATTGATCGATTTCATGCCCACCGGTTTGATATTATTCAGTGTGTCTTCATGTTATACACGAAAGCATAGAAAGAATACCGTGTTGCAATCTCAATAAAATGGTATAAGATTTAAAAAAAATAATTTCCACCTTAACTTCGAAAGAAATAGAAAAAGAGAAATGTAAGAAGTGCTTAAACAGTAAATTACATATTTTTAATTTTCGATGTGTTTTCACGCAGGGATTATGGAACTCCCTGGTCAATGTCAGTTCTACGCTTCACGTGGTGCTTCGCGAAAAATCCACGGTAAAGAATTGTATACATTTCTGTGAACCACCGTGACCTGTGGCACTGGCTCACTAGCACTTACATAATACATGGAAGGCACAAATATATCACAACTTAAGACGTTTTCCGACCTTGTTGACCAACCAAATTGTAACTCAAATCGGAGGAAACGAGGCCTAGGCTCCGACGTTAGGTGACACTTTTACAGGTCTGCTAATGTCCTAAACCTAACGTTAGTCGGGCCGTAGTGCAATCGCAGTGTATGTACGATAGCGTAACTCAACTTACGTAAATAGAATTGAGCCCTAGACTAGGCCTAAGCCTAAGTACTAGGTCACAAAGTACAGTACAGTTAATACAGAGCCACAAAGGTGATGACGGTTTTATGTAAAGTCAGCCACTAGAGTTCTAAGTTATTGTAATCGTAGTCTGGTGTTATGTCTAGCATACAGTAATTGCGGTTAACCAGTTGATGCAACCTTCCATAGTACTTGTCGACAGTGGCACAGCCACAGGAGGTTGTGAGGGAAGGGGTTGTGATAGGTGGTGGGGTAAGCTCGAGTGCCTCCCACAGAAAATTAAATAATAAACATGTATATTAATAACAGGGTGGGGGTTAGTAGTCTACATTAAAAGTTATTGGCTCAGTGGAATTATCATTGGTCAGAAAAGAGTTATGTGTGAAGCACACACACTGACTGAGCACAGACTCAAATCAACTGTGGTAATTTGAATTAAAATGGTGGGCGCGGGGAGGGAGGGGGGCGGGGAATCATGCAGTGTGCGTGGGAATAATACTAAGGCTGATCAAAATTTAGCCTTCAGGTAGGAAAACTGAACATTTAGCATATTACTGGCTGGCAATCGGCAGCTTGCACCAGTTCATCACTGAAACTGCACAGTTCTGGCAAATGTACCAATCACAGGAAAATAATGTGACATGAAGGGCTAACCTAAATGAGCACCTGTCATTGACAGAAAACAGTCTTTGTGTGGCTCAGAATACAGGGTCTTTTGTAAGACCATTGGTCTTGATGACTGTTGAACTGTTGCTTAATAAGAACCCTGAATTGATTAACCGAAGCAAAAAGAGTTTATGAAGTAGTTGACCATGCTTGTGGCATGAATATGCATTGTTATTCATAAGGATTAATAATATATACATTGCTATTAAGATTGTTCATATGGGCTTATGTTCATTTCACAAATTTATTATGTCTGTATTGCGAAAATATAAACTGAACTTAATGTCCCCATATTACTTTACACATTTATAATTACAAACTTTATAATCTTCCAGTGAAAAAAAATGTTGTTTATACTAAAAGAGATATTTTGTGACTTAAGACTGATCGATCCTCTGCCCAATATGGGAAGGGAGTCAAAAATTGGTTGTTCCTGCAGGTTTTTTCCAAACGTCAGAAAATTGATCTACGGTGCAGTTTTCAGAGCTCGCCGAGGGTATCAATTAAGTTAATTGCCTTTTTTTTAAGATCAAGTCCAAAATTTAAGCTACTGTAGCTTTCATTCTGTGGGTCTGGTGGGTCAAACGGTATGCATCTTTGCCATTATGCAGTAGGTTGAGCCAATTTACACAGCATTGATTTATTTGATACCATATATACTATTCCCTGTCACAAAACCTACTTAATTGTTGCTTGCATGATGTTTGCACTGAAATTTAATCTTTGGAATATCAATGAACTTTTTACTTTAATGTTTGACATTCACATATATATTTCTCTTTCGGTTTGCTGACAGTTTTCAGAGCTCTAGATCATCATGAAGGTAGAAGGGACTGTTGCCTTGGTAACTGGTGCTGCACAGGGGATTGGTAGATCCCTAACAGAAAGACTGCTGGAACTGGGTGCTAAGGTAAATACCAGTATCTCCACGAAACATGCACTGTACAAAACTGAGGCCAGCATTGTTATCACAAAATGTTGGCTTGCAAAAAGTTTGCTAAGTTTTCTACAACAGTGTCATATGCAAATGAGAAAAGCTTCATCCAATGAAATTGCAGTAGCACTGTGGACTTGGACTGTTGTTATGTCATGAGTGTGTGGCATTACAACAGTGTCATATGCACATGAGAAAAGCTTCATCCAATTAAATTGCAGCAGCACTGTGGACTTGGACTGTTGTTATGTCATGAGTGTGTGGCATTACAACAGTGTCATATGCAAATGAGAAAAGCTTCATCCAATGAAATTGCAGCAGCACTGTGGACTTGGACTGTTGTTATGCCATGAGTGTATGGCATTACAACAGTGTCATATGCACATGAGAAAAGCTTCATCCAATGAAATTGCAGTAGCACTGTGGACTTGGACTGTTGTTATGCCATGAGTGTATGGCATTACAACAGTGTCATATGCAAATGAGGAAAGCTTCATCCAATGAAATTTGCAGCAGCACTGTGGACTTGGACTGTTGTTATGTCATGAATGTGTGGCATTACAACAGTGTCATTTGCACATGAGAAAAGCTTCATCCAATGAAATTGCAGCAGCATTGTGGACTTGGACTGTTGTTATGTCATGAATGTGTGGCATTACAACAGTGTCATTTGCACATGAGAAAAGCTTCATCCAATGAAATTGCAGCAGCATTGTGGACTTGGACTGTTGTTATGTCATGTGTGTATGGCATGACAACAGTGTTATGTGCAAATGTGGAAAGCTTCATCCAATGAAATTGCAGCATCCATGAAAATGCAGAATGTCACACACATGACCCAACAATGTCACACACGTGACCCTCCAAATACAAAACTATGGCAGTAAAACTATTTTAAAGTAATTCCTATGGAATTTGATCAGCATCAGTGCTGTTCTGTGGTCATTACTAGTGTCAACATTTGCACTGCAAAAATTGCATCTATGGAATGAAAATTCAGAATGTCACATACGTGACCCAACAATGTCACACACGTGACCGTTAGCTTATAAATGTAGTATTATGCTAATTATTAGAATTGATATATTTAGGTGAAATGTCTTGTTAGAATGGAAACACATTAAGGTAGAAACATGAGAAATTAGGGTTATCCAGTCCTGTTAGAAACAGGAATTTGCCAATGATTTTTTGTGCAAAAAAGCCAGTTTTATTTCATGTCACACATGTGACCGACATTTATATGACCTCTGCCAGCACATGAATGCTCTGATTTGAGCTAGAAGCTATATGGTTTTGTAAAAGATTCCCCTAGTGCATACTTCAGTACTACAATCGAATTAACCCAACTTTCTTTACCTAAAAGTAGTTACTTAGTGGTAAAGTGCAAATATCCCATTTTTCGTGACCGAGAATGGCCCAATAGTGATGTTTGAATATGTGTGACTATTACTGTATTTCACATTCTAGCATATATTGTTGCAGTACTTATAACTGTTATCTTTCCATTCAGTGACATAATTAAGAAATCCAAGCTGAGCAAATGTGAACAGACACAACCCACTGACTGAACTGTTATCAAGAAAATTGGTAGGAAATCACTCTAATTATCATAAACGATTGAAGAAAATTGGTAGGAAATCACTCTAGTTATCATAAACAATCGCCATCTTACATCTCGGACTTACTTCACCTACAACCATCACGCATACACTGGCTCCCCATACAACAGCGTATCATGTTCAGAGTACTTCTTCTTGTGTATAAAGCTTACCATAAACAAATGCCATCTTACATCTCAGACTTACTTCAGCTACAACCATCACGCATACACTGGCTCCCCATACAACAGCGTATCATGTTCAAAGTACTTCTTCTTGTGTATAAAGCTTACCATAAACAATTGCCATATTTCATCTCAGACTTACTTCACCTACAACCATATCATGCATACACTGGCTCCTCATACAACAGAATATCATGTTCAGAGTACTTCTTCTTGTGTATAAAGCTTACCACAAACAATCGCCATCTTACATCTCAGACTTACTTCAGCTACAACCATCACGCATACACTGGCTCCCCATACAACAGCGTATCATGTTCAGAGTACTTCTTCTTGTGTATAAAGCTTACCCTAAACAAATGCCATATTTCATCTCTGACTTACTTCACCTACAACCATATCATGCATACACTGGCTCCCCATACAACAGCATATCATATTCAGAGTACTTCTTCTTGTGTACTGTATAAAGCTTACCATAAACAATCGCCATATTTCATCTCAGACTTACTTCAGCTTACAACCATCATGCAGACACTGGCTCCCCATACAACAGCATATCATGTTCAGAATACTTCCAGATTGTGTATAAAGCTTACCATAAACAATCGCCATATTTCATCTCGGACTTGCTTCAGCTACAACCATCACGTATACACTGGCTCCCCATACAACAGCGTATCATGTTCAACCATCACGCATACACTGGCTCCCCATGCAATAGCGTATCATGTTCAGAGAACTTCCTCTTGTGTATAAAGCTTACCATAAACAATTCGCCATATTTCATCTCGAACGAACAGCTACAACCATCATGCAGATAGCTCAGAACATCTACATCTTCACTGCCTCATTTTATTGTGCACACCCAAACCTCACAGAGTGTCATTTACAAATCAGTCATTTTCAATGGTTTGGTCCTAAACAATGGAACACACTTCCAAACCACACCAAGAATGTTCAGGTTGTTGATATATTCAAGAAACTGCATAAAATTTGATCTGTTTGAACCAGTGTATTGCAATTAATTTTCATGTAACTGTCTTTTAGCGCCTTTGAACAACTGTCATTGATATTGGTGCTATATAAATATTTTCTGATTGTTTGATTGATTGAACAGTTTATTGATTTCTCGATACCAGATAAGTGAGAGCGTGGTGGTCAATTGGCAAAGGCATCGGGGTTAAATGGGTACCTGTGAGGTAACTTGTCATTGGGTGCAGTATATAACTGCTGCCGACTGGAGGGATTGTCTCTGGGACAGGTTATCATTGTCCAGGGGTAATATAACATCTGTAAAGCACTTTGAGACCTATCGCTGGTATAAAGCGCTATATAAAAAGCAAATATTATTATTATTATAAGTTCCATCCTCAGACTGGAATATTTGAATACCATATTTTGCAAAGATTCTCTACAGCTTTATAATTTTTGTTTCAATTAGTGGGTGTCGATCATCGACATCGACAAGAAACTAGGTGGAACATTGGCAGAAGAGCTAGCTGAAAAGTATGGCAAAGATAGAGTGGGCTTCATGTGGTGTGATATAGCCTATGGAGATAAACTGGCAGGTAAGGCTTGAAGTGTCTTTCAAGACCAAAACTATCTTTTGGTACACTCCGTCATGGTAAATACAACTTTGATATGGATCGTTTTTTGAGATTGTTTTATCATTCTGGCATGCGACCCCATCGGACAGCAAAATGCACTCGACCAGCTCATTTCTACTGAATTTTGGTAGACGCAAGTTTCACCTTGAAACTGGAGAAGTTTCTCTGTCCACTCCATGTTTAATCCTACGTTTGAATATAGTATTGGCTCAAAGCTACGATATGTTGGCTTTCTACTGACTGTACTATATTTTGTTTAACTTTATGATCAGCACAACATCAAATTTTAACAATAAATGTGCCCAAAAGATTAATTATCTGAAAGTTTTCAAGGCCACGGTTGGAACTTATGTGTTACTCCATTGCTAAGTCAATGTTCCAAAAGTTGCCGACAAGCGTTTCAGGACTTACAGAACATTCTCTTTTCCTGAGTAAGTCTATAGTAGCATTTGTAGTATATAATGAAAATAGCAGATTTATTCCAAATATATTTAGATAAGATATACCTTTTTGATTTTCTTTTCCAAAATATTTTGCACAAATTAAAAAATGTTCATTTTTTTGAGAGGGACTGTGTAGACCAAATAAATGAAAGCAGTTTCATTACATTCTCTCAGATGTCTTTGAGGAAACGTACAAGAAACACAATCGGCTAGATATAGTGGTGAACAATGCAGCTATCCAAGATGAAACACAATGGGAAGCTACGGTACAAGTAAACTATGTAAGTGTATTTATACTTCACCCTTTAATATTTTACTACTTCACAATTCTATATCAAATCTGATAGAATATGCTCATGTTGGTATTGTTATTGTAAATTGTTTTACATTTTCTTAAGTATATATATATATAGCTCCCAATGACAGTTATACAAAGCCAATTTATACGCATTTCAAACACCAGTGAATCACTGTGGTCGAGTGGTACGGACTTCTGTCTGTGACACAATTAAGATCCTGGGGTTTCGATTCCTACCTTCGCCTGATGAGTCCCAATAGGACGAAACCGGTCGTGAAGTGGAATTTTCTGGTGTGTTGTTCTTTATTTATTTACTATATATATATATATATATATATACACTAATAACATATTCATAAAGGTGATTTTGGTTGTCCTTTGTCCGAGTTGAATCGGCAACATGTTTACAAGCCTCATGACGTCAGTGTTATATACACAGGTTCCATTTAATCCCTACAGCTCGCTGTTGTTCGAGGAATCCGTTTGGCAAAGAAGTACATGAGTACAGAGAATGGAGGGAACGGTGGAGTAGTGATCAACACAGCGTCGTGTAACGGTAGGGAGACTAGTTTAACAAGGTTTGTCTTCTTCGTGAGGAAAATGTTATGCTAAGCTTATATTCACCTATTGCAGGGTCTTTGAGTTCATAACAGTTTTGGTTAATTTCTTTTTTCAGAGCTAGTTGACACCCAAAGTCCCATTACAATGTGATTCATGAACTTGCCTTATCCAGTTTGAAGTCAGACAGTCAAGTTGGAGAATTTTCTCTTCGTTGTAAATTTCTGTTTAGTATTAATGAAACGAAGGTGATACTTTGCTAGGTAAGGTTCATATATGTAGGTTATAAGGCTGTATGCCTACATTAATCAGATCAGTGTTCATGAGTTTTGTGTTTGTATTTTTTTTTTTATTCCTTGCTGAAGGCAAAAGGAACCTATGAGATGGTGATGGTTTGGGTGGGTGCGTATGTATGTGTTAGTGTGGCCTTGGCTTGTCACCATAGGTCAAAGCATGAAAGTCTTGTAAACATGATAACTCTAAAAGTAAAACTTGGAAGAACTTCATGTGCTATATATGGATCCACCTTATTGAGTACAACAGCTCTATTTTCTTTGTTTGTAGAGGTCATTAGGTCATTATTTTGAGGTCACCAGAGGTCAAAGTCTGCAAAAGTTGTAACCTCATTATTTTCAAAAATAAAGCTGAGCTGAATTTTAAAACTCAGCTTGTGGAACCACCTCAGTGTGGTGGAGAATCCTTTATATTTTTTTTTGTAGAGGGCAAGAGGTCAAAAGTGTGAAAACCTTGTAAACTTGCTAACTTCAGAAGCAAATCTTTTACGCACTTCATGCTTGATATTTAGATCCAACTTTAATAGTGAGTACAACAACACTTTCATCCTTTGGTGGTCAAAGGTTATTTGAGGCCAACAGAGGTCATAGTGTGAAAGCCTTGTTATCAGAATAACTCCAGATAAGATGTATTTCTGGTTAATATTAAATGTTCTTATCAGGAAATTTTGCAAGGAATCACTCACCCAGTTTGTTTTTCTGGTATTTTTTGTTAGGTTTTCGTAAAGCTTGGGTGCCGGTCTACGCTTCAACCAAGGCAGCCATTATTTCTCTCAGCAGGTGTTTGCCGGTTAGTCCTATTTCAGAATTATGCTTCTCTCAAACCCTTGATGTATTATCATTTCATCTCTGAACTGTAACTCTTTCCGAGTGTTGTACAGCAAATACGCTCTTAAAGAAGCATACTGTGCATTGTCAGAGTATCTTTACATGCATTAGCCCATTACGGCTTAAAGGCATTGAAGACTGGCCCCAAACCGCGTGCCGCACTCTGAAAAAGTTAACTCTCCGTTGCTTGCAAGTGACGTTTTCTTCTTGTCGTTACAAAATGCAGACAGTAATGAAACGTGATACCTTGTTATCTTTTATCTAGACCTGAGATGTCCATCGCTGCTATGTACACTGTGTTGTGGGTATTGACCGTAGCTGTAATGACTGTACACTAGTGTCTAATTACCAACGGTAGCAAGCTGTGTGTGTATTTTCTGGGATCGATGGTGGTGTCTAGCACTTCTGTTACACCTCATTCAAACTAGGTCAGATAACCGGCATGAGACGTTTCTTTGTGGGCGAGTCTTCAAACCCTCTAACTTGATAGGGTTACTCTTCAAGTGAAAGTCTAGATCATTAATATGTTAATATTGTAGTTTTGCTAGTGCGATATGCTAAAACAATTGCCAACCAGTTTTTGCAGAAAGAGCAAGTTTGGGACATATTTTCTATTGAGCACCGTTACAATTCAGTACTATCCTCTCATATGATGCTTCAATGCACATGTACTGGCAGTATAAACAGTTCAAAATTTTTGACATGTAACTACAGTGTATAAAGAAAGTGTCCAATAGGGTGGCAGAAAGTCAGAACTTATGAATATTCATACCTTTTAATGATTCAACTTAAGGATGATGTGATTCCACGTAATAACTGCTTTTCATACGTGGGAAGCGGAAGCTGTAACCGATTTAGAATTATTGGCTTTAAATTTGGTCTATTTTCTTCAGAAAGTGGTGTTTGAAATAGAAAAAAAATCAATCAGACAAAAATAGAAGCAAGCCAACTATTATAAGCATTACCATTTGTTACTTTAATTCTGAAACCATCTGCTACACAGAGAATGTTTGTATGGATTTCTTTGCGATGAAAAACATTCAATGGATTGATTGAATTGGTGTGGCGACAGATTTGTCAATATTGAATGTAATCGTTACAGGAAGCTCAGAACAAATTTGTGTTCAATGATGTCACGTAAAAGACTTGATCAAGTCTTCCACCATGTGTGTGAAGGAACATTAAAATCTGTGATATCTCCCAGTTTGGTGACATTCTTTATCACACAGACCATCTGTGTTGGTAGGGTTTGTGTTTCCTTGAACTTTGAAAGGTGCACAGAAGATAACGATGTACAAGTAATGATTGTTCATTAACACAACTATGGATTATGGAAAAGAGATGAAAACATAAAAGCTTTTGACATGCAGCTCACAGTGCGGGGACTTTGGTCACCAAACAGAATGTATGGTCACACAGGTCTCCCTTTGGTGTGTATAAATTGTACATGTCTGTTTTGAGACGCTTTTCAATGCATGTGCCATCTATTGCAGGTTTGGATACAATGAAAGTTTAGACTCTTTTTAGTTATTATTGGAGTGATAGGTGGTCACATCTCCCCCACCCCGACCGCCCCAAGAAAAGGGTCAGACTTGACCTTCCAAAAACAGTTATACAGATCCAGCTTTATATGACAGTTGTAGTAAAACGTTTTGAGAGCTTATTTTAACTTGTGAAAAGAAGCAGAAGAATAAATGAATCGGGATCACACCAAAGTTTTATTCCATAGTACAACCCTAGAATGGAGCAGGGACTGTATTTTGAGAGAAAGTCAGCTGTTAGCTGTACAAATTCATTAAGTCAACAAGGGAAAACCTAAATGTGATATATGTATATATATATCTTTTGTCAAAGAAGGCACTATATTGACATAAACAGACATATGTCTTACTTATTGATTTTTAATGAGTAGTCTATGCCAACACTGCCACAATATTGGAAACAAATATCGCACCCTGTTTCCTGCGGAAAATTATTTTACGATTGAAAAAAGTGTCGGTTTGACCTGTTTGATCTGAATTGTGTGAGATAATGTTAGGAAAAGTGGAGCGGTGGAGGTGGTTGTTTAGGGGAATATACATGTATGTATGGTTGGGGAATCAGGGTGGGTGATTGGGGTAAATGTAAGACATGGACTGAATGTTAACGTTCAAAACCACTTGATGGTTTCTTTGTCATATTTTTCACAGGAAGGGGACTCTGCTTTCATTAAGGGGGGTATGCGTGTCGGTGCAATCTGTCCTGGATACGTCGAAACTGTCCTTGGCAAAGCTGGAAACATGTTACTTCCAGATGACAATTGGCCTTCCCCAGTACCGTAAGTCTATTGTTCGTGTGAAAGAAAGTGTTTAGTTCCTCTTTATCAACAGTTAGCTATAAACTCAATATATTTTAGGTAGATTTAACTATATTATGAGGTGGATTTAAATATATTATGATGCTGGTTTAACTATTTTATGAGGTAGATTTAACTATAGTATATTATGAGGTAGATTTAACTATATTATGAGGTAGATTTAACTATAGTATATTATGAGGTAGATTTAACTATATTATGAGGTAGATTTAACTGTATTATGATGTAGATTTAACTAATTTATGAAGTAGATTTAACTATATTATGAGGCAGATTGAACTGTATTATGAGGTAGATTTAACTGTATTATGAGGTAGATTTAACTGTATTATGAAGTAGATTTAACTATATTATGAGGTAGATTAAACTATAGTATATTATGAGGTAGATTAACTATATTATGAGGTAGATTTAACTATATAGTATATTATGAGGTAGATTTAACAATATTATGAGGTAGATTTAACTATATTATGAGGTAGATTTAACTGTATTATGATGTAGATTTAACTAATTTATGAAGTAGATTTAACTATATTATGAGGCAGATTTAACTGTATTATGAGGTAGATTTAACTGTATTATGAGGTAGATTTAACTGTATTATGAAGTAGATTTAACTATATTATGAGGTAGATTAAACTATAGTATATTATGAGGTAGATTAACTATATTATGAGGTAGATTTAACTATATTATGAGGTAGATTTAACTGTATTATGATGTAGATTTAACTAATTTATGAAGTAGATTTAACTATATTATGAGGTAGATATAACTATATTATGAGGTAGATTTAACTATATTATGAGGCAGATTTAACTGTATTATGAGGTAGATTTAACTGTATTATGAGGTAGATTTAACTGTATTATGAAGTAGATTTAACTATATTATGAGGTAGATTTAACTATAGTATATTATGAAGTAGATTTAACTATATTATGAGGTAGATTAAACCATAGTATATTATGAGGTAGATTAACTATATTATGAGGTAGATTTTACTATATTATGAGGTAGATTTAACTGTATTATGATATAGATTTAACTAATTTATGAAGTAGATTTAACTATATTATGAGGTAGATATAACTATATTATGAGGTAGATTTAACTATATTATGAGGCAGATTTAACTGTATTATGAGGTAGATTTAACTGTATTATGAAGTAGATTTAACTATATTATGAGGTAGATTTAACTATAGTATATTATAAGGTAGATTTAACTACTGTATATTATGAGGTAGATTAAACTATATTATGAGGTAGATTTAACTGTATTATGAGGTAGATTTAACTATAATATATTATAAGGTAGATTTAACTACTGTATATTATGAGGTAGATTTAACTATATTATGAGGTAGATTTAACTATATTATGAAGTAAATTTAAACTATAGTATATTATGAGGTAGATTTAACTATGTAATGGGGTTAGATTCAACTATAATATGAGGTAGATTTAACCATATTATGAGGTAGAATTTAAGTATATTATGAGGTAGATTTAACTATATTATGAGGTAGATTTTAAGTATATTATGAGGTAGATATAACTATATTATGAGGTAGATTTAACTATATTATGATTTAACTATATTATGAGGTAGATATAACTATATTATGAGGTAGATTTAACTATATTATGATTTAACTATATTATGAGGTAGATTTCTCTATATTATGAGATAGATATTACTAGAAGGTTTATATGCCTATAGTGTTAAAAGGATTGTCTGGTGGCCCATGTTGCATGTCACATACAGTACCAACTGCCATTTGTCATGTTGTTGCCTTTGGACTTTAAATGACCTGTAACCTTAACTGTTGACCATATCCTTTGAGGAGGCTTGGAATTTTGGTGGGCCGGCCAAGACTCACTGCAGTTTGGATTTTCTAGCGATTAAGGGGAAGGGGTGGTGGAGAACTGGGTGGTACAAGTGCCAGAAGTCATTGCTAAAACAACATGATTTTGACTGAAATGGATGCCATGCCAGTTAATATGTAGTGCCTACAGTGGATGTTGAGAAAGGAAGTGGGAACCATTCTCCCTTTCAATGAAGGAAAAAAAATTGACGCAGTAAATTGCTTGTCCTGTTGTGTATTGAGTATCAGTGGAACTTTCCAATTTTACGATAAGAACAGTGCCTTCCCTCCCCACTCCAACCAATTATTGTCCTGAGACGTATCTTCATCTGACTATTATTAAAGGTGTCTCTGAAAGTCAACTTTTAATCGACTTTTGAAAGCCCAAACTCTTAAGAAAACTAATTCAGTTCTTTTAATCTTAAGAAAAAAGAAACAAACATTCTGATTTTTTTTTTTGTCTTTTTGTCTCATCTTTGCAGAGTGGCGAGTGTTGTTGATGGATATATTACTATGATTAACGATGATTCAATAAATGGAATGGTCATGACCACGACCCTAGCCGGGAACCTACCATGGCCGTTCAAGAGCAACCAAGAGATTGATTCAGAGCTGAAGATCTTTCCATGACGAGGAGACTAGCTGATGACATGAGAAACGGTTTTATCTTCTTACCACATGTTTCAATTCATTTACAAAATGTGATGGACATCAAAAGTTTAAAAATTATAATTCAAAACTATACACTTGCACAACATTATTCATCATATCTGTGTGTAAAAATTATTGTAAATTTTTGCCACGGGCTCTTCTTTATCAAGTTGATATCATCAGCATATTTCATATCTCTTTGTTCTTTAATCTTCCCAGGTGTAAACCCTATAATGTGTCACAGTGCATCATAAACTACTGCAGGCATCAAAATTCAGGCTATTTAAAATCTGATCATAATCTATAACTCTGTCTGATATAATTAAGTCTGATGATAATGTTGTATAAATCTATTTGATCATTTTCAGAAATATTTAGATCGTAGGAAGCTAAACATTTTTTTTTTAGTTATGTGTTGTTTAGTGGTCACAGGCAGGTTGGCGACAGGCAGAGACCAGTTAAGAAAGCATTTTCTGGGCCGATTTTTTTTTTTGTGGCAAAATATCTTCTTGAAATTCAAGTTATGAGGAGAGATTTCTCAGCCATTTTGGTTTGCCTTAAATAACACTATTAGTTTTCTAGTACGATGACAAATGTAATTCCTTAGAAGATTGTCATATTTCATATTTTCACATTCTGTATCTTTAGGTTGCTTTTTCTGTAGCCATCCATTTATAGCCTACTGCAGCTGATATTTTTTCCAAATCAACAGAGATCACTAGCTAATAACCTTACAAATTTGGTAACAACGTTCACTAATTTGTTAATATTTTAACAGCTTTTCAAAATGGTGTCATCAAATATTTGCAGTATGTTGTTTGCTTAAAGGTGAGACAGTGTGTATTGATTTTTTCCAAAAGTGACTCTTTTTTGGTTCCTTGCTTTAGCAAAAGGAACCTATGCAGTCAGGTTGGCGTGTGTGTGTATGTGTGTGTGTGTCTGTGACACTTGCTTGGGTACGCTCTATCTCAATAAGGGAATGTTGGATTGAGGCCAAACTTGGACTATAGATCCGCCATATGGAGAAGGTGTGCCCTATTGTTTTTGGTGCCCACAAAGGTCACCAAAGGTCAGTTATGGTCCAAAAACAGAAAACATTAAAACTGCAATAACTCCCAGTGCCAATGTGTGACAAGATTGATATTTTGGGAAAAGTTGTGAACTAGTTAGAGGAACATTTTCCAATTTAATGGTCATGTGATCCGAGGTCACTGAAGGTCAATTAATGATAAAAAACTAGTATTTTTGCGATAACTTGAGAACGAAATGTCCGTTAGGGTTGGGAGTTGCTTCAATGCTATCCAATTGTCGACCCGCATCTGGGTGACCCTTGACCTCAATTTGACCTCTTGTGACCTTTATGTGTTTTGGGGGATTTTTACAGTTTTGATGCTATTTTCAGATGTCAAAGGTACCTTCTGATCATAAATGTCAATAGGTTGACCCCGTGTGACCTTTATGTGCGAAGTTATATGGGGTCAAAGTTTTTCGGTCGGAGTTAGGATGGTTGTACAGACTTGTCGTTTTGTTTTTTGGAATCAGGAGATTAAACTACATCTGAAACCAAGGTCAAAAGGTCAAAGGTCACATTAAAAAAAATGTGCTTATTTTGGGAGGAAACGAACGCAAAAGAAAATGTCTGGTTTTGATGCTAGATTTGGATATCAAAGGTACCTTCCGATCAAAAATGTCAATTGGTTGACACCCGTGTGACCTTCGTGTGCGAAGTTATACGAGGTCAAAGTTAATTTTCAGACATTTCATGCAATAACTCCCAGTTCCAAGGTGTGACATGGTTGATATTTTTGGACAAGTTGCAAATGGTCTAGGGGAATATTTTCAAACTTAACGGTCATGTGATCCGAGGTCACCAAAGTTCAATTAATGTTAAAAAAGTAGTATTTTGGGGGTAGAAAATGGGCAAAGAAAAAATGTTTGAATTTTTATAGTTTAATGCTCTAATTTAGGTCTCATCAATCAAAAATGTCAATAAGGTGACCCAAGGTGACCTTTGTATGTTAAGTTATATGAGGTCAAAGTTAATTTTCAGACATTTAGTGTAATAACTCCCAGTGCCAAGGTGTTACACAGTTGATATTTTGAGACAAGTTGCAAATGGTATAGGGGAATATTTTCAAACTTAACGGTCATGTGATCCGAGGTCACCAAAGGTGAATTAATGATAAAAAACTAGTATTTTTGCGATAACTTGAGAACAAATTGTCCGTTAGGGTTGGGAGTTGCTTCAATGTAATCCAATTGTCGACCTGCATCTAGGTGACCCTTGACCTCAATTTGACCTCTTGTGACCTTTTCGTGTTTTGTGGATTTTTACAGTTTTGATGCTATTTTCAGATGTTAAAGGTACCTTCTGATCATAAATGTCAATGGGTTGACCCCCGTGCGACCTTCGTGTGCGAAGTTATATGAGGTCAAAGTTAATTTTCAGACATTTAATGCAACAACTCCCAGTTCCAAGGTGTGACAAGGTTGATATTTTTGGACAAGTTGCAAATGGTCTAGGGGAATATTTTCAAACTTAACGGTCATGTGATCTGAGGTCACCAAAGGTCAATTAATGTTAAAAAAGTAGTATTTTTGGGGTAGAAAATGGGCAAAGAAAAAAATGTTTGAATTTTTATAGTTTGATGCTCTAATTTAGGTCTCATCAATCAAAAATGTCAATAAGTTGACCCAAGGTGACCTTTGTATGTTAAGTTATATGAGGTCAAAGTTAATTTTCAGACATTTAGTGTAATAACTCCCAGTGCCAAGGTGTTACACAGTTGATATTTTGAGACAAGTTGCAAATGGTATAGGGGAATATTTTCAAACTTAACGGTCATGTGATCCGAGGTCACCAAAGGTGAATTAATGATAAAAAACTAGTATTTTTGCAATAACTTGAGAACAAATTGTCCGTTAGGGTTGGGAGTTGCTTCAATGTAATCCAATTGTCGACCTGCATCTAGGTAACCCTTGACCTCAATTTGACCTCTTGTGACCTTTTCGTGTTTTGTGGATTTTTACAGTTTTGATGCTATTTTCAGATGTTAAAGGTACCTTCTGATCATAAATGTCAATGGGTTGACCCCCGTGTGACCTTCGTGTGCGAAGTTATATGAGGTCAAAGTTAATTTTCAGACATTTAATGCAATAACTCCCAGTGCCAAGGTGTGACAAGGTTGATTTTTTTGGACAAGTTGCAAATGGTATAGGGGAATATTTTCAAACTTAACGGTCATGTGATCCAACGTCACCAAAGGTCAGCTAATGTTAAAAAAGTAGTATTTTTGGGGGAGAAAATGGGCAAAGCAAAAATGTTTGAATTTTTACAGTCATGCTCTATTTAGTATTTAGGTCTCACCGATCAAAAATGTCAATTGGTTGACCTCCGGGTGACCTTTGTGTGTGAAGTTATGTATACAAGTTCAAAGTTAATTTTCAGACATTTAATGCAATTAAATCTCAATGCCAAGGTGTGACATGGTTGATATTTTGGGACAAGTTGTGAATGGGGTGGTGGAACATTTTGAAACTTAAAGGTCATGTCATCTGAGGTCACCAATGTTATCATATCTGTTGACACGCTTGTAGGTCTCTTATATTTCTTACATTTTCGACGCCATATTTAGCTCTCAAAAGTGCCTTTTGATCAAAATCCGATCACATTTTGTGATCACAAAAGTGTTGGCTATATTGTTGGTTACTTGTAGGACCACAATTACTTGGACTATTTGAGCCCAATCTTGCTTGATAATATTATGTGTATTGTCATATACCCCAAGCAAGGAACCACAGTGCCCTTGGGCTCTTGTTTGTATGTTTTGTTACCATTTCCTGATCTTAGAAGTTGATACATTTTTTTAAATTCCAGCCTTTGATTCTTTGCTGCAGGCAAGAGGAATTGGATGCCTATGGTGATTGCGTCTGTGTGTGTATGTGACATTCTGATTTTTAAAATGATAAGTCAAAAAGTACATCTTGGCTGAACTTCATACTTGGAATGTTGATTGTGCTTGATGAGTAAAAGAACCCTATTGAAATTGGAAGAGGTCAAAGGTCATTTGTGGACAACAGCGCTTAAAGCATTTAAACACTGTAAACATAGATAGCTTAAAAAGTGCAGCTTGGATTTGGTTCATATCTGGTATGTAGATCCCCATTGGTGCATCCAAGAGTAATATTGAAATTGATGGAGGTCAAAGGGCATTTGAGGTCAGCAGAAATCGAAAATACCAAAACCTTATAAACGTGATAACTGCCAAGTAAATCTTGAATAAACTTTGTACCTGACAGGTAAGTACGCATTTGTGCTAGAACCTAGCAGATCACTTGAAGCCAGTAATGGTCAAATCTTGTTGGCAAAGAAATCAGTAAGCAAACTGACTTTCAGTGCTTTCAAACTTTCAAAAAAATTATTGGCATGAAATGATAATGGTTATTCTCAAAAAAATCATTTTAAACATGTACATGACTATGTGAACATCCATGTTGAACAAATGTTTTATATTACATCATTGTAGGACATATGTTATGAAGAGACAAACATAAGTACTTTTTTTACTTCTTCTTTACTATTGTCATAGTACTGTGATTATAGTCACAAATATTTTGAAGGAGACAGGAAAATAACCATCATCTTTAAATATATAACAGAGATAAGTGAGTAGAACAACTACCCCCAAAACAGCTAAGAAATATCTTGGTCATGTTTTGGAGATTTCCTGCTTTCAAGGTCTGCTGTATAGAACCCAACTATATATAGCATGCTATCATGGAAAAGTTTCTTGAGATTACATAATCGATCTGCCTTGGTCGTAAAATGACCTCTTTTAACCAAATAGTCTGCAATGCCTGCCACATATTTTATCTTGTATAAGGGTCTTTGTGTGAACGCTGTATGATTAACTACACTGTAGACATGAATATATTTCCACACAGTGTTTACACAAAGAGCCTATAATGGTCAGAAGCTATGCAGGCTAATTGTAAAGCATACAGGTCGATTTACGACCGTAGCAGGTCGATTACGTAATCACAAAACTTTCATTGCTATAGCATGCAATAATTGGAGCCTATACAGTCACGTCTGGGAGCTGCCCATTTTTTGGCCAATTTGTGATGTCATAATGCCACTAGAATCTGAGACCTTTTGAGTTTTTCTTTGTTTTTTCATTTCATGATTCCAAATGTAAAATGTTACCAGTGTCGATCCTGAAACCAACGACATCATTAGGTCATGTTAGCAGGTTCAACATTTTTTATTCAACATTTAGAAACTCCATCCCATTAAAGAAAATAAACATTGTAAAATAACTAAAGAAAGCCGAACATATCAGAGAATAAAAGCACATGTGGCTCGCTGATGTTATAGTTGGAAGTAATCAATTCCTCAGCCTTTAATTTGGTTGTACCATTAAAAGTTTTAAAAAAAAGTAACAATAAATCTGTGATATCTTCCAAATGGAATAAGATTTTTCTTATTTATGTGGGATAAAGTTGTTCATAACAATTCATCTCAATCACATAGACCAATATTTGTATCTTCTTTTATCTAATAAATCATTTGCAGCTTCTTATAACATTATTAAACAAGTTATCAATTTCTTTCTTTTCTGTGCGAGTTTTTGCGACACAGAGGGAGGTTTCAACATAAAAGAAAGGAGGAGCGTGGGGCGGGGGGGGGGGGGGGGTTGTGGGAAGCCTGCTGGGAATTGTATAACCTTTGTGTGTCACTCTTTTATAAGGTTTATCAGGAAAATATTGTCAGTGTAAATTCTGAACCTTTGTTTCTCGTTCATTGATTGGTGGTGTGTTTCGTGTTAATCTCTTTCCCCCGCCCCAACTCCTTTCTAGCTCTCACAAAAAAGAAGTCAAAAGTATATAGTTACACCCATACAATATTCCCTTCATCATTGTCAGCCCCGCAGCAGCCTATCCACACAGATAATTGCGCCCTCCTATTTAATGTTGCAATAACTTTGATTGAATATGCTCTTTTGTATTAACAAATAACATTGGCGCAGATCAGTCTTGGATATAATGGTGGGGACGCGTGTCTGTTCTCTGACACTATCTAAACGGAGCGCGACCATGGGTTCGCGCGTAGAGATTTTTTTGGGCAAATATACCTCCCATATCGCCGGAAATAACACTTCCCAGACCCAATGATGCCCCCAAACCTTCACTTTTAGATTTCATGGCTTAGATATTTAGTTTGGGGAAATGCATGGGCGTCTGCAGAAAAAAAATCAGGGGACACATATACCAAGTAGACTTTTGTATACGATGGGTCTGGGGTCCTCTCCCAGAAAACAAAGACTACCGCAAATGCGATTTCCGTCCTATATTTAACAACTGTGGATCAAATATATAATAAAATGAGAACTGCTGCATGTCATTTGCACAATGCTGGATCAAACTGCTCCAAAGTTCAATACAGGGGAACTTGAAATGCAGCTATTAGTCAAGACAGATTGGTGGGGACACAGTATGTCATGTCCCCACCACTGAAAAGCGTTGGTGGGGACGCGTTCCGCTGTCCCCACCAGGATCTGCGCCCATGACAAGTAAGACTCATTCTGTTCGAAGGAATCACTCGAGTCTATGTATAGTTGAATTTCACGTCAAACATCATTGTCGGTGTCCGATACGATATATAACATTAGCTATACAGTACTACCTCTGGTCAAACGACAAGCCTATATATATCAAAGTTGGAGCTAACTGCAGTTATCTGATTATACATCTTTCTGTTACCGGTCAGAGTGGATATAGGACCATCTCAGAGACGTTGGGGGGGGGGGGGGGCAAGAATCGATCTTATATGATAGTTAACGCATGGAAACCAAACCAGTGTTTAAGTATGCAGTGTTTTTACGTACTCAGTAGCCCGTGTAAAGGCATGTTTTCCGGGGAGGGTGGCGTAGTAGTGAAGGGAGAATAGTATTGGTGAGTTATCGCAAATTACTCCAATGTGAGTTTAGCATAGAAGACTTGTGGTGACGTCACAATATGCCAACACGACACATCATGCTGACTTTGTGATTTTTTTTTTAAGGACAGTCTTTTTGTTCTGATGTTTGAAGTTAAGTTACCATCGCGTGAAGTGTTAATTCGCATCGGAAATTAGAGCCACGTTGTAATTTTTATTGATTGATCAAACTGACCAAAACAAGATGCCACGTGTTGTTATTTGTCGACGGAAGCCATCTAGTTGGTTCGTGACTCACTACTTAATGAGTTTTGTGTGTGTTAATTGTTCAAACTATATACGGGTTGTGTGTTAGATATAATAATAATATATTGTCATGGTTACACAAAAGGAGAACTGTTTTGTTTGCAATGGATCCTATTACGTTATAAAACAAATATGTTGTAAATTAATGGTGCATTGAACTCAAATACACAATGAAGTTTTCGTTCGAGAGTACAGTAACACTGATATCACCGACATATGCCCGAGATGCAAATGTTGAACCGTGCATTCCTAGCGTATAAGTTGTTTGCAACATATAAAGTACGTCCACCCAACGGAAGCATAATGTTTTTGTAGTACAAGTGCACCGCGAGAGAAGATTATGAATTATTCATATTATGTGTTTTGTTGTATGAATATTCATATTTCCTTGCCTCGCTCTATCCAGTTTGGGACCATATTTTCTATACTGTAGTGTCATGTCCCGCTTCAGAGCGATCGTATTGCCAGTACGGGCAGTATGAATATCATGTTTCTATCAGATTAAGGTTAGTAACTGATTGTACTGACAATATACCAGTGCTTTGATGCAAGCATGATATTAGAGTACAGTTTAGAGGGGTATTAGCGTTAGGAAATTGTCCCAACTGGCTGCTCATGCACTCTGGTCACGACCAGTGAAAGCACGTAACCAGATGCTTACACAACAAGTCAATCATTCTGCATTTCTCCATCGATCAGAACATATCTCCACGTCACTGCAGTTCATCATACCACCAAAGAAGAGGGCACCAAGCTGAAAGGAAGAGCCCAGCATAAGCAGCTGCAGAGTCACCACCAGAGGCCGGATCCAACGTTGACTTAGGCCTGGTTCCAGATATACATCTCCTTCTGTCGAGGTGTCTTCTATGTATGAAGCAAGCCGTGTGGAATGAATGACTGCATCGGGAGGAAGGTCCCTTGTATACGTTGCGCGGAAAAATAATTAGTACGGCCTACAAAATTTATCAAATTGGCGTTCCATATAAATTACAAGCACCTAAACGCGCACTAAATGTGCACATGCGTGCCTATGTAGGATCGTGCGTTCACATGCGCTTCTATATCTGCCAATAAATTGAGCTGTTTGACTCATGTGATCTCGGTCTCATTTCTGCAGCCCTAAAGGCAACCACCCCGGTAGCAGCCCTAACCCATGGGACCCGGGGGTAACATATTACCGTACCAAGCCGTAACTACCCGTAGGGGAAACGTAACAGTCTGTAAACCGTAGTTGAACCGCATTAACCCGTAAGAGAGTCGTAGCTATCCGGAAGTTTTCCGTAACTATACGGAGTAGACCCGGGAAGCTACCCGGCGAAACAATCCTTATCAACCCGTAGCAATGTCGTAGTAACCCGTACTGGACCCGTATCAACCCTTATTAACCCGATTCAACCCGTTTTGAATACGTAGTTTCACGCGTCATCGCCTTTCCATGACAATGAATATTTTTTGCTATGAGAGCCTGAAGTTTTCTTCACTTGTAAACAAACCTCTTCACTTAGTTGTAAGCAATTTTCGTACGCTGCTCCTTGGAGGCCTAAAGTTGTCTAAAAATTGAATGAATTGACCAAATTTTTTTTTGCACCACATGTACTTCCATTCATGCTTTTCAACATCAAAGCCCAACAATCCCGATTTTGTTGATAGCATAATCAAAAAGATGCTCTCCTGATGCCGCTCAAGTTGCCGGCACTTTTCCTGAGATAGAAGAACACCCGTGCTGGCGGATTGATACATACTCTATGTTATGCCACATAAACGGACATAATATTTTCGCATAGTTGTAGTTACCATCATCATGTTTTCAGGCTTGGATAGTATAAACTATACTAACATTGTAAAAATCAGGAGGATTGTATCAATGCGATGTTGAAATGGAGGTGTGGGGGGGGGGGTGTAATGCGAATTGAGCACACATAACAGTGGGGCCGCCGAGCGCTCATGCTCAACATTTTTTCCTCATCTATAGCTCACAATCAACTGTACAAAAGATGTAAGTGACGTGAAATTCATAAAACCATATTTCCCTATCAAATAAAAACATGATATGTTTTAACCAGACAAAGGTCTAGTTATAGCTTAAAAATGAAAGTTATGAATTAAAAGTGATGGCTCCCAACTCTGGTAATTATCAACTTTTGCGTTGTGAACCGTCGATATATAAAAATCGCATTAAAGTTGTAGTTGTCATGACTGGATTATTTGCACCGTGCTAATATCATGGCACGAACGATCCGTTAGACCACAGGTGGTATTTCTGAGCATGTCAGTTGAAAGCAGCAGTGTTTATCAATACAAAAATGAACGGGACGGCGCTTCTTCTAAACAACACTATATTGACTTTTACAATAACTGGTAAGTTTGGTAAATTTTTATAGTCACGGTTATAGGTATTGAGAAAGCGACAGTAGCTATAGGCAGAGATGAGACTACTGCCGTATATCATATACAGAACCAGTTTTGTGAATAATTTTAATTATATAGTTTAAATTTACAGATATGTTATAATTTACAATCTGAGACATAGTCCGACGGACCTTCCAATAGTGAAAACAAAATGTTACAACCGAGGCTGATTTCTGTACGGTAAGTAAAAAATTGTATAATTTTTATGGTATACGCTAAATATCCCTTTATTATGTGTAACCGTGATGAATATTTTAGTCGGCAATTTTATACGGCGCGCCGACCACTCATCCTTCTGATAACATTTACGTTGACGTAAGCATCTTTGTTAATTTATTTTAAATTATTTCTTTGTGTTATTGACTTTCTGGGGGTGAAGGCGGGGGGGGGGGGTAAAGGGGTGTGAAAGACGAAATTTAGAATACGAATCTGTTATGATTATCATAATAGTAATGATAACAATAAAAGACAATGATGGTGAAGAAGCGGATATGACGATGCTTTTGGGAGAGAATATATATAAATATCTATGATAGGCCTACAATACAAACTGAAAGCTTTTAAGTAACGGGCGTATACCATCTTTGTTTATTAATTTACATTCATTTTTTATTTTATTTATTTATTAACCTTTAAAAGGGTGACTCGGTTAGCCAAAGCTAATCTTCCCCGAGGCCCTAAAATACAATCAATATAAAAAGAATAATATTATAAAACAATAAACAAAGAGTAAGACTATTAAACATACAAATATACAACAGTAAATCACAAAACTGTAAAATGGGTATAGAACATAAAAGCGTAATGAGATGATTAAGACTTGAAAAATTCATTGACTAAACGTTTAAAAATAGGTAAAGATTTGGCATGCTTGCATTCAGCTGGCAAACTATTCCATTCTTTGGCAGCTATGAAGGAAAATCTACGCTTGTGATATTCCGTTTTACCCATATTCATATAATTGTTGATTGGCTTATTTTGGACGAAAGACGAAATTTAGGATACGAATGTAAGTTGTGATAGTTATAACAGTAATGATAAAAATAAAAGACTAGTAATAATAATGATCATGACGATCAGGGTTGTCACCAGACCATTTTTAGAGCCGGGTAATTTGTGACAGTGATCCGCGGGGTTAATATTAGTTAAGCTGCGTTTTGCACTGAATCGCGCTAATCTTTACCAAGTTACTTATTGGCGGTACTGTATAGGCTAATTTGTGCCGGGCGGTAAGGCTGAAATTGACCTTGAGTACCGGGCGGAAATTTTGAGAGATGGGTATAGCACCGCCCGGCGCCGCCCGGCGTGGTGACAACCCTGATGACGATGATGATACTGTGAGAGAGAATATATTGATATATTATACAGACTATGCAACGATGCATTATGACTTTAATACCAGCAAATCTCTCAGTTACGTAAAAGTAAATCCTTTGCGGAAACGTATAAGCTAAGCATGTGATGTGATGCCCGATCATGATATCACTCATTGGTGTGGCTCATGAAGAGCCATCTCGCTAGAATACCGGAAAGTGCTACACTATTTAACAGAAGTGTCACAGCGAAGAGGTGCTCGCTAGTTTGAACTAAATGTTCTACTAACGTTATATGTGTGTAAATTCTGCCGGAATTCGCGAAACAAAAAAAAGTTTCTAAAATATGTTTGATCCATGTATAGTAGTTATATAGCACAGCATTTATAGCAATTGCGCAACACCAACTTGTGTAACGTTACTATATATCTTCCCCTAGATCGACATCACAATTAAGGAATCAAAATGAATCACAATCGATCAATGCAATGACTTACATCTTTCAAATTGCCGCCTTTTGTTTATGTAATGTATAGGTTAGAATGCAACTGTGCATGTTCCATGATATCTCTGAAGTTAACTGAAACATACATCGCCGCGTAGCCTAACCAAGTTTGCATTTCATGTCTCAAGACTCAGGTAACCTTATGGCTATACGTATACACCTCATTAATATCGGTACAAAGAATTCTGAACATCATCAACCAACCGTGTCTACCCCATTGTAACCCATGAACAACCTACACGGATTAAAACAAGGTGCAAATTTATTTTGTTTTTTATATTGATGTGGGCCTGTATTCTATATACTATGATCATGGGGTGGTCATTTAACCCGATTTGATCATGGTTCATTGTTGAAGCACGTTTGCAGTATAAACCGCAATGTTAGTTTAGTTATTAGAAAGGATGTAGAACTACATAAACGGGTTAAGATATTTACTGTTCTCTAGAATGAGGAGGTGGGTTGATTTTATTTCGACCTGCACAAAAATGTTGTGACAATACACCACAACTTTCGCATCGGAAGTGTGCTCATCTTAGTCGATATATATGTTAGTACACCCTCAAGAAAGTTAACGCAACGAGGTAAATGAATCTGGAGAAACTATCACACAGTAAATAAGCGCGCACGCGCGTACCATGTATGGAGGGTCATGTGATGTGTTCCAGGGTGGTACTAATATACTACTCTCCCTATTACGCATGATGATTTCACCCAACTAGTACGTAAATGAGTTTGCGCGCTTAGAGCAGCAGACGACACCCGTTACCTAGCAATAACCGTGCCTGTAGCCTAACGTGATAGCTATATTCCCGTCGAACAGCATTAGGCTCTGTTCCATGGAGAATTCCGTGGTTGCACTGAACTAAACATTTCCCCACATTTCCCATTTCTACACTCACTTATAGCGTGTAGTAATAACGTTAGGCCATATGAGATAAAGCTTGCCCCTAGAGCTGTATTAATAAGTAAGATTATGTAGAAAGCCTGACTTCATTCAAGAGAATAAGGTTGAACGTTAGCATATTAGCACTATTTCGTAGGCCTGAAGTACCAGTACCTTCTTATGCCGTTAGTTCCCATGTCCGAACCGACCAATCTTTCACGAAGTCACTAACACTGTTCTCGAACTGCTACAGAGAAATATCAGTATAGTACCACCCTGGAACACATCACATGACCCTCCATACATGGTACGCGCGCACCCAATTGACATGAATCCTCCAGATTCATTTACCTCGTTGAGTTAACGTATCGCTTCCTTTATCGTCGAGATCATGTCAACGTATAAACTAGTATTTCGTGCAAATACTGTCTACTTGTATCTCGCAGATCTGAATCCCCTCGACGTGAAATTGAATTCTGTCTGGAATTTACTGATTTGTAGTTAGTTTCCGTGCTTTTGGAAGCGAAGAGGGAAGAAATTTTTGTATTTATATTGCTATGGAATTGTTTGTATTCAGCAAATCGCATAAAACAGTGGATTGTGCTATGACAGCCTAAGTTAAAGTTAAACTACTAACTACTACTAAGCGATAGCCTACGTAGGTCCACCGTGCATTGTTAATGTTATTATGTGCTAAGGTAGAAAAGCGACTATATAAAGAAGACTGGTCATATCTGTTTATTGCATGTTTAAAATACAAGTGTTGAAAAATTTCCAGATTAGCAGTAGTGTGTATTGTAACTTGCATCTTACTGTGTACAGTAACACTAACAGTAACAGTAACACTAGAAGTAGTAACAGTTGACAAATAGTCAATACAATCATGTGCTTGCTAGCGTAACTGTTAGTGTTACTAGCCTAGGACCATGCAAAATGTATGTACCTTACAATGTCAATGTTATGTAACGTAACATTATTAAGATCAATATTATCTTGATGAAATATTGTAAATTGATAACATACAGTAGCCTACTTGCTTGGTATAAATACACACAGGAATTTGTGCTTGTTTTAGCTAAAGTAACACAAACAGTCTTAACAAATATTGATATAGGCGTAAACTTTATGCGTGATGTACAAACTGACAAGTACTGTAACGTGCCATGAGGATCTGTTAATAATAGTGCCTGTCACCCTATGATTATTACAATGGAATAGTACTGCCTTCAATGCTAAACGCTGACTACTCGCGATATCTTCTATCAACATCTTTAGTTTGTACGGGATGTACAAACCAAGTCTCTGTTGGATCAATGCAGGTTATATATTCTGTTGAAATGATAGATAATTCTGGCTGGTTAAATTTAAGTGCTGAGCACTTTTGAAAGTGACAAAGATGTATTGTGTTTGTTATTACTGGGACATTCTTCACAAAATACTTTGATGAGCAGTATTGGCACAGTTTGAAGTAAGGTTATATGTGAGTAAATTTAACTGAACCTTGTATCACATCCTGGGCTACCTGGGGATGCAAAGACCACACTTAATTCAGCTGTCATAGTTATGAAAAGAGACGATAGTGCTGTAAAGTGAAGCAGTTAAGTGTTCCGGTGAGAAAAAACATTGCAGCGAGAATTTCAAGTGACTTCCTGACAAAATGGCTGCATCAGAGAGTAAACGAAAGTAAGGACAAAAGTTTTAATTTTTATTATTGTATTCATGTTTTACTTATGATATTGTTTTCCCCACAGCTGTTTCACAGTAGGGTTAAAACAAGTTTAAGTACTTTATATAAGCATGGGTATGCTTATCTTATTATAGCAATGAGTTATAATTGGTGACAAATGTGGATAGAAAGGAGTGTGTTGCCCAGACAAGTGCTGTATACATTTGATTATTTTCATACAGTACATGTGCAAAACAATCAGATAAAGTGCTTGACTTTTTTGCTCTATTATTTGAATTTAAACTTGACTTGTTAAGCTAGTGAATGGCATTGTTTGGTTTGTGGGAATTTAAAGTGAATATCATTTCTCTAAAATTGCCAGAAATTGTTCCAAAGCTCCTTTTAGACAGGCAAGTTTGTGTGGTATACTGTACAAGTGTACAGCTACACAATTGATCATGTTTATAGTACAAGTAAAAGTTTGAAAGATCTGCAAAGGACAGTAGAGGACTCACAGTTAATTTAAATTGTAAACAAACCCAATTGATATAAAATAACTACTAGTTATGCTACTTATTCTGATGTATAAAAAATAAAAAAGTGATAGGAAATAAGTTTTCAGTGCTAGCAGATTTTGTGAAGTAGTTTTGAAGGTTCTGACTTTTTGCTGTCATAAAATACTACTGAAGATGGTCCATCCTGTGTAAGAAAAAAAAGATGCTATTTATCTTGCTAAGTATACCGTACATAGGTGTAAATGTAGCAAGGTTGACCAAATTTTTCCGTAGCATTTCGCTCGGAGTTATTACCTGATTAGTAAATGACGGTCTTGTCACATCAAAGATGTTGTTGTGATGTCATATGCTTTTACAGTGTATACCTGTTCAGTACAGTGTAACTGTATGTACTGTACATTGGCTTGTAAATTGACTGCTTACTGTACATATGTCAGTGTTTCTTTCTTAATTTATGATCTACAGTACAGTTTTGGTCTGCAAACAGTACTTTGTGAGTACAGAACTTGTGAAATCATTATAATAATAATAATAATATCAATGGCCGTAATGATATTGTTCACTCTGCTCTTGCCAGATGCATTCACAAAATATCATCAAATTTGCAAAATTTGCTTCCTCTTAAAGGGATATCTTTATTATTCAGTACTTCAGTAGTTCATTAAAAAATGGTTAAATGTGACATGAAAATGTCACATCACATATTACAGATACTGTACATAGTAAACCTGTGCAGTACAGTACAGTAGGTCTATGTACAAATCAAATGTTTTGATCATGTGATGATAATGTCATTCGTTTCTGCCGTTGCCACATGTGTATGATGAACAAGTTCATGTCAAAGTTACTCAATTGCTTTAAGTATCTTTGCCTATGTGTAAGTGATCTATATGTTATTGGTACAGTACTGTATGTACTACAGTATAAATGTACTGTAGACTGTCTATTGTACTCTACCTTTGTATAAATAAATATGGTATGGTACGGTACTGTACAGTGCTGTGCAGTACTGTACAGTTAAGTACAGCATAGTATAGTATAGTATAGTAACTGTATAGTATAGTATAGTATCTATAGTATACAGTATTGTATAGTACAGTACAGCAGTTATCAAGTATATAAGTACAGAACTACTGTAGTACTACTGTAGTAAGTGTAATGAAATCTCCCTGAACTGTGGTGATTTGTACCTGAGGCTGAGCACTGTCAGTTTAGTTAAATACTGACATTACCAGTCGTGGAAGTTACTGTACAGTACTCCATTTCATATCCATTTCATATCCATTTGATCCCTGAGATGTTCAAACATGGACCTGCAGTATGAACCCGACAAGACCATTGGCTCTACCGCACCCTTTTGCTGTGTACACCTGCACATTCGTGTGGGTAAACAAAACGGTAATAAATATCTGTAGAAAATGCTGTAAAACTGTGATTGTTAAACTACTCAGTGTACATACGATTTTAGCCAAGTGCTCTGCTAGTGTTAGCCAACTGTATTGAACAGTCAGTGTACCTTTACCACAGTGTACTGTATGTGTCTATGGATCTATAGTTATTCATTTTAAGAGGTGAATCGCTGATCCCAGTAATTTCTGTGGTATAGTTAATACCAGAGTTTTATTTTATCACAGTGGTGTAATTACCGTACAGGATGTGAACTTGGGTGGATAAATATATTAAATTACTTTTGTAAAGTTTGTACAGGTACGTACAGTACTGTGTGTCTGCAGGTAGAGAGTCCAGCATTGAGTATTATAATAAGTTTGCAATTTTGGTAGTGCACATTATCTATATGCCCGACTGTGTGCACCCAGTATCCTTCGCCATCATGGTTCAGTTATGACCGGTTTCCACATGATAATATGATTCATGAGGTATATACACCTTTTTGTTTTACCTTATATGGTTATTTTAAATGATTTCACACGCATTATGTAATTCACAGACATAACTGTATTGTCTGCAATGAGCTGATGAAAATGCTGTGAGCACTGTAGACAAAGAGTCTTTCATGCATTACTCTTTTCATGCAGTACGAATTCCTTCATTATTAACTTCCTGACAAACTATGATTAATATCTTAACAAATAATCCGGTTACATACTGCAGTGAAGTTGATATTATTTTGCTGAGTGATCAATCTACTGTACTGTATAGCTGGTACAGATGGGCTTAGCAAGAGTAGCAAACAATATAATGACATTTTAAATGTAACATGTAAAAACTATTATTAAATAATTACATTAGAACAAAAGTTATGTCGTGTCTGATTGATTACACTTAAGTACAGTCTGCAAATCTTTGCTGATTGCCTCTTATCTTATTTCATAATCGTCCCATTTCCAACAGCTGGTTCCCAGTACAGTGCAGTGCAGTACAGTACTAACAAAGTCCTCTGTGTTGTTTTAGCATATAAACAATTATTTAAGCAATATACTGTATATATATCTAGAGTACGGATTTTGAGTACATACAAGCATATAATGTACACATGTGCAGTTTGAAAGGGAAGGTTTTAATTGACAATAAAGTAGGTTAGAGGTGATACAGTGTTACAATACAGTGTTACCAAATTCAGTCTGCAACTACAGGTAGTATACAGTACTTATACTGTATTGAGTGTGGATAGATACATGTACTGTACACTATAAGTGGCTGGTTAGGTACGGTATTGGAGAGATGCTTAAAGGAGAGACACAAAACCCAACCTTCACCTCTGGCATGACCAACAATCTTTGCCAAGAACAACTATTGTATCCTTAGGCGTGGGAGTCGGGGGGGGGGCTGCAGCCCTCCCCCCACCCAACGAAATATTTTTGTGAAAATTTGGGCAATATTCTGAGAATTTTTCGGGCACCTACAGAAAGAAAAATAAATTGCAATGTGTTTTTCATTGGTTACACTTATATTATTATCATTATTATTGTAACGACTTCCCCAAAAGTTATAACCATTTATGAAAGGGGTAATAACATGGCATATGATTGTATGCAATTGGCATGCGATGTAATAACTGATGCATGTCTATATGATGTGCACTGTCAGATGTTGCACGCAAGCGAAGCAAGTGAAAAATTTTGGTTATATTCTTCGGGCAAGTCGTTACATCCCCCCCAAATCAAAGTGGGCTCCTACACCTATGATTGTACCCAAAACATCTAAGAAAAATCTTGTCCTTTTTGGCATATATCCTAGTGTAATAATCCTCCTGTCTGGCAGCTGCCATTTTGTAAAGCTTTGATGTCATAATGCCCCTAAGATCTGAAACCTGTTAGTTTCTCTTGGTTGTTTGCCTTTTCATATTTTCAAGGTAAACTGTTAACTGTGTTGATCAACACTGAAACCAATGCCATCGTCAGGGTTTTGTTAGGAAGTTCAATATTTTTGATTCAACATTATTTACAAAACCCATCTACAGTATTGTACATAACCCAAAATAAACATTTTAATAGGGGGAAAAACAAACATTTCAGCCAGTTTGGAATATTGATTTCATATTTATTTAGACTTGATCAAGTCTGTGGCCTTGTGTGTAAAAAAGAAAACTGTGATATCTCCCAAATTTATGAAAAAAAAGATTTTCGTTTGCAGGTTGGGGAAGATGTTCCTGTAACAGCAGGGATGTGCCCACGCTGGGCGGCACTGGGCGGCCACACCCAGCACCAAAAATTACCGCCCAGCACTGTCTTAAAAATCGTGCATCCCGCCCAGCACTATTTTCATCTAAAATCCTGATATACTGTATTCAACATAAATTGAAGAAAAAATTGAAAAAATGTAAATTGTTAGCAAAACTAGTATTTGTGTATGTGCTTAAAAAGCTACACAAGTGCCAGCATTTGGCATCTGAGCACCTTCAAAAAATTTCTCAAAGGGGAGGGGGACATGCCCTCCCCCTTAGACCCCTCCCACAGGACGGCGATCAGTTTACCCGGCACTCAGGATATCCTGGGCACATCCTTGAACAGTTTACCTCGATCACATAATGTAGACCTAATGATGGCTTAGTTTGTTGTCTCTCCTTCAGGTTATTTAAAAAATTGATTTGAGAAGGGACAGTGTACTGTGCTGTAGTTAGATACAGTAGGAAGTGCATTACAAATTAATGGAGAAGAGGTTAATATAGACCTACAGTTTATAAAGTTTGGTGCTTTCATTAAACTGATCATCCAAACAGGGAAGTTATGGAATGTGTACAGTATTAAGGCTGATGATCACTTTGTTTTTTTTTTGGCTTCCAAGTCATAAGACATTCTTTCTCTTTCTTCCCAAACAGTCCCAAACTCTTCTTTCTTCTGGTGATCATGTTCTGTTCATTCTATTTTGCGATTCGGCTCTGGTCCGTGGAGGAAGGCTCGACCATTCCCCAGCTTTTGAAGAAATTTACCGACTTGGACGTCATCCACAAATTGTAAGTAACTCATTATATAGCGTCCCGTTCCGAAAATGCCCAATTTGAGGACCGAAAGTCTTACAAACATTTCCCTGAACAATCTGTAGTCATGAGCTCTGCCTTTTGATTCCAATTGATGGAAAGAAAAATTAAATACACTTGGGTTAGTTAAGAAGATAAAAAGTAATTTATATACAAATGGGGTTGCCTTGCATTCTTTGTGATGCTCTTCCCAAGGGAGTCAACCGACTGGTTGTGTTTTCCAACAGAATGAAAAAAAAAAGCCCAGGTTATGAGTTTCTCTTCCCATGCACTGGTATTTGCAGGCCTGTAAAGTTGTAACGAAATTGGCCTATTGTACACTGATCCGTATCACTTGAGATACAGTGCTACAGATTGCATAAATACTACACTGTAGACACATTAAGCCATTGAAAACAATAAATATTTCCGTGGAGAAGAGGAAAAGACATTTTGGCTGGAACAGAATTTGAAACAGCGACCTCATGTTCTTTTCTAACAATCTCTGACGTCACCCTGACCTCACTGGGTTCGAATCCAGTTCTAGTATAAAAGTAAAAATCTCTTTTCGTTCTTTCCTCACTCCTCCATTTTTAGATCTAACAGGGTCGCAGTGAACGGGTCCTTTAAAGCATTTTTCAACAGCAGCAGCTTGAGTCGCAAGATAGCAGAAACGATGGAAGTTGAAGATGTCCCTATGCCAGATTTACCAGAGATTTCCCCGAAGGAATTATACGAAGAAGAAAAAAACTATTACCACGACGACCAATACCTCTTGTACAAGGTGAATACAAATGGCAACGATTTTTTCCCTTCCTTTTCAAATTTCATTTCATTGCCTTTTTTTCGGTCAGTTATTTTTCTGATAATTTACAGTATGTGCAATGTAAAAGTCATACAGAGATATTTCAGTTGGCTGATTAACAAAAAAAACCCTGTACATCCAATTCTGAAAGAATCATGCTACAGTAAAACAAACAAAATGTTTCTTGAAATGAGAATGATGCCCCTCCCCCTGCCCTCCATCTCCAGCCCTGTGTCTTGTACTTAATCAAAAGTCCTGAATGAATAGAATGAGGTATTGTAATAAGTTTGAATTGCACATAAGTGTTTATTTAGAACTTGAACAAAATAGGGGAAAATTGCAAATTATGCAACGGTAAAAATGAACCCCCCCAAAAAAAGAAATATGGCAAAAATTGGTTTAGTGGATCATTCTGTTTGTGATTACTGTAATTCACAATCGTTAAATAAGTACAGAAAACTGGCTGTGGTTCTCTTTCACAAGGACAAGACAGCAATCCTCGTTATTTCTTCCTAATTTCTCTGTTAAACTTCATTCTGTGTGGTGTTGATTTAACTTGAGTTACTCTAGCCCTGCAATGTAGCATTTGTACATAATTTGAAAATATTGTAACACTTTATAATGTAAATATGTAAATTATTTTACAAAAATTTCCTTCACTTCTCTCACAACTGTCTCTATTCTACATATATTTATTTATATGATACAATTGCATATATATATATATATATATATATATATATATATATATATATATATATATATATATATATTCGGCTAAATTTGACGGTTGGGCGAAATCCCCATTGATTTACACACTAAAATAAAACATTAATTCCTCATATACTCCCTAACCTCTGACCCTAAAACTAACCAAACCCTAGTTTTAGACAGTGGAGAACAAGATAAGACCATTTGCGACGATAAAATTATGCCTAGAAATGGTAGTCAAAACGTTAAGGCGAAACAACTTTTTCGCCTAAACGTCAAATTTCCACCCCCCCTATTGTTCAATTTCGCCCTATATATATATATAAATGTATATATATATATATATTAGTGTTTACACGGGTTATCCGGGTACCCGCTCGACGCGATACTACCCGGTTCCTAATTTATTACCCGAATCCTAATTTAAAATAAAAAAAAATAAAAAAAATTGGCAAACCGACGGTTAGGCAGATTTCCCATTGACTTAGTGTGGTGTTAGGCTACAATGTGGTCGAAGATAACAGCAATAACGAAGGGGCCCGCTCATCGTGATACTACCTGGTTCCTAATTTATTACCCGAATCGTACACAAAGTGTGATTGTTTAAAAAAACAATTTGCAAACCGATGGTTAGGCTGATTTCCCATTGACTTAGTGTGTTGTTAGGCTACCATGTGTTCGAAGATAACAGCAATAACGAAAGCTTTCCATAGATATCTTATAACTGCGTCACAATTTCAGCTAATAAACAGATGGCTAGGCTAGACTACCCCCATTGACTTAGTGTGGTGTTAGGCAACCATGTGGTCGAACGTAACAGCAGTAACGAAAGTATTCCATGGATGTCTTATAACTGCGTCACAAGTCCAGCAAATAAACAGATGGTTAGGCTTAACTAGATTTCTCATTGACTTAGTGTGGTGTTAGGCTAACATGTGGAAGAAATTATTATTTATTCCTTCGTTTATTTCAAAGAAGGAAAGGCTGACAAGGAATTTTACGCGATGTTTATGGATTATAGACGGGATAACTAAAAAATAGTAATCGCAAGTGGCTTTTACTAATCGTTTATTCCAAATGCGATCAAATTGCGCGAATCGCGCAATCTCGCGGCTAATGCTAACCCTGGGCCTGCATAATATATAGTAGTAGTATTAAAAACTGTTTAAGAGCTAAATTGAATATTTATATGGTTTGATCCAATAGACGTGCACGAGCTAGCATAAGCAGCGGCGGCAGTGCGATGTTAGTAGTAATGCTAATTATAATTAAATAATTAATTTATTAACAAGTTAATGAAAGAAACAGAAGCAAATAAAAATTATTGAGGGAGGTTTTATACCTTATCTAACACCTACGTATTTGAACATGTAAACATTGTCAGTAGAGAATAGGCCTATAATGCATTTATTACAGCATCCAATATGTAATTTCTTGAAAATCGTGATACACGAGGGTGAACAAATTTTTTCCGGGTACCCGGATACCCGAGGGGTAACGGCCCTCGGGTACCAGGTTCCCGATTTTTGGACCCGTGTAAACACTAATATATATATGTATATATATGTATATACTGTACACTCAGATCTACCTAACAGACAGCATTTGGCAACGTTTTTGTACTTCACACAAGGAATAAAGATTTTATAAAAAAAAAGAAGAAAGTAGTCCACTGCAGGTCATAGCAGTAGAAGCTTTGAAAAGGCCTTTAAACAATGTGTCTATTCAAGTCCCATTAAATCTGATAAAGAAGTTAACTTCTGAAAGGGTCGCTTTCACACTTGAAAACCACACACTGTATGGATTGGCTACTTCAGGAAAAATTGTCGCTCAGTTGGTAAATCAAATTTCGTCACAGGGTATACTGAACTCCTTTCAAAGTACTTTAGAGTACTTTGAAAAGGAGTTCAGCACAAACTGTTAAGCTGGTAGAAAATTAATTAATTTTCTAGGTCAGCTTAACAGTTTGGGTACGAAAAAACTGCTGAAACAAGCTAGCATACAAGAGAGATATTTTTACATTATAGTTGCTTGGCTAGCAAATTTTTGTAGAATGTTTCAAGTTAGTTTATAGAATGAATAGAAAATTCCTTCCCCCCACCCCCTCCCCATATTGAACTGGTAGAGATTAATACCTTGAACGGCAGATATGAACATCTCTGTGTTTCAGTGAAAGCCTGTGGTTAAACACCTTTGCCACAAATCCTAACAAGTTGTATAAAACATTGCTACCATTGACAGTAATTAGACAGCGTACAATTAACACTATTTTACATTTAATTTTCATTGAATTTATTTACTTTTTGTCTATTGTGATCATTAATTAGTAAGTAAATTTGCAGTCCTAAACATTTACAGAAGTTTGCAACCTTATACGATTTAAGAAGATCAAAAAACCCACCCTGATAACTATTCAGCAATTGATGATTGATTTTATCTAGTCAGTTTATGATATATCTGGCTGTAGACAGCTAATGAGTAAGATATCACTCAACCAATTACAATAACTTGCTCAACTGCACTGTCTTACTTACACAAGAATATGAAAGCATTGTGGTCCAGTGGTTAAGGCAGTCAACTTGTGATCTAAGGCTTGCAGGTTCGAGTCCTGGCCAGATCATTACGTTGTGTCCTTTGGCAAGGCACTTTATCTCCATTGCCTCTCTTCACCCTGGTGTGTAAATTTGGACCTGTGAGATAAAATGTCAGTTGGGGGCTGTTTAGCGTTGCCATGTGGGAGGGATTGTCTCTCTGTTTGACAGGTTATCGTTGACCAGGGTAATATTGTTATGTGCCTTGAGCACAGTTATCAGTGGATATGTCTGCATTTTTTAAATCCTCAATATTATTATTATAAAGCTTTAATACATATTCATTTTGTACATATTTAAGATGCTTTCTATAGATTCCATGGTCCCACCAATCAAGGTACAGTAGTGTAGTTGAGTTGGATAGACAGTAAGAAGTTGTTGATTTGAAAGTCATAACATCTAGGGGACTGCAATCTCAACATTTGACTTCTAATGCCTTTAAAAATAGTCTGTATTGATCAAAGGAGCAATTAAACATCTTTTCCATAAAAATTGTCTTCCAAAACTGGAACTGAAAATTAACCCAACATGAGGTACAGTTAACTTGTGCACTAATGTAGGTTGGCCCTATCAGAGGTACAGTTTTTAGGTTAAAACCTCTCTCGGCTGTCCACGCATGGATGTATGTGGCTGCACAATGTTGCAACGTACTGTAGGTACAGTAGGTGCTTTGCATGTCAATGTGTAGTTGCCTACCTGTTAGTACTGTAGATTATGTTGACGAGAGTGCTTTTCTTGAGAGGGGACAGGTAAGTTGGTTGCTAGTACTAATTATTCATGCCAAGTGCTTTGAGGTTTAGAAATTGAAGTGGGACGATACTGAATATAGAATGAAAGAATGACTGAAAAGATTTTTTTTTTCCTTCCCATGCAGAAATGTCCAACAAGCGTGCGGTTAAGAATAGCGAACAACTCACTCATCAAGCACAAGTTCATCGAGGATATGCCAATCTTGATCTGGGATAAGCATCTGAATCCCACGGAATATAAGAGGATGTCAAGATTTCTCAACATCAACGGGTTTCATAATATGCACTACAAAAGTAAGCGATATTTGACTGTACAGTTTATTTCGCACTGCTCTTACCTATTTCCACCCTACAATTGCACTTTTATCATCTATCTAGTCTGGACGCTGGTTTCAGCATACATCATTGTACCCCCCCATGACCCACTGTGTAACTGGTCCTCCTTCATGTCCCCCTCCTCCTACTCCTCAACCTTCTCCTCCTCCACCCAAATCTAACATTTACGAAATCTAAAACCCACAATTATGTGGCAGATATATATGCCTTCACAGTTTGTGTTGACACTGTACATATTCTAAGCTCCGGGGGGTTCATTTCCAGATGTTTTTGCTATGATGTCATTCCTTTTTTATAAGGCCGGTGAGAAGAAAAAACCAAGAAAGAAAGACATTCAAATGAAATAGAAATAATTTTTTTAAATTTATTTGATTAATGTCATCACTTTCCTCACAAATTGGACTTTCCAGGTTCAAGCGTAAGAGGCCGAAATTGTCTATCACAAAAAACTTGTTTGAAAAATATCCAAGTTTATTAATTTGAGAAACTGGGATCGAATCAAACTCTCTGACTCTCGGTAATTCTAGATGTATCTTCTCTTCAGATCTTTCTTCCACAATCCATAAATTAACGTCGGAAAACAACCGTTACATGTTCGACGATCTACTTCACGCCGAAGAGAAGAAAGAATGCATAAGATGCGCGATCATCGGCAATGGCGGAATCCTGAACGGATCCAAGATGGGGGCGGAGATCGACTCACACGATTATGTCTTCAGGTACTTCATTATGCCAGCTGTGAAAGGAGAATTTGTTTCTCATATAAAACGGGAGAAAAAAATTGGGGTTAAATATACGCTCTCGTTAAATTAAATTGAATAATATTAAGGAGAGCAAAGAAAAGAAAAAACATTGTTAGCAAAACTGTGCTTGATATAGTTGCAAAAAGCCTGTGTAGGGTAAATAAAACATCAGGTCCTTGAGTAACATATAAATAATAAATTAAACATGTTTGAAACAAAAGTCACATTTTTTCGGGGGGGGGGGGGGTCTGAAAGACTTAAATGTCTCAAAAATATGAAACAGACAGATGTGTCAATTTTTCGGCAAAGGAACATTCCAAATTATAACAGTATTACAAAGTAATTAGTCTCCATAATAAAAACAAACGTTTGGTAGTTTTGTACCCGTTTGACAGGTGAACCATCAATATTTGTATCTAAGGCCCTCAATTACCGCTACAATGTAACTTGCGCTGTAATGTACATGTTTATCTTATCGGTCGGTCTCATACGTTTGAGTGTTCCAGTAAATTTCGATCTCACGAACCTCTATCGTCTTGCAGGGTCAACACAGCATTAACCAAAGGTTTTGAAAAGGATGTGGGTGGCAAGACCTCCTTCTATTGTTTTACCATGGTAACCCTTTCAAACACCCTAGGAGGGAGCAGAAAATTTGGGTTTACAGCACCGCCTTCCCCTCCGGTAAGAGATAATTCCAGCCTTCTTTTCTTTATGTCAAAGTTACTTGATACTGTATAGTGATACTGTATGTATATGATACTGTATGTGATATGTATGTGATTCTGTATGTGATACTTGATACTGTATAGTGATACTGTATGTTTATGATATTGTATGTACAGTATATGATACTGTATGTGATATGTATGTGATATGCATGTGATACTTGATACTGTATAGTGATGCTGTATAGTGATACTGTATGTATATGATACTCTATGTGATATGTATGTGATACTGTATGTGAGACTTGATACTGTATAGTGATCTTGGACAAGTGTTGATATTCGACAAGATTGCAAAAAAAATTGTGAAAAGTGAAGTTTATTTAGGTCTACTCCTCAAATAATGAAGGAAAAATTCAAAAAGTTCCTTATTGTGTTTTTGAAACATGATTAATTTTATGCGCGCATGAAAATATGTTTGCAAAACACAATCTGTAGAATAGGATGCAGACAAACATGATTTAATGGAGCAGTTTATGTCTATTTGATGAAAAAAAAGAAAAAAGAAGAAGACAAATAACATCTTTGGGAATGTCTCAATTTGATGTGTCGTATGTAGCAGTGACTGGTAGGATTATTAAAATCACCAGAAATTGCTGGCCAATCAGTAAAAGTTGTATCAAGATATTTCTGAGTTCAAGATTAGATTGTAATCATATCTTTGTAACTTCTGTGTACAGTTAAGAAGGCTCAAAAATACAAAACAAGGAGAGAAAATTAAAATAGATGCTAATAAGTTAATCTTTTGTATATACATCAATGTGTAAGTGTTTACATATATTTATCTATCAGCATTGCTTCATTGTTTTCACATATCACTAGGGTATACGATACCTGGTCTTTGCAGACAATGAGTGGACCTACATGTATTTTGGGGCACATTTTGCCGGTAATACGTTACCCAGAAGTGCGGATAAATACCACAGGTAAGGCTTTGTCATTGGAAGTCATAATGATCTACTGGAGCATTCTTTACACCCAATTATCCACATCTTAGCTAGGAAATATATGCATAGAAAGT
This sequence comes from Apostichopus japonicus, assembly GCF_037975245.1. Classification (NCBI taxonomy): domain Eukaryota; kingdom Metazoa; phylum Echinodermata; class Holothuroidea; order Aspidochirotida; family Stichopodidae; genus Apostichopus; species Apostichopus japonicus. Next base: position 2,013,977 of record NC_092575.1, on the reverse strand, counting down.
GTGTTGTTTTGTTCATGGAAATGCACTTTGTTTTGGACATATCCTTATAATTAAGCCTAACTGTTATAGTTAGGTGTTCTCTTTGTAGAGGACATATATGCATATTCATGGAGTTCAAGAAGTATGCTTATTCATGGTACAAAAATATGCATAGTCATGGTACAAGAAGTATGCATATTCATGGCAATACAAGTAAAATGCAAGTTCATGGCATACAAGAAATATGCATACATATAGCAGCACAAGTAAAATGATGTTACAATTGTGATACGTTTGGCATAGGCCTCTAGTTGGCTGTTGTTTTATATCCAAACAGATTGATGGAAGGATTTATGACTTTTTTTGTTTCAGAGAAAAGTGAAATCTCTAGGTACAGAACATCATAGGCGTACGGGACCATTTCGGTTGGGGGGGGCAGAAACTTTTGTGCCCGAAAGTTCCCGTGACACTATCTAAGCGGAGCGCCACCATCGGTTGGCGCGTAGCGTACAAGATTTTCTTTTGGCAAAATATGCCTCTCAGATTGCTGGAAATGGCACTTCTGAGGCCTTGCAAGTTGCATCTAAACATTCTTTATTGGTTCCTTGCTTTAGCAAAAGGAACCTATGCAGTCAGGTTGGCGTGTGTGTGTATGTATGTATGTATGTATGTATGTGTGTATGTGCGTGTGTGTGTCTGTGACACTTGCTTGGGTACGCTCTATCTCAATAAGGGAATGTTGGATTGAGGCCAAACTTGGACTATAGATCCGCCATATGGAGAAGGTGTGCCCTATTGTTTCTGGTGCCCACAAAGGTCACCAAAGGTCAGTTATGGTCCAAAAACCGAAAATATTAAAACTGCAATAACTCCCAGTGCCAATGTGTGACAAGATTGATATTTTGGGACAAGTTGTGAACTGGTTAGGGGAGCATTTTCAAACTTAACGGTCATGTGATCCGAGGTCACCAAAGGTCAAGTAATGATAAAAAACTAGTATTTTTGCGATAACTTGAGAACGAAATGTCCGTTAGGGTTGGGAGTTGCTTCAATGTTATCCAATTGTCGACCCGCATCTGGGTGACCCTTGACCTCAATTTGACCTCTGGTGACCTTTACGTGTTTTTGGGGATTTTTACAGTTTCGATGCTATTTTCAGATGTCAAAGGTACCTTCTGATCATAAATGTCAATAGGTTGACCCCGTGTGACCTTTATGTGCGAAGTTATATGGGGTCAAAGTTTTTCGGTCGGAGTTAGGATGGTGGTACAGACTTGTCGTTTTGTTTTTTGGAATCAGGAGATTAAACTACATCTGAAATCAAGGTCAAAAGGTCAAAGGTCACATTAGAAAAAATGTGCTTATTTTGGGAGGAAACGAGCAAAAAAGGAAATGTTTGGTTTTGATGCTAGATTTGGATATCAAAGGTACCTTCCGATCAAAAATGTCAATTGGTTGACACCCGTGTGACCTTCGTGTGCGAAGTTATACGAGGTCAAAGTTAATTTTCAGACATTTAATGCAACAACTCCCAGTTCCAAGGTGTGACATGGTTGATATTTTTGGACAAGTTGCAAATGGTATAGGGAAATATTTTCAAACTTAACGGTCATGTGATCCGAGGTCACCAAAGGTCAATTAATGTTAAAAAACTAGTATTTTGGGGGCAGAAAATGGGCAAAGAAAAAATGTTTGAATTTTTATAGTTTGATGCTCTAATTTAGGTCTCATCAATCAAAAATGTCAATAAGTTGACCCAAGGTGACCTTTGTATGTTAAGTTATATGAGGTCAAAGTTAATTTTCAGACATTTAGTGTAATAACTCCAAGTGCCAAGGTGTTACACAGTTGATATTTTGAGACAAGTTGCAAATGGTATAGGGGAATATTTTCAAACTTAAAGGTCATGTGATCCGAGGTCACCAAAGGTCAATTAATGATAAAAAACTAGTATTTTTGCGGTAACTTGAGAACAAATTGTCCGTTAGGGTTGGGAGTTGCTTCAATGTAATCCAATTGTCGACCCGCATCTGGGTGACCCTTGACCTCAATTTGACCTCTGGTGACCTTTTCATGTTTTGTGGATTTTTACAGTTTCGATGCTATTTTCAGATGTCAAAGGTACCTTCTGATCATAAATGTCAATGGGTTGACCCCCGTGTGACCTTCGTGTGCGAAGTTATATGAGGTCAAAGTTAATTTTCAGACATTTAATGCAATAACTCCCAGTTCCAAGTTGTGACAAGGTTGATATTTTTGGAGTAGTTGCAAATGGTATAGGGGAATATTTTCAAACTTAAGGGTCATGTGATCCGAGGTCACCAAAGGTCAATTAATGATAAAAAACTAGTATTTTTGCGATAACTTGAGAACAAATTGTCCGTTAGGGTTGGGAGTTGCTTCAATGTAATCCAATTGTCGACCCGCATCTGGGTGACCCTTGACCTCAATTTGACCTCTGGTGATCTTTTCGTGTTTTGTGGATTTTTACAGTTTCGATGCTATTTTCAGATGTTAAAGGTACCTTCTGATCATAAATGTCAACGGGTTGACCCCCATGTGACCTTCGTGTGTGAAGTTATATGAGGTCAAAGTTAATTTTCACACATTTAATGCAATAACTCCCAGTGCCAAGGTGTGACAATGTTTATTTTTTTGGATAAGTTGCAAATGGTATAGGGGAATATTTTCAAACTTAACGGTCATGTGGTCCAACGTCACCAAAGGTCAGCTAATGTTAAAAAAGTAGTATTTTGGGGGGAGAAAATGGGCAAAGAAAAAATGTTTGAATTTTTACAGTCATGCTCTATTTAGGTCTCACCGATCAAAAATGTCAATAGGTTGACCTTCGGGTGACCTTTGTGTGTGAAGTTATGTTTACAAGTTCAAAGTTAATTTTTTTTAATTTAATGCAATTAAATCTCAATGCCAAGGTGTGACATGGTTGATATTTTGGGACAAGTTGTGAACGTGGTGGTGGAACATTTTGAAACTTAAAGGTCATGTCATCTGAGGTCACCAATGTTATCATATCTGTTGACACGCTTGTAGGTCTCTTATATTTCTTACATTTTCGACGCCATATTTAGATCTCAAAAGTGCCTTTTGATCCAAAATCCGATCACATTTTGTGATCACAAAAGTTTTGGCTGTAGTGTTGGTTACTTTATGGGAACATGTAGGACCACAATTACTTGGACTATTTGAGCCCAATCTTGCTTGATAATATTATGTGTATTGTCATATACCCCAAGCAAGGAACCACAGTTCCCTTGGGCTCTTGTTTTATAATCTCACGTTTAGAAATTTACACTTCCCCAAAAATTTGGTAAATTAGAAGAAGAAAAAATGGTAACATCACTTTGACAGGGAAAACTAGGACATTTTTTTTTTAAACTCCTATTTAGTTACCGTATTTATTATTTTAACACAGTACTCAGCTACCCCCAGAAAAAAACATACATTGTTCAACGACACGTAGGCGGGAAAATGTCGCTGTGTCGGGTGAGACTGCAATTTGTCTCACAAAAAAGTATAAAAAATAACAAAGAATATGATAAACCTGTACTTTTAGGCTTGTAGACACCCCCCCCCCCCCCCACCATCCATGAAAAAGAAAAGTTTCTTATATACACTCATGTCTTGGATGTCCAGGTGTACAGTTGACTAGTTAGAAAAAAATGTTTACTGCGGTTTTTTCACTTCAGAGACTGCTAATCTCCATGCATGCTTGTCACCACGATTGTGAGCAACGTTCCCTGTTAATAATTTTGGGCGATAGTGCAAAAAGCGTGGTAGCCCAGATGAGCTGCGCTTACGGTGGTGTTACACGGAAATATTCAGGCATCATGATGCTAAATAAAGAAAATCATTAGGCCTATATTAATATTAATGTCACAAAACAAATAACACAGAACGCTCTCCACGGAATTTTCGGGCGAAAATATGAAAAAGATTCGGGCAAGCTACTACATATTTATATATATATTTTTATCTCCTCTTAGGCTGCCTGAATTTTTCAGGACTTTTGCCCGAATTTCTTGTCCTCTGGAAATTTGGGGGGGGGGGGGCAGTCTGCCCCCCGCCTCGTACGCCTATGCGGAACATTCAACAACAGATTCCTTGGTTTCAGTTTCTAACTTTATCACACAATATGTGTATGAAAAATTCAACAATGCATGATACGCCACCAACACGTACCCTAGCCCTCATTAACATTTGATATTAAAACTGACATACAGGTGAATATTTCAACTGCATCAAAGAAGTTGTAGTATCGTTTGTGTTTAGAAGTTACAAAAAAAAAACAATTAGCAGCTGTCTTGGAGTGTTATTTTAACGCTAGCAGTTGAACAGTACGAGTTGACAGCAACTGTAATATAAAAGACAAACATTTTTTGTGATATTCTATTGAAACGCTAACAGGTCAAGTTGTTGATTAAACACGCAACAATGTCAATTCTGTCTGGCAAATCAGTCCTTTGATGTAGTCATAGAACAGCTTCACAGCAAATATTTGCTGCCAAATTTTCTTTTTTTTGGGGTCTTAGCTAGTGAAACAGTGTACTGTGTCAACTATTTGCTTTGACTTTTTTCTGCTCATCAATAAAGATATAAAAAAATAATAAATGCAAAACAGTGTTGTCTACAGCTATGTTGGTTTCCAAGATAAACCTCAGGACTGCTCCTTTAAAGCTGCATTGATGAAGGCATCTTCTCAGTGCAAACGTTAATGTTAAATCTCTTTTTTTTCTTTTTTTTTTAGGGGAAATTCTAATAATCTAACCAACACATATTCTTGTAACTTCACTTTAGGGACAGAGCACCACCATTCGTTGACATCAAATACAATTTGTTCTTGACAAATGTGTAATATGTTGTAAACAAGTATTATTCTTTAGAAAGGTCTCTACCGCTAAGCCTCTTCTTGCAACATTGATATACGTTTTGCATGTTAATAATTTCAGTAATATTTTGTCGTGCTCTTCTTTTGTTGCACCCTATCTTAAATATGGAACCAATTTATACAATTTTCAACCATATTGGATTTCTTATTTCTCCCCCCCCCCCTCCCTTTTTGTGTAGGTCACCACCAAAGTTTAACATCCCTGTGACCCCAGATATCGTGAAGTTAGTACATCCAGATTTCCTCAGGTACCTTAAATGGAGGTAAGTAAAATATTTGTAAACTTTTCAACCAATAACAGTTATTTGATTTACATTAACAGTAAGTTCATTGTATTCAGTACATTTCTGGTTCCAGCATCATTCTCACCCCCCCCCCCTACCACCGTGCATTTATCATATCCATGCTGCCTCTATGTTTCCGAGTAAACTTCCCCTTCCCAACCATTTCATATAGTTTCCAATCAAGTGCTCGTTCGGTTTCCTCCCCTTCTTCAATGTCTCCGTTAACGCTAACTCGAGCCTCTAAGCTTCACGGGAGTATATTATATTTAACAAAAGTCTATTAAATAGTTTGCTTGTTCTGGTTAATGACTGACTCGATCAGATTTATTTTAAATAAATAATATCTAAAAACAAATCTGAGATATTGAATAATGCTGATCAAAATGTTATGGCAAATGTCCATACAATACCTTTCAACTTTTTTTTCAGATGGCACAACCCCTGTTGAATCATTTTTTTTTTTTTTTCTGTGAGAAAGAGCAAAAAAAGTAAAAAATCAAATACTAAGTTTAAGATGGTTTGTTCTTCTCGTGGATTTTTAGAACCAATGCAGCTGTTGTCTTTGTTTGGCCAGCTCTGTGTTGTCTTTGCAAGCTTGCAAATATTATCTCACCTGGTGTTCCTGGAATGGGGGGAGGGGGGAAGGGCAAATGGCAAATAAATAAAAAGGGAGAAAAGATTTGTTTTGAATGAATAAACAAACTCAAAAGCAGCTGCAATTATGGTTAGTGGTTGTGACTTTCAACAGGTTCCCAGATGTGATTTTTTTATCTCTTTAGGTATAATTACTACCTGAGATGTTGTAATGCTTGACGGCAACCAGGGATTTTTGAAATGTTGTCACTCTGTGGCGATATGAGAGTGGCTTGTATTTTATAGCATTTATTGTTGCATGAAAACACACATTTCTCATCTAAGGTTACATCTTAATGTCAAGCACAGTCTTGCAAAAACCACCTTAAAGTAGTTGCTGACCTTCAAAACTGCTCCAAAGCTTAGCTAGTGAAAGAGGTTAAGAAAGGACTGTTCACTTGACACACTTGATTGAACAATTATATAACAGACTGTGCTAATGTGACAGTGGTAACGCTAGCCTGCGAGTGAAGGACAGATTCCTCACCTAAGGCTTGACCTGACTTGACCATGGAGCTGCAATGGTCTAGAGGGCTTTGATTGCACTCTCGAATAAGACAAAATTATAGCCTGAAAGTGGCAGGTCACATTATAATATATATACTACAATTGACCGCTCTCAATACCTGTCTTAACTGATACACTGACCAGCTGGCAAGCACAAGATGCTGCAGCTTTGCTGCAATAGTTTAGAAACATATTTCTTAAAATTATCATCATGTACTTAAATCATTGACATGTTGAAACGTACTATGTTAATTAGTTAGACAGCAGATGTTCATCAAGAACATACTTTCCGCTTTCAAAAGGTTTGACTAATGAACTGGTGTTATTCTCAAACATGAGGTTTGGCCAATGTGATTTGATAATTTTATCAATCATTGCTGACACATTTTTGGTGAGATATCCTTCCCCGTTTTTTCTGGTATTCTTTGTGTGGATAGTGATTGTGGGGGTGTGTGCATTAATGTGTGTGTGTGGCACTTGGAGCGATTGTGGGGGTGTGTTTAGTTATGTGTACTGTTTGCGACACTTTGAATTGTAAACCACTATAACAAATTCGAAAAATACATGGTAACTCAACCTCTTGCTTGCTTTGAGGATGCAGTAAGCTGAGTAAAAACAAACAACCTATTTTGTACCTGTGGCACTCAAAGGTCATTTAACATCAACAGCAGTCATAAGCAAAGCCTAGATGGATTTTATACATATTATGTGGATCCACCTTAGTCAGAAGAATAACTCTATTTTGCAACTGAAATCTGTGAAGGTCAAAGGTTGTTTGCCGTCAAAACTTGCGTGCAGTGAACGTCCATATATAAGTAATAATGGAAATGAATCATAAAGCCTGTAGTCCCTTTTCTTTTTTTCTTTTCGTTGAATTTTTAGAATTTGCTAGAAGCTGACAGTTACCCAATCATTCTGTTCTCTTTCCTCCTTTCTTATAGCTGGGTTAATTCTACTAATCAGCACAAAACTATCCACAGACCAACCACTGGAGCTATTATGCTTCTAGTCGCCCTTCATACATGTGATGAGGTAAGCTCTCTAAACTCCACCACCTGAACTAACCAGCCCCATCGTCTTGGGGATCCGTATCAAAGTACCTCTTGATGAGATTTGATATTAAAAAACCTGTAACGTAGTCCTGGTAGCTTTTATTCAGCGGTTGAACATTACTTCCAACTTGATATTTACAATTTATGAATATTGTTATGACAAGTATGAGCATCTCTGTAACAGAATGTTAAGAATGTAATTAATATTATGAATGATTTTCCAGCCATCTTGGAATGATGGCCATCATTAAAATACCTTTATTTGTTTTGGCAATGTCTGGTAGTTTAATCAAATGTTAGAAAGTTCTACATTGTGTTTGTAGATTCAAGTATTTTTTTTTTTTTTTTTTTCCCGGTGTAAAGGCCCGGTCACACTACAGCGATATTTTATCGGAATACGGTCCGATTTTTCCGATTTTAGGCCGAAGAGTGAGGTTTGTGGTAGTGAATGTAATGAATGTAGTGGAATATTCGAATACCTACTCCAAATCTGAGGGGTTCTGGAACGGACTACATTATGAAGTGACGTCACATCGAAAAACGATAAAAATCGGAAGAGAAATCGGATAGCTATCTGATAAAAGGGAACAGAGTCAATATCAAAAGTTAGGAGAGGGCTATTCCACATCGGAATGGCTCAACAAATAGCAAATCAGGTCTTTTGTCACTGTGGCTAGAAGACCCAAACGAAAAACTGGCTGTTTCGATTTCTCCGGGAAATCGGATAGTATTCCGATAAAAATCGGTATAGTGTGACCAGGCCTTAAGTTGTATAGGTTGGTTTCAAATTTCAATAAGTAGGTACTTTCTCTTCCGTGAGATTGTTTTCCTGAACTGAAAGAAACATAACATTCTTTATTGCTGAGTATTCAGTAGCATTGTGTAATGATATAAGCTGTGCGAATGCAATCATGTAATGGCATATACGCCAGTTGCAGGTGTGGTCGTATTGATATGGGAGCAATTAAAAAAAAAAAAAAAAAAAAATTGAAAACAAAGAAGTGAATAGTATTTTACTCTGAATCATGAAAACTTCTATTTTAGTATTTTGAATTGAACAATTTTGTTGCCATGGTTATGCTGATTCCATGGTGATTGAATTTATGACAAGGAAAGTAATATTTCTTTTTTTTTTTCCCTCCTTGTTTTTGGTAGTGAAAGCTAACCTGTTGCTTCAATGACCTAATGAAGTGGCCAAAATAATGAAGTGTCAAAACGTGGCAATTAATTGATGTGGCAGAAATAATCTAGTGGCAAAAAGTGGCAATTAATAGATGTGGCAGAAATAATCCAGTGGCAAAAGTGGCAATTAATTGATGTGACAGAAATAATCAAGTGGCAAAAAAGTAGGAGAAAGCTACTTCATGTTGAATGTGGTTTACTCATTTAAATCCACTTTTTATCACCATTTTTTTTAAATTCTTTTAAACTTTTTGCTCTTCCAGGTCAATGCCTACGGGTTCGGCGGAAGCTACACCAAATACTCAGATCATTATTACGAAAGGAAATTCAGCAAGCACACGTTTTACGCAAACCACGACGACAGAACCGAGCAGAAAATGTGGCACATGTTGGACGAGCAGAAGATCATAAGCTTATACAAACGAGACGAGGACAAGAGGTGATCCAAAATGCAAGAGATAAAACTGGCGGTTCTCTCAAGTCTTCCAGACCCCTGTCATTGTTTTTGTTTCACGATGATCCACAAGCTTTTCGTCATTGTTGGAGATTCTAGACACAAAGGAATATGAAGAAACCTTGCAGACAGAGCAAAGCAGTCATCATAGTTTTTAAAAAATACATTTTTTAAAGCTTGTTAGAACTAGTTTTTAATGGCCCGTTATTCAAACTGATAAAATCCTCTCAGCTTTGTGTACAATGGTCATCTCTTCTGCCTCCACATTTGCCAGAGAGGCGAGAATCATTTCTTACATTTGGATGTACATGTTTTATTACTGGTCCTGAAATCTGTTTCACAGGAACGTTTGATTACCTGACTTGCTTAATACCTCCTCAGTATTCTTTCTCTTCACCTTTAATAAGTATACTGATCCACCTGTCAGGATCTATGTGAAATAAACTGATCCATGTACGTGAATCTACATTAGTGATCTATGTGAAATAAACAGATCCACCCATAAGGATATATATGAGGTTTGCTGATCCATGTATGTGAATCTACATTAGTGATCTATGTGAAATAAAGTGATCCACTTTTAAGGATCTATCTGAGGTATGCTGATCCATGTTCATGAATGTACATTAGTGATCTATGTGAAATAAATTGATCCACCCATAATGATCTATGTGAGGTATGCTGATCCATGTTCATGAATCTACATTAGTGATCTATGTGAAATAAATTGATCCCACCCATAAGGATCTATGTGAGGTATGCTGATCCATGTACATGAATCTACATTAGTGATACTGATCCAACTACAGGGATCTATGTGAAATAAACTGATCCACCTACAAGGATCAATGTGAAGTATACTGATCAATGAACCTACCTTAGCCTAATATTTAATAAACCTTCATTTTAATTTTTTGATCATATATTTTTGATCACCTTTACAGTCCATTCAGTCCCACCTTAAGATAAATGTAGGGCCTCGCATGACCCAGAAGAGCCTCAAAATCTGCATCCCTTCGGGGTTTGCTGCCTACCCAGGCGGTAACCAGCAGAATTTGTTGACTTTGTTTACTATGATAGTTAGATATTTATTTCAATTCCGTCAAAAGACCCGGCAGATATTTTGATTGAACTTTGATATTTGACAGGTTTTGAAGGTTTTCTACATGCATAAGTGATGATGCTGCATCATGCAGTCAGTATTCTGTGTAAACGTGATGTCTTTCTATATTCCAAACAATTTTTTTGGTGTGTATATTTTCAGCATATAAGAATTAAGTTAATGAAGATACCAGTGGTGCTGTATATGCACTTATGGTTAACTGTTCTTCATTCTTTCATAGGTAGTGTAATTGGTATTAAAAATATGTATCTACACGAGACAAAAGAGGAAAGATGCTGGGGGGGGGGGGGCTGGTGTCCACTGATGTATACAACAATCATCACAGAAACCTGGTCATATGTGATAGCACACAGCATTGTATTTGTACTTGTACTCAAACTGTCTCTTTTTCTTATACTCAACCTCATGTATATGTGTATGTAATCGGGACATTTTGTGATTTAGTGTAGAGCTACCAGCGTACATTTTAGTACATGCTTTAACAGTTTATTTAAGCAGATATACCACCTACTTGAATCCAATAATAATTCCATCTTCTCATTTTTACTCGCATTGATTTGGTTGCATTTTGACCCTCCGTTAAACAGTCATGGGTATTCATTGTATTAACCTTTTGGGCGCTCAACACTCCATCGATAGAATAAAGTCGGGAGGTAAGTTTTGAGGGGGCATTGCTATAACCCACCGGTAAAATGACCGATTCTTTTTTATTTTGTAGAACTTATTCACACTTTTATTGATTGTTGGGAAGAAATTCAGACTAGAGATATATTTATCATAGATTTCTGTACTCGTTTATTATTATTATTATTATTTTAATTGTTTTTTCTGTTTGAGAAATTTATTTTCAATAATTAAAATAAATGATGGCACACGGAGGCAACAACTTCATACTTATATTATTAAAGACACCAGTATTTATGATGTTTGACTAAGTAATCATCTGATGCTATTTATGACTGTTGTTCAATAAGATAATAAACTGACTCATTTATTTGCTTTTTGCATTGTCATTCAAGTAGTAAATTATTATAGTTATCGAGCAAACTCAAAACTAACAGCGGTATGATCAAATAACTGAGTCAGTATTCATCAGGGTTGTACTAAATGTGTAAGGGTGACCAATGTAGTCTATAGTAAACTACACTCCTTATGAGACGTTTATTGGGGGGAAGGGGTGGGGAGGGGAGGGGGAGTAGGAAGAGAGGGGTGGAAAACTATACTGTAAGAGAAATGCACCTGCCCCATTGTGAAATATGTAAACATGTGAAATGTGCTTTTCTTTTTAATCGGAAAATGTAAGGTTAGTTGTGAAAATATTCAGTATCGTCCAGTCCAGTCCTATCACTGTCTGATTTGGCAACAAAGCTGTAGTATAATAAGTTTAAGGGAGGGGAGGGGGAAGGGGAGGGGGCTGTGTGGAACATTGCATGAGATTCCAGGTCCTTTATTACTTAAGATACATTACAGGCAAATTAATATTTTAAGGGAGCTCTTTCCTCAGTTGGTACAAAATCTCAAGATTTAGGCCATTTTTTGTTGTTGTCATGTTCTAGTGACACTTGCCTTACTTTTTTTTCCATATAAAGGATATCATTTTCATGATTTTAGCAAATGAAACCTCTTTGACATTGGAGTGCTACTGTTGCATATCTCACATCTAGTTTAATACCAAAGACTTTTGGAATGATATAAAATGAGGTGTCACTTTGGAATTTTTCTCTGACCAAGCATATGATATTATTGATCATCAAAAGTTTAATTTAGGTTTTTAAATTTTTATGGGGGGGGGGGTTGTTAATTGGTAAATGTTGTTTTCATCTAAAGGGATGTTTTATTTTGTCTACAAAGCTGCTTTCTTACTACTTCTTGAAAGAAAGGAAAAACCAACTTGAAAAAGAAGCCCGCCAAATTTTTGCTTTTATATTTGTTTTGCTCATTTTTGAAAATAAAACTGCATGTATAACCACAAGATGTGCTGGTTTGGTGTATACATATTCTTGTCATATTTTTTGTTTGTTTGCTAATATTTGCCTTGTGTTATTTGAAGGTGCCATATTGCAAAATGTTTATAATTTATGAAAAAGTTCAAGATGGGTTTTTACTGCATTGATGGGACAATGGACTCTTGTTTCGGTTGTTGGAACAGGGTTTATGAATTTACCACCAAGGTTCATGTTACAATCTCTCAGAATTCTCGGTCAGCTAACTGTGTCTGTCACATGACCAATGTGAACCTATTTTTTTCGATATATATATATATATTTTCTTTTTGATAGCCTTTTACATTTAAGATGTAATTCATTTCATATCCTGTATTGAGTATGACTTTAATAACCTTTCATGGGAAGTATCGGTGGCATGGACCTCACTCAAGACGAAAACCTCTGTTTACACTTGTAACATTTTATGCAAAAGAATCTCGATTCGTATTGGTATAAAATGTTGATTAGTTAGCTAAAACATGTCTGTGGTCTAATGGTAAAATGGTAGTGTAAAGGTCCAATAGAGAGACATGTGTATCTAATTTGAGTGTATTCATTCATACAAAGCAGAATATATGTACAAGTAAAGTACTGCACAGGTTGAGGCTGTAGGTTACATACAACTCAACCAACATATTATATCAGGAATAATATATCCAAGCATCGCTTAGCAAAAATGCTATGCAAAGTGGACAATATGCTGTACAATTGCAAATTATGTGTAGCTGCTTTTGTACACAGAAAGCATAGTAAGTTTATTAGTGAGCTTCCAAAAATGCATTACTTAAAGGGTGTGAAGACTCGCGCACAAAGAAACGTCTCATGCCGGTAATCTGACCTAGTTCCGAATGAGGTGCAACAGAAGTGTTAGACACCACCATCGATCCCAGAAAATACACACATAGCTTGCTATCGTCCGTATGAAGACACTAAAGTGCACAGTCAGAACATGCAACTACGGTCAATACCCGCAACACAGTGTATATAGCAGCGATGGACATCTCAGGTCTAGATAAAAGATAACAAGGTATCACGTTTCATTACTGTCTGCATTTTGTAGCGACACAAACAAAACGTCACTTGCAACGAAAGTTAACATTTTCAGATGGCCGCACACGGTTTGGGGCGAGTTTTCAATGCCTTTAAGGGTATGCATGCAAAGTTGGCAAGTACTGTCTGTTATCATCGCAGTCAATACACTAGCTGTGATATTCTGACGGCAAGCATAATCGAACCAAGTTAGTCAATAACACTAGCTATGAAAGTAGCGATGCCAACTAGAATCTCAAATCTTGGTTTTTTGAAATGTTAAGTTCAAGATTGATGTTTCGGTACACGAAATAGAAGAATTACTGCTGAATCATTTCCTGAGACTTATTTTTTATTATATTTTATTTTATTTCATTTGCCATTTTGCCCATTAAACCACTATGTGGAATTTTAAATACTTCACCGCAGAGAACAAACTGGTTAAGTAGAGTAACAGAAGTTAAATGTTTTTACTCTACTTATCCAACTCATCATTTCAATTGAAAGAGGATGTTATTAAAATGGTGAAACTATTAAAGTGTTGTCTCTTTATTAATTCTACTAGCTTCATGAGATGGATACCCATCACAGGGTTGTTTATTGACATATTTGGCTCTCCATATCAGCCTCTGGTTACTTTTCTATGCACTGCACCTTGCAGGTGCTCGGCCACGAGAAAAAAGGAAACAAAACAAAAACTGTTTACACACTGATGGCAGCTGTAACTTAAGCCAATGGTACCTATGGTGTGCTTTGGCATGTTGGGTTCAATGTTTAGTTTAATGTTTAACTTGAAGGGTCCTAAATCTTTTGGCTTGTTAAGTTTGGTAATGATTTATCTTTCAATAATTGCCAGTATAGCCTGCTTTATTTCAATTGTTATAAAAAAAAACTATTATTCAATAAATACTTCAGTTACAATTTTTTCATTCAAGACTTGCATTATATTGTATTTCTATAATCAACCTGGGCATGCAGGCAGCCAATGTCCTCCCCTTCTCTTCCCCGCCCCCTTCCCCCAGTCTCTTCCTTCCGATTCCTGTTTCTGATGCTTTCATCATTTTTGGTATTATTATTAAAAGCCATTGATAGGTCTTGAATTAACACAATCAACCTCCAGTATTTTTGAGCAACGTTCTCAACATGGTGTATGAGAAAGCATTGTTGTTCAATATATGGTATAATCATCTTGTGGCTAGCCTAATCAGTTAGTGTGGTCACGTCCTGCTTCAGCACAATTTTTATAAGCAAGTTAGGCTTAGATGTATATTTGAAAAACAGCAAGTTCTCTCCCAGCTGCCCATTCAGTTGTGGCATTAATTCAACATGATAGCAGATAGTTTATATTGAAACAGATTTGATATCGAAGAAAAAATCGACAGAAAATATAACTGGAAGAACGGTCGCTTGAAGGAGACTTCACAACATTGTTAAACAAAACCAATGTTGAATGTGTTGACCATTTGTCAGTTTGCTAACTTCAAGCCGCTGATACAGTACCGATTGTAAACATGGCAAGCGAAGATGCCGACAGAGAAATGGAAAATTCAAACAGTGAAAGTGAACACGACAGTGACGAGGATTTGGCTGTCTTAGAATTAATTGATGCTTCTTCCTCCGATGATGATGATGAAGAGGATGACAAAGAAGATGTTGTCAGAAGACAACCAGACCGAAGAAATCGAGCAGTTCCCGAAAGTGACCGTGCCACTAGCAGTAGCAGTTCACGAGTCGATAGGCCTCTGTCTGCACTTGTGGTATAGACTTGCATTAGTGCATTGTCCTACATGTTATTGTTAACTGCGTATAGTATTATTAATGTAGCCTAGGATAGTTAAGGCTTAACCGTACTGCTGTTGACCTCACACTAAAGACCTAGCCTAAGCTAAAGTTAAACCTAAGGTTAAGTTAACCAAACGTTTACTACATTAATCATGTCATAGTCACATCCTAACAACAGAAGATGGCCAATTGTGGCCCAACTAGGCTATGCCTCAGTCTAAAGAAAGTTGAGGGGAAACATTTTAGGCAGTGGATATATAGCCGTCAGACG
The DNA here is from genome assembly GCF_037975245.1 of Apostichopus japonicus. Lineage (NCBI taxonomy): Eukaryota > Metazoa > Echinodermata > Holothuroidea > Aspidochirotida > Stichopodidae > Apostichopus > Apostichopus japonicus. Next base: position 1,998,790 of record NC_092575.1, on the reverse strand, counting down.
GTTCCTGATTCCAGTTTACTATTTTGCCGTCACTTCAAAACAAAACAAAAACAACCACAAAAAAAAAGAATGTAAAAAAAATGAAAAAGAAAAAAAAAATGAAAAGTCCGCAAGATTGATAACTGCGCATGGAAGTGACGGCTAAATAGTAAACTGGAATCGGGAACCAGGAACCGTCTGACGGCTATACATCCACTTTGTTATGTAACTTAAACTAGCCCCCTACAGGAAATTGAACAGTTCTCATATCTGTTTCCCCATAGCATAGAGTAAGATGGCATCCAATGTTCATGAGGGAAATACTAACTTCTAGATAAGGGAATTTTGTGACCAAAACATCAGGAGAATAATGAGGTAGAATTGAGTGCTCTGCAAAATCCAACCAGACTATTTGCTAAACTTGATAAAGAGATACAAACAGTAAAAGAGAAATGCTTTTTAGTTTTACATGTTACCTTTGCAGTTCAGTTTAAAGAGGGACATCAAACCCCTATCAAGGACTTATGAAATACAGCTAAACAGTAAACACTGAAACCGCAAATTCTCAATCATTTCATAAACTTATTTCCTGAAAAACAAAGTGGATATTTCTCCACATTACTAATGGAAGTAAAACTTAGTAGCCTATGCACAGCCACATCCTGATAGTAATTTAGAAACAAAAGTAAGAAATAACATTTTTCTGGGAGAAAAACACATGTGTATAAAATTGCCTTTCACAGCATGGACTGTAAGTTGTAAAACTGAGAGAATTGGTAATTCTGTCGTAATGGCTGTGAGAAGCAGAAAATAAAAAAGAAAAAGGAAAAATTGTAACTTGACTACAGGTATACAATTGCTTTGCAGCCAGTTTGATGATAAATTGCAACATAACATTGACTTCAATGAGAAGGACGTGAAATTTGAAGGCTATATCTCTCCAAGTCCATGTCATGAATATGATTTTCATATTAATTTTAGGTCATAATGTATCATTTATTTTCTCTACAATACAATAGGAAGAAGATGTCAAAGTAAAGCGGTATCCTAATAAAACTGGGACCTTTGTCACAGGCATTGATGTCCTATCGAAGGTATGTACAAAGGCAGCTAATCTTGTAAACAAAGGTGACACCATAGCTTTTTGCAAAATGATTTGTAAATAATATACTGAAAGCATTGTAAATTCCATACTTTAGAAGGTATGCACTGAAAGCATTCTAAATTCCATACTTTAGAAGTTATGCGTTGAAAAGCATTATAAATTCCATACTTTAGAAGTTCTGCGCTGAGAAGCATTATAAATTTCCTAATTTTCAAAATTCTGTACTGAAAACATTTCTAATTCCAAAATTTTGCAGACCTATTTGTACCTTAATCTCATAAGTGATGGACTAGATGAAGACATATGAGTGCTTAGTTCATTATATAATTGAACCAGTTGGATCAAATTTGTAGGTCTGGTTGCCAAGATTAAGACTACTATCGTAATTATTGTACGGTATGCCACGGTACAATAATAAGTCGTTCATTTCTGATTATTTACTCTCCCTCCAACATATTTTGCTCACATGTCTTTCTGCAGGAAGCCAGAGAGAAGAGAAGCAAAAGAGCAGACAGATTTGGTTTGTCGAAACAGGAACGAAAGAGCAGCCCTGATGGTGGTATAGAGGACATTGCTGGGGTCACGCTAGCTCCAGGATCCAAAATAGGTATCTGAGATTTTCAAGTTTCAATATATACTGTGCAGAAAGAGAAGTGGAACTGGAGATACATTGCCAAATATTCTACCAGATTTTTCACTTGGTCATAGACACACACTGTTATGACTGTTAAATGTCACTTATGAAATCTCATTCAATGTAGTGACATGCTGGTGAAAATGTTGTCAGCATAATGGCTGCTATAAGCAATAACCATCTCTCATCATTGTAGCTAAAAGCAGTGTGCACTCTCCGTTCAAGGAGCATTGCAAGCATTTATAGCTAAGCACGGCAGGCAACTAACATGGATGTACTATACATATCATGTACATGGGTAGCCGAGTCGATTGAAATTTATCAAACAGTAATGAATCAACATTTTCCAAGTATGTTTTTCTCAAACTTGCCCATATGTTATCTCAAGCAGCTTGCTACTTCATTTAATAGTCATAGAAAGTATCGTATGAAACCATGAACTCTTATTTTGGAATTATGACCAGCTGTGTTTGTCACCAGTTTTTCCTTCCAAAATGTTAGTCATATCCCAGATCCCTCCCTCTTCCCCCCCCCCCCTTTTGTAGTTAAAAAAACAAAACTAGTACTACAATCAGAACAATAATAGAGAAGTTGAAATGTTTGACATCTTCAGGTAAACACAATGTCATTTATTGGTATTTGCATTTCCTTATTATATTACTTAACATTTCCTGCTTAAAAAATTTTCCAACCAAGAGATTTTAGAAATGAATTCTATATATGTTCGTTCAATTATCCTCCGTAGATGGAAGTCCTATACGACTTGAAGCCATCCACCTAAGAGGAGTCGATGATATGAGCACTAAGGATATCTTTAACTACTTCAGGGATTATATGCCATCCTCTATAGAATGGGTTGATGATTCTTCATGTGAGTAGTACTGAAGATAAGTTAATTGGGTAAATACTAGGATCATCAAATTAACATTTATAATACACTTCCCTGTCTCCTCACAACAACCGTGCTCTCAATTAGTTGCTCCAGACACGTTTTGTGTTGTAGAATGAGTCTGTCGACAAGAAAGGACAATGCTGAAAGTACCAATTGCCCGCTAGATAGCTGGTAGAACGATAGTGCAGTCGTTGTGTGGAGACAGGTATACCGCAGGCGGGTTAATTTTGGTCGTTGGTGACCAACCCAGGTAAGTTTCTTGAAATTCCGAAGAACTGCCCTCTGTTCATGTTAATGGCTACCTACTGTACGTTGACGATACACGCCGCATCATTAATACATTTCATTCTCACATCTATGTGGTTGGTACAACTTCACGGGTGATGTACTCCATTTTAGTAGAGGACAAATGTTAAGAACTATTTTAGACATTTTTGTGTATTACTACCCTAGCTTAATGGAATAGATTGATATTTATTTCTGAAAATATATTAATTGATAATTGCAATCACCAGTGTTTGTACCTCGTCGTAATTAGGTTCATCGATAATAACGACATAGTTTTCATGATTTATTACTGCGTTAGGAAATGTAACATACGTTAATATACAGCAGTGTTTCTTAATCTTTGTTCACTACTTAAACAATGTTTGCGCCCCCTTTACCACCCGTGGACTAGGTAAGGGGTCCTGGAGCTTACCTCTACCAGGAAATTTATTGTTCATGTCGATAGCTTGGCAACCCCAGAGTAAAATTGTCATCCTGCTGTAGAATTGATCCATGACTCTTCAAACAATAACAAGCGAGGGGGTGATGGTGCAAGCAGAGAATTTGACGGGACATGTCAATATCGTTTTTGGAGATCTCTACTGAAACCTTCATTTTCAATGGACAGAAGGAGTGACCTCACCCCTCATATATATCAGATAAAACTTGTCTATAAAATGCCTTTTACTTATTGTGTGTCATAAAAAGTTAGTGCAGTTTTATGGGGACATTCCCCTCTCTCTCTTTGTTTGTCTCACTGGCCATCCTGCCACATCCTACCTATGAAAATAATTATGACTTTTTATGTAGGCTACAAAATGTTCAATCTTGTGTTAGGGCCTCATAAAATGGAGATTTAATTAGATTACGGACGTCCATTTCCTGTACAAGGTGGATTTTTGCTACAGCCAGGATGTTAAAACTGGACCGAGCCGAGGGAAGTTTCACATCTTGTACCCTAACTTGACAGCTGGGGCTAATTTAGGTCGACAAGTGATGAATCTCATCACCACGGCGACCTGTCTTGAGGTCAATAACCGTGTGCACAGATGTTAGAAACAGCTCTAACGATTCATAGTTGGAAGTCTTTTTCATTGGTTTAGGGCAGTAAGGTCATTCCAGGACTGGACTGATTGTAATTATGCACTGTTTATACAATATATTTGAGTTTGGTGTACCAGGACATGAAAAATTTACTAAACCTTTGTGGTATTTATGCAAAATCATTTTGCCATTCCAATAGAAAACATTCCCTGTGTAGAAAAAATTCTGGTCCTACTTCAATAATTTTTTTTTACAAAAGTCAAATATTAAAGAAAATCAACCCTTAAAACTTTCAAAATGGTTGGGAGTGACGATGAATAAGTTTGTTACGAATTCAAATGTACTGTTTAATAAAGGTGAAAGTCCCTTTCATATGTCAAGAAGAACACTTCGCTTTTGTTCAAACCCATATATACCATTCGTATAGTCACAGCAGGGCCTACTTCACAACCCGTTCTTTAAGTCCAGATCACTTCTCATATACACATACCCAGTTTCCAAATTTCAATTACCCTCCGGCCGCTTCAATTAATATTTGAAGTCGTCTGAAGGTGATTATCTTCTTTCATCTTTATTGGTTCAATAAAGCCAGGAACTTCATTCCCTTCCAAAGGAAGTATTAATTTTCTCTCTGGTGGATCTCAATAAAATGACTGGCTTTGACCTCAAAACATGTCCGTCATCTATCTGGCAATTTTTAAAGACTTAAAAAAAAAGGCTCGAGTGTGTCACACGGTGGTCGATCGTCATCATGATCGCGTTACACTTTGATCAAAATTTGGATTCTTGGATGAATTATCCGACTAGCTTAGTTTCCCGAGAGCAACCCTCTTGGAATCGGTTTTACCCTTCTTATAAAAGTAAGTGAGTATTTTAAGAGTTATCATGACAGTGGTAATTAAAGCGATCATGGCATTTTGGCAAAATATTAGTCACATTTGCTGTTTGATATTCTTAACTGAGTTAAGGTACATTCTCACTATCTAATTTAGTTTTCTAGGTATGCCCCTTTGAAGTTGTTCAGATGTCTGGAATGTTCCTTTTTATGAATGGTATATTGTGCAGAAAGTATACATTATTTTTTATTTTATTTTTTTTTCTCTTTTTGGTTGGGATGGGGGTGGTGGGTGGTTGGGGTGTAACAGATGTTTGTCATGATAACTTGTACATGCTAACATGTCTCCTGTCTAGAGTTTGCTTACCATACAAGTGTAGACCATGTTTAAAATGAAGTGATTATATTATCACATGACCATTGTTTATGTAAGACAGCTATGAGGGTACAGATTACAGGTAAGAGACCCTAGTCTAGTTGCATTGTGGTACATGTTGCGGTTTAAACTGGATGCGGACAATAGCACTTGTGACCAGAGAGTTAATTTGTCATCTGCGGCCTCTAGATTGACAACAGCATCATCACTTTATGGTGTATACTGTATATGGTATGTAAATATATAAGCTATATGTAAATATATGTATGTTTATATATATATATTTATATAACTACGATACACGAAACTACAATACATGAAATTGTCAGCTGAATCGCATAACTTCTTCCCACTCAAGCCTTCGTTATCGTGCCAACAATCTTTGGAACTTATAACCCAAGGCAATAAGTGACAGGCCCAGCTTAAGATCTTTTAGACCCCTTTACTAAAATGTTATCTTTCAAGCAGGTACAGTACTAACTCTTGACTAGTGATTGTCTGCCCTTAGTCTTTTACTACTTTGAAATGCTCCAATTTCTTTCATTTATTGCATGGACACAGGTGTTCAGCTGTACTGGATTGGGAGGGGGGATGTTATTGTCTTTGTTATAGTCTTTGACCTTTTTGTATGTAATTGTGTATTTTGCTTTATAGTACTTTTCATTGGTCTCTTTCTCTGTATTTTAGGGAGCGAAGCACCCCGTCAAGCCCGCAAGGGTTTATTGTTCCTCTTCCTTCACTTCATGTATTATTCACTTCTACTATTCACGAACTACTATGTTATTTTTTATTTGTAAACATATAAATGCATGTTGTGAAAACAAAATCAATGAAATGAAATATACTTTTTCTTCTTTCGAACTTCTGTCCCACCTTTTAATCAAAATTTTAGTGACCCTTAAAACACTTTGTACCATACTGGGGATTAATCAATTAGCGTTTAATCTCCTCTTTTAATGAGGATGTGTCTTTGTATTTATTGATTAGGTAATGTGGTTTGGCTGGATCATCAATCAACAGCGAGGGCACTGGCTGGTATGAGTTCATCCCAGCCGAGGCAGGAGGAGGACACCCAAGAGGAGCAGACCACCAAATCATCATCATCTCAGAGACCACCTCCTGGGTCGGATGAAGAACCAATGGAAGAAGGTAACATGAGCTGAAGGGCTCTAATTAATAATTTGGTACCCCTACTACATGCCCTACTGCCCTTAGTAGATAGCATCTGGTACCAATGGCAACAACTGCTATGTGCCTTTAGTCAAGAGTGTAGCAGTTTTAAGGCTGTGTGAACTTTGTCGTATGTAAGATACTTTGGTTCCCTGTGTGCCAACTATGCAATACCTTTTCACTTGCGTAGCATATTGCCCATTTTGCGTAGCATTCTGGGATGCCGGGTAAACTATGCCCTGTTACAGAAAGTATCAAAAAGCAAACTTTTTCAGATAATTTGAATGAGAGGCATTGTCAAGAAAAGTAGCTATCTTAAACTATTCCTCTTCACATTTCATGTAGAATTTGGTTTTTATCCCCCGTTTTATTTTATTTTATTTTATCAGATGATGAAGACCAAATCCTTGATTTGATAAGTAACAAAGAAACGGGAGAGAAAGAGCGAATTCCAAAGAGCCCTCTATCATCCTCTTTGCTTGTAGATACCTTAAATACCGATTCTATGCAGTCGAGACCAGGTAAAGCAGCAGTAGTATATGGACTCGCTATATATAGTAGTATATGGACAGTAGTATATGGACTCGCTATATTTAGTATATGGACAGTAGTATATGGACTCCCTATATATAGTAGTATATGGACAGTAGTATATGGACTCGCTATATTTAGTATATGGACAGTAGTATATGGACTCCCTATATATAGTAGTATATGGACAGTAGTATATGGACTCGCTATATATAGTAGTATATGGACAGTAGTATATGGACTCGCTATATATAGTAGTATATGGACAGTAGTATATGGACTCGCTATATTTAGTATATGAACAGTAGTATATTGACTCGCTATATATAGTAGTATATGGACAGTAGTATTTGGACTCGCTATATATAGTAGTATATGGACAGTAGTATGGACTCGCTATATATAGTAGTATATGGACAGTAGTATATGGACTCGCTATATATAGTAGTATATGGACAGTAGTATATGGACTCGCTATATTTAGTATATGGACAGTAGTATATGGACTCGCTATATATAGTAGTATATGGACAGTAGTATATGGACTCGCTATATATAGTAGTATATGGACAGTAGTATATGGACTCGCTATATATAGTAGTATATGGACAGTAGTATATGGACTCGCTATATTTAGTAGTATATGGACAGTAGTATATGGACTCCCTATATATAGTAGTATATGGACAGTAGTATATGGACTCGCTATACATAGTAGTATATGGACAGTAGTATATGGACTCGCTATACATAGTAGTATATGGACAGTAGTATATGGACTCGCTATATATAGTAGTATATGGACAGTAGTATATGGACTCCCTATATATAGTAGTATATGGACAGTAGTATATGGACTCGCTATATATAGTAGTATATGGACAGTAGTATATGGACTCGCTATATATAGTAGTATATGGACAGTAGTATATGGACTCGCTATATATAGTAGTATATGGACAGTAGTATATGGACTCCCTATATTTAGTAGTATATGAACAGTAGTATATGGACTCCCTATATATAGTAGTATATGGACAGTAGTATATGGACTCGCTATATATAGTAGTATATGGACAGTAGTATATGGACTCCCTATATATAGTAGTATATGAACAGTAGTATATGGACTCCCTATATATAGTAGTATATGGACAGTAGTATATGGAGTCCCTATATATAGTAGTATATGGACAGTAGTATATGGACTCCCTATATATAGTAGTATATGGACAGTAGTATATGGACTCCCTATATATAGTAGTATATGGACAGTAGTATATGGACTCGCTATATATAGTAGTATATGGACAGTAGTATATGGACTCCCTATATATAGTAGTATATGAACAGTACATGGACTCCCTATATATAGTAGTATATGGACAGTAGTATATGGACTCGCTATATATAGTAGTATATGGACGGTAGTATATGGACTCATGATATTTTTGTTTCATGATATTTTGGTATTAATGTTATTCTTATATTAATCACCAACCATTTTGGTTATAATTTGCTATGTAAGGATTGCAGATTGCAGTCCTGGCTAGATTATCATGTTGTGTCCTTGGGCAAGGCAATTGCTCCTCTGCAGCCAGGTTTATGACTGTGTTCATATGATTTAAACTTGTAAAGATAGTTCTGCTGTGTGCTTGATTGTAGCAGCACCCTGGGAATGCATAATGGTTTCCATACTGTGTGCCCTTGGGAGTGGCTGTTTGAATTGCGCACACTTGGGTGTAATAATAATAATAATCAGGCAGTTATTTTTACAACGATTAAGCAACCAGGAAATGTTTGGGAAGCCTGGAAGGGCTTATGGATTTCAACTTTCATGTCAGGTGGCTTCCAACTCAACAGTTTTAACTCCCATTTTGGAATCATTTCAATTTAGAAAGTCATTTCAGATGGGGAATGTGTAGATTGCTCTTGGATGAAAAACCCACCTTACTATCACCCGGCCAGGTATCGAACCCCGAACCTCCCAATTGCTAAGCCTCATTTGCTTCAAATGCCACCGCCTTTATCTACTCAGGCACAGCACCGGTATAACATTTGTGTTACAAGCTACCAGTGATTTGTGGTTAATGGCTTGGTGTATCAGACTATAAGCCTTCAACTTTAGCTTTACTGCTGATATCCTATATTAGTACAATTCATTGGCATGTCTAAACCAAATATATTTCAAAATAATGAAGAATAAACCCTTGACCATATTGAATTTGCTCTTTGACTACATTTAATACTAGCATTGGTTTAAGATATCAGCATGCACTTAACCACTGCCATCCAGGAAGCATGTTTCTTTCATTGAGATATTTTATTCGTCCAACTTGGCCTGCATCAATATCTAGTTTATTAATAATTATGTTTAGTGGTGGGAGGAGAGGGGGGTGGGGGGGTAACATCTCAACAAAATATTATATCATTACGTTTCATGACATTCCTTTGAATAATTTCTGATTATGTTTGTTTTAAAAGTAAAACTGAAGTAAGAATATATTTTTCTCATGGTTTATTAAATTTTAAGATTCTGAAATGTCTGAGCAAGCCATGGAATGTCTAGAGATGGTGGAGGCGGACATGAGACCGGTGGAGATCAAATCTAAGGACATCTTGAGAATCGGTAAAGCACACCCAAAAGCAGATGAACTCATCATGAGATATGCATCCATGGGTGAGTTTAGCAGCCTGTTAGAAAAAAGATCTCTCACTCGTCAGACTAACATTATGATGACCAGGACACCGACTGACCATTGGAACGACCATATATATCAAGTGGCAAAGGTTGGATTGGCCAGCATGGTGACCTCAAGAAATACAGGCTCCGTGTTGAACCACCTAAGCCATTAAGTTATAAGGTGATGGATTCATCCAGATGGGTATTTCCCAATCACTGTCCTTTTTTTAATTTTTTAATTTATTTTTTTATTATTTATTTTTACATATTTTTTATATGTTTTTAATATTTTTTTAATATTTTTACATATTTTTTCATACGTGTTTATTTTCCTTAGATGACAGGAAGCAGAAAGGTGCCTACAAACACAGCCAGTATTACCTCAAATACGGAAACCCAAACTTTGGCGGCTACAAGGGACTGGTCAGCTTGTCCAAGTAAGTCACCAAACCGAAATGGCTGGGATGGGCAAAAATGATGAAAATGGACCCAAGTTTGTAGATCTCGTATGAGGAGTAGGTCTGTCAAGAGGGGTTGTGGGTGGGTAGGTTGGGGGGGAGGGAGGTCAGCCCTGGGGGTCAATAAGTGTCAAAATTGTGAGATATTGAGGGGACCCATAAAAGGATGGGATAAAGATGGTGTATTCTCATTGTCATAACATACTTTAAGGGAACACGAATAAAGTAGAAAGGGGGGCTTGGAGATGTAATTGTCTCTTGGGAACCACCTGATTCTCTTACAAAACTCTTGTCATTTCATCATTGTTGCATATTCTGTTTTGATTGAAACATGAAAATTTTCTTACCTGTGTCTATAATGTTTGTTGTTTACACAGAGACCTGTGTTGTAGTTAATTGATTCATCTTCCTCTCAAGTGCATCAGGGGTGGGGGGAGTGGGGAAGTGATGTGGGGGGGCAAATAACAGTTTTAAGAGATTACCCGTAACAGAATCAATGCATTCATCCTTCCTACATCCTTGCAACCACTATTCTTTACTTTTTATTGGAATAACAAGAAAGTCATTACAGAGAATACCATCCAGTCAAATGCAGTCAGACCGTAAAAACCAAAAGGCATTATTTTACTACTATCATGTTTACGTCACCTTTTGAAAAATTCATTTATCTTTTCAGACGTCAGCAGTACAGAGATGGTAAATACCAGCCAGCGACTTCCGACAGACGCAAAAGGAGGCATGGACACCAGGAGGATTGGGAGGCAGAAGAAGAGGAGAGCCTCCATCCCAGGAAGAGGAAACCAGATGAAGCCGAATCAAGTACGTTGAGTCGGGGACAAAGTTTTGTGACCTTTCGCTCTTTGCATCTTGACTATTAAACCAAATGCCAAAGGTTGACTTGAACACAGGCCTGATGAGAGAGAGAGAGAGAGGGGGCAAGGGAGGAGAGGGGAGGAGAGGGGAAGGGAGGGGAGGGGAGGGGGTGGCAGAGGGAACTCCAGCACTGGGGCTTGGTGTCAATGATGGGGTCAGAGGGAATATGGGATAAAAAATAATGTATTTCTCTTTGTTGTACTGTGCTTCTTTAAAAAGTGATATCATTTTCCCCAAGACCTGACCAAATGCCAAAGGTTGACTTGAACACAGGCCTGATGAGAGAGAGAGAGAGAGGGGGCAAGGGAGGAGAGGGGAGGGGAAGGGAGGGGAGGGGAGGGGGTGGCAGAGGGAACTCCAGCACTGGGGCTTGGTGTCAATGATGGGGTCAGAGGGAATATGGGATAAAGAATAATGTATTTCTCTTTGTTGTACTGTGCGTCTTTAGAAAGTGATATCATTTTCCCCAAGACCTGACCAAATGCCAAAGGTTGACTTGAACACAGGCCTGATGAGAGAGAGAGAGGGGGCAAGGGAGGAGAGGGGAGGGGAAGGGAGGGGAGGGGAGGGGGTGGCAGAGGGAACTCCAGCACTGGGGCTTGGTGTCAATGATGGGGTCAGAGGGAATATGGGATAAAAAATAATGTATTTCTCTTTGTTGTACTGTGCTTCTTTAAAAAGTGATATCATTTTCCCCAAGACCTGACCTGGCCCGCGACGCAACTGCTCGAACATTTATATATTTTTTAGAAACGATACATTTTCAATTCTTTTACATATTGCCAAAGGACCAACCACTGACTTGAGAGAACGTCTAAAGAAAGGAACCGCCAAGAGGCACTCGTCGGGAAGCGAAGGAGAAGAGGAGGAGGATGGGGAGAAGAGAGGCAAGGAGGACGCCGTGGATGAAGAGGCAGAGAATCTGGATGCGGAACTGAAGCATGCGATGGGCAACGTCTCCCCGAAACGGAAAATGCAAATGTACGCTGATGAGGTGGAAGCTGAATTAAAGAAATTTAGGTTGGTTTTTGTTGTTTTTCCCTTTCTATAATGGTTCACCAGTTAAGCTTTAAAAAAAAAAAGTGCCCTGCAGTATCAATCTCAAAAATTCAAAGTCTTAAAAATGACATTTTGACCAATTTGGTTGTGGGTATATTTCTTTCGAGAAAACAAGTTGCTGTGGCCTGGGAGAGGAGTCTTCAGTTGAGGAGTTCTCCCAACCCAACCTCTTGTTGGAAAAGAAATGTATTTGGAAGATTTCCAACATGAAGTTTGGTGTTGAAAAGCAATATGCATTGTCGGATCAGAATGGTAGATAGAATGTTGCCTTGAACAATCTGCATTTCTGCGCTCAAGTTGGAGTAGCTAGATGGCAGAATCATCGCTGCTTTTATTACCATAAAATCTGGAAATGTTTTGCAATATTGGACGTCCACCTGGACACTCACCTCAGATAGCAAGAGGAAGACATATCTGGGTGATCGGGATGTATGGTAAACCTAGACCAATCAGTTTCTTAATTACACAAATATTGTAATTACATCTCTCTTTATGAGTCATGTATTGTTATTAGTAGTTCATGGTGATGGCTCACTTTATTTAAAAGGAAAAATTAAAAACCCACATTACCTCCAGTCTTCAAAGTTGACTCAATGTTGAAATCTTTTCTTGAAATCTGGAATATTTTTTCCCCCGTTGTCATAGGGAGGAGGTGGGACACCAGGAGCCCCTGTACAAGGTGAGAGACGCTAGGGAGGGCCTCAAGAATCGGTTATCCGTCCGGGATCGGTTGGGGCATATACGGGGAGCTCCGACCCCCGCCTCCTCGCTGGAGAATCTCAAAATCATTGTGGACACGCAGGACGACATTTCCGAGAAGTCTTCGTCGGAGGAAGAAGAGGAGGAGGAGGAGGAGGAAGGAGAGAAGAGTTCAAAGGTCAAGGGTGCCCTCCATCAGGACGACGATCTGAGAGCTTGGCTGCACAACCGTGAGACCAGCCGCAAACTGCTGGAAAATTTACCGTCATTGAAAATTGAAGTCCAGGATGACACATAGATGTAGAGACGAGGTGTGACCGATGGGTAGAAGAAGCATTATCATTCATGGAAACTTATGGAGAGGATCCTGGTGGTTAATGTTGTGCAAATGGAATGGCATACAGTATGTGTGTAGAGGGAGAGAGTGAGAGTTTCTGTTATGGAAACCTGGGAGAGTTGCAGACTTTTTTATCCGTGCCAAAACCTTTGAATATGTTTTTAAAAAAATGTTTGGACAAGCATTCTATGTCGTTTGCTTGTATACATCCCACTGACCTCTAGAATAAATCATAATGCTTTACAAAGGGCAAATCAAGTTTTTAACAGAATTTTTTTGTGAAAAATGGGACCGTCCTTCCAGGTTAATTCCCTAACTTGTGTACTGTTAATGAAAAAAAAATGTTTTTAAATTGGCATTAATTGGCAGTGTGATGCGTGGCAGATTCATCCATTACAAAACGTTGCAATCTCTTGTCAAGCTTACATAATTATTAGACTTACAGCATCACTGGTTGAAGACATATAATAATCTTATCTTCAGACAATGGCAAGTGTCAGATTTCTTTCGCCTCCGGCGAGAAATCACAACTGATTAATAGTCAAATATACAGCAGGTCTATCATATCTATTACAGCATTTTACAAACCTTAGGTTGACCACGAGCAGTAAATCTAAGTCTATAAGTTTCTTAATATGTTTGAACAATCTCCTTCTAGCAGTAGAAAAAGAGTTCTGAAAAGAAAACGTTACCACAAGGCCATCCGGGTTTGGATCGACTGCGGCACCTTTGTGGCGTTGTCCTCATAGATTTGTTAAAGAGTTATGAGAAAAACTAGTTTGATTAGGGGTAGGTGTAAGAGCTGAAGGCAATAGTAGCTGTAACCGACCATGAAACAGTTTGTAATTCGTAACTAACTGATGGTATTGCTGTATCAATGGTACAAACCAATACTAAGATTACAGGCTGCGAGGCACATAGCTTCAATGAATCAATAAATGTGTTTGTCTACAACTTTCATAACTCCCTGTTCATGTATAGCTTTAGAAGGAGGGTGACCTAGTAGTACCCTAAGATTGTCGTAAGCTTATCAGTCAGGAAGGGAATGGGGTAATTTTAATGTGACATGCTTCAAACCCCTTTCCCCTGCAAACACCATCCCCCCCCCCTTCCCCCTAGTTATACTTCTTTCAGGTTAAACTTAACACAATTTTCAAAACAGTGTGGCACCTTGAATACCATATAGCTAGTATTAATCGCAGTTAGTAATTGGTATCTGTGAGGGTATTTGTCCTTTGTTCCTGAGTGTCTGAGTAGCTCATAGCACTCTTTTTGGTGTGTTTAACCGTCTCTTACTCAAGACACGAAAGCAAACATTATTATTGATCTATGAGATGGAGATAACTTCCCCAAACATCATAGATAAACATTCTTATTTCCATTGGAAGATATTACAGATTGTTTCTAACTTCTTCACTTTGAAAGGCTGGAGACTTGATCCAGTCTACAATTGACATCATCAAACCACACATGCTTCAATTTTGTATGTTTTTTTTTTATCATTATTACTTTTTGGGGGGCATTGTTAATTTTCAATAATAGAAATGGGTTTTTGCAAATGCTGAATCTAAAAATATTGAAGGTGGTTGAAACGTGACGTAATGATGCCAGTGGTTTTCATGGTCCAAGCAGCTAACATTCCACCTTGAAAACAATAAAGAAAGAAAAACACAAAGGGAATGTAAACAATGCCAGATAATGAACCTTTGTTAGCAGGTGTGGATATGTACCATGTGGATATGTACCATATTGGTATTACAGATGCAGGTAACCTGTGGTGCAGGAGTAATACACGTCCGCTGTGTGGGCAAAGTGGCACTACGACATCAAAAGATTTTCAAACTGACACCTCCAAGACGTGAATCTCTCAAATGATACAAGATATTCCTTAGCTGTTTACGAGAGTTTTTTCTTGACATAAGCTAAGGATGATGGTTGAATTTGTGTCTCTTTTAACATAGATATTGTCAAAAGGAGATAACATGAATTGCTTAATTTAAGACATGAATTTGTTCTTTTAAGTTTGAACAATTTTATGATTTATCAATTTCCATGGAGAGTGAATAAAATTGACAATGTGTACAGAATTTTGAAATCCACACTGTGGTTTTACACTTTTTCGCATACTTTTTTATGGCTCGCATTTTCGTCTCATCAAATGTCTGCGTTCATCTTTCCTTACAGATATTTTCAGAGTTAGGGATAAGAGCGGAAGTACATTTCTCCCATGTCATTTCAAACCCAGCAATACTTACATTTGTCAGGATTACATTGTTAACATATTTTATATCAGAATGTTGGGAGAACCTCCCCAGAAACTTGGTATAAAACTCTGATTAACTAATATCAGATTTGCAGTAATGGGGAGTCAGAATCTATGAGAAATGACACACAGGTGGAAATAAATTAATCCATCTCGTTAGGAGAACATTTCTTACCAAGTTGCTGGATCTTTTGAAAAATTCAGGGTCACCTTTTATCAGTGTAGTTGCCTGGAGACGCCCATAAGAAACTCATGGACTGACTTGTGCTGATCGGCAGCTACATCATTCGTCGTATGACTTGATGCATCATTCATCTTCAACTCAGGTCTGTAACCTCATTTCTTGATTTATAATTCAGATGTTGACGCAAGAAACTAAAAAATCTCTCAAAATGCATGATTGTTTATTATTTTTCTATCTTCCAATTTCATACTGATAACTTCTTTCATTTTTCATTGATGTGTCTGAGAACATTCCCCATCATAATATAACATGCATTTCTCACATTTACATATTCATAATTTAAGTTTCGTTTAACAGAACTCTCACCCGCGTAGACAGTCCTCGAAGGAATATTCCAGTGGCACAAATTTGGCACAACTTTACACATTCAATTTTATTTCCATTCACTATAGGAAAACTTCATTCTGATGGCACCTTGTACAAATTCCCTTATTTATAACCTTGGTGATCTTTTGCAATAATCGTTCTGGCAACAGTTGGGTGAATGATATCACCATGGCAACTGAGTTGAAAATACCTTGTATTAACAAAAGAAGGCAATACTCTTACAAAAACATTGATATCTGGAGAAAAAAGAATTGGAAAGATTCCAAATCAAATAACCAGGCTTTTACAAGGAACTAAAGATGTTTAAGAATAAATTTTTGAGATGATGATTTCAAAGACCACTGACTGAAAAGGTTGTATTCCTAGAGTTGAGTGGTTTATCTGACTATAATGAACCTTGCGAAAAATTGCAATCACTATAAGAAAACGATATTGGAGGGGGGGGGAGGCTTACAGTGAAAACAGAATATAAATGTCTTTCCAATTAGTATTGCAGTACCACTGGAATATCCCTTTGTAAAGAATTATACATTTTTCAACTATATACTTACCTATCTGAAGATACTTCAGAAAATCTGGTCATTCCATTTTGTGAATAGGTAATAACTTTCAAATCCCATTTACAAGTGAGTTGATCTCAAATTGGTAACTCCATGATTACACATTCACTCCCTTTCTCAAAGTTCATACATAATTAAAACAGAGAGTATTGCACCGGTGACAATACCTCATGCAGTCGAGATATTTAAACATAAAAAAACACCCAGTTTACACTCGACCCCAATGACAACATTATGAACTAAAAAGTTTTCCCGCTCGCACACGCAGACATTTCTGATCCAGGATTTCTTTCCATTTTCGACAAGGGGCCTTGAAATGGTGCCTGTCTCGGAATCTCTGTTACTACTATCATTTGGATTGACCTTCCATATAATATCACAGACTCATACAATTTTCATGCATGTTACCATGTCACGACTGGTCATCAGTCAAGAGTCAAGATTCCCTATGTACATCTAGAGATGTACCGGTCATAAAATCACTCGATTGTGAAATTTTTTTCATTAAAGCACCTGATTGTGATATTTTCAAATGAGCAAACTTTGGCACACTGACCCCCCCCTCCTCCCCCCCCCCCCCCGGCTTGGCAGGTATGGTACTTGAGGGATTGAACAGTCCATCAGCTTTTGAGTCCCTCTTTTAACATGTATGAAGAAGATTTTGTTTCATACATGTCTGAACTCACAAAACATGATGCAAGTTGAAACATAATTTGCACAATCCCTGTCTTTTGCTTTCAAAGCAAGAAGACATTACTTTCAGACTACGCTGAATTTATCAAGCATCAACAATGGCTCAACAGCCTGAGAGTTGTTTCCTCTTGAAAAATGACGGAGAAAGCAAACACAAACAGCTTGAAATGGAGACAGCTTCAAAATAAATCTTTCAATGAGAAAATAAATCATTGGTACAAAAAAAAAAGCTTCCAAAATTGGAGCCCGAAGCAAATGGCCCTTTGTAATGTCATGAATTTACTATTATCTCTTTCGAGCTGTTTGTCTATGACATGACAAGAAACCATACAAGTGCAAGCAGACTGTGTGACAAGAATCACTCTGTTTCCATAGAGATGTGATTTAAAATACGTCCCATCATGCATTTTTCCTTGAAAGCCCAGCATGCGCCTGAACTAGCTGATACTTCAGCACCATCCACGATTAAGCCTCAATATAAGAGACTACTGTAAGGTACACAGATACACTGTGTCAATGGCTATGTCACATCCTTTGATAGTAAAGCATGTAGGCTTTCTGTGAGAGTACATCAGTCAATGTTGCTGTGGTGACATGTTCATCAGATATGCATAACCACTTTTTGCAGATTGGTTCGTCTGTTAATGAGGGCGCTCTTCTGTAGGTTAAGAAATGGCCGCTAACTGCATCGCCCATATGAACGACAGCTGACATGAGACGGTAACCAAGGTTACCAGAACTGAAAGAAAGATAATTCTAAATGGTTAAGCCGAGCAAGATTATCAGCTAACGTATTTGCATATTTGACTATATATCATCTCTTCTAGATGGTTGATTTGCAGAAAGAAAACATTTATAATGCACGCACATACACTTATTCATTACGGTATGTCAGAGAAAGATCTCACTTCTAATCACGGATGAGTCCAGCAAGTTTATCAGCTACCAAATTGGTATGATTAACTTAATATCTTCTCATCTAGATAATTGATTTACAGAAAATATAAATTAATGCACATACACTAGTACGTTACGACTATGTTAGTGAAAGATCTTCTGTGAGCTCACTCAACCAGTGACATAGCCCGTAACTCAAAAAGTGATGGATTCCCAACACCCTCCTAAGGCGGAGTGACAAGTTTTAGTCTACTGTTATTTCTGAGTGCAACCTATCATACATGGATATACATGTACACAATACAGGAACAAAACTTGCATGCTAACAGAGTAAATATTGGATTGATTAGGAGGTTACCACCCCCCCCACCCCCCCCAGATTGCCTGACCCATCTGTCTACCTCTACTTCTATATTTCTAAATGAAATCAATACCTGAGTTCATTATCAATATTTGATGACCGATGATTATCACTGCAGGGTGGAAGTGATTTGTTTCTTCTCAGAATGGACTGCAACTTCCCTGGAAACATTGGGAATGCTGTAGGGGCAGCTGGCAATAAATTCCTTCCAATAAAATTTGGCTTGGTTAAATTTTCTTTGCTTAAATTGTTGGAAAAAATTATAAGAAGAAAAATGATGAGAGGTTGAATTTTTCTTGTATAGACACCTCACAGAATATCTGCTGTACCAGAATCATCATAATAAGGTGGAGGGGGGATGTGTTGTGAAGTGGGAATCAGTTATTGGTTGAGTCTGATACTAATTATTCCATTTAACTCCAGGACCACTTCAATAAAACCAGAAAGATCAAGATGGATACATCCTAAACCAGTGGTCCACAACCTTTTTAGACCACACCCCATCAAAACCGGTTGCAATTTAGCCACCCTCCTCCCCCACCCCCACCCCTCTCAACTCTCTCATTACATTGCCACTAGAATATGTTAGCTAATGTGATGCTCTGCTTGGCTTTGTCACCACAGGTTCTTGGCTTCATGAGGTGACCATGCAATCATGAGATTGGCACACAGAGCCATCTGGTCCAACTAATTATGATACTTTGACTTGAGATGAAAGTTAAAAATTTTTCAACATTTTTCTGAAGCAATCCCGGGACTTGTCAGAAATCCTTTGCTACATAAACATTGGGTTGAGGACAGTCATCCTTTAACAATGGACTCACTCTAATTTAGGTTAGTTCCGCTCATTACTGAAGAAGCAACTTAAAAGAGTGTTAAAACAAAAAGAGTGTAAAAACAAAACTAATGGCACAAACTGACTATGCTTCTGACTAATAATTTAAACAATCTCTGTGTCTATAAGAATTGCTATGAAGCTAAAGTAGAAGACACAAATTCCCTTTAAAAAATAAAGACTTTTATTGGTTACCTGCAATGTACTCCTAGCCATAGTTGGGTAGTACTACCAAACACTCCCCCCCCACCCTCCTCCCCCCTGCCCTGCCTGCATGCTTCCAAACCAAATTTGAAAAGTCCTCGTACCTTTTCGGATTCGTTTGAATGTTCCAATATTGTAACAAATTATTTCGGTTATCCGATGATGAAGAGCCCAATACGTGGTGGAACGATGTCATGTCCAGCTTCTCTGGGAACATGACATGTTCATCCTTCCTCATGGGTATGCCGGTGTCGGTCCATATCACGCGCTGGACATGAATGCATAGGCACTGGGGTAGCTGGAAAAAACAACAACAACAACAACAACAATGGATTTGACAGCATAAATTCAGAACCATGGATTTGGTTTGCAGATGGGAAGAAAAGGGGAGGGACAATGAATTTTGAAGGAATACCAAAACCATGTATTTTTGTTTTGCAGGTGGGATGGGTAGGTTGTCATTGGTGTGAATAGAATGGGCCCCTTTTAAACATTATCACAGGGTAATTTGCAAATCCGAATGTCCTTTAATAGGGCTACTAGAAGGTGGAGGGTCAGAAAATCGATGAACATTGCTGTCATTTCAGACTATACAAACCACTTTGGCAAATTGTTTTCAGTGTAGTAAGGGAAGGAACCTAGCCTAACACTGTCTCCACCCTGTCAACCATTATGGGTGTAACCAGGGAAATGGGGAGGGGGTGAGGGTGGGAGGGTCTAGACTTGACAGAATGATATCATCCTTTGGTGATTTGAGGGAAGAGGAAGAAGATCTGAAGTAATCAGTTTTGGTTCACCAATTTAAGAATATATTATCCATGTATACTAAATATGCTATAATTTATCTTTTATGCAAACTGCATGGATGGCTTGGCTTATCTGAATCATTTATATTCTTAGTTTGGCATCTCATTTAATAATAGAATATAACCCTAGTGATCTTTTCACCCCCACGGATATATTCTTTAATCATGTCACTGGAACATTGCTCTGAAACGTGTTTTCAAAATATTTGTTCTTGTCCAACATGGTGCAAGAGGCTGGTAACTGGTCTAACAACTGGAGGAGAATAGCAAACTAAAAATACTCATTTTCGATACAATTTCATATTTTTGGGGCTCATATGAACATGTTTGTTTCTACATATCTTTGTTTGCATTTCATGTAGAACAAACTAAGAGCAGTGTTCAGTTCATTCGAGGTCATTAATAATAACCTAAAATATGCTAGTAAGTCCCAATAATGGCCACTCATGTTAACACAGCCATCCTCAAAGCAATTTGTCAACACATTCAAAATGTCCAATTGAACAATCTTTAATCTTTGATAACAATTTGAAGAGTTACAAACCACCAGGAATAAATTTAACAAAATTTGTTCGACAGGACCCTTCATTTTAGGGTCATGAGTGACCACTTGAAACCATCTCTTGTGACACTAACAAACAAGAAAAACCACAACAACCCAGAAACGAGCTCATGTTTCTCGCATGTCAGAATGTTAAAGAATCGTATTGACCTCACCTTTGCTATTGTCATTTGTTTCTGATAGGCTCTTTTACATTCCACCGGTGAAGACGGTCGGCTATTAACTTTTTTTCTCGTTTCTGGAGACTCATCCGGACCAGATGGGCTGGAGAGTTGGGCTGTGATTCGTTTGGAACATTCTGAACAGTCTACGTCTTGAACCAGCTCGACTTGAGTGAAGTTCTCCAGCATGGTCTCTAGGGAAGTCATCCCAAAAGCGCTGACAGGCAGGTACAGGGTCAGACCATCAAACTGAGAATATGTCACCCGATACTGAGATTGAAAATGAAATGACACGATTTATAAGAGATGCAAATTGTATCTTTGGAGAGTTTGTTAATAATTTTGGCAAACAGATTTTTTTTTTCTTAACATCAGGTACACAAAATAATATCCAATTTTGAAACCAGAAAAGAAAAAATTAGAGTAAAAAAAATAATATGACATAGAAAATGAGACAAACCTTATGTCCACAGGCTGTGCATGTTAAATGATGAGCTATCAAACCTCTAAACGGAAGCTCCAATCCTCTCGTGGAGACGGGCGGCAAGTAGACATCAATACTAGATCGTAAGCTGGGCTGGTGCAGTAATCCATTCTTGGGTGTCTGGAAGGATATAAACATTACAAAGATATCTTCTTCAATCCAGGGAGTTACATAAAAGTATGACTTATAGCTGTAACATCTGTGACTCATTGTTATTACAAAAACTTTACAATTTGCACCAACAGCGCAGATTAGTGCATTAAATTACATTGTTGTCAATCGTGCAGATTAGTACATTAAGTTACGTTGTTGTCAATAGTGCAGATTAGTAGATTACATTGTAGTGAATAATGCAGATTAGTACAATACATTGTTGTCAGAAAGGATCTACAATGCTCACCATAGATATATAAACTTGTAACACACTTAAAGTGGTGTCAAAGTAATTGTGAAGGGGAGGGGGGAGGGGGGAGGGGGAGTCAAACTTGTGGAAAGAAAGTGAACAAAGGGAGTGGAGGGCAGTGGAATGGAAGAGAGTAAAGACAAAAGAATTTTTCTAACTTCCTTTGTTAAACACTTAGAAGCTTTTGTATTCAGCGCTATGTAAATGTTATCTAAATTATTTTTAAAAGAATGAACTTGTTGGGAAGATCCATTGATTGTCCTCCCCAGAAAAATAGACTGTTATTAAAGTTTATTAACTTTCAAAATGTACGGTATAATCTTATAATTATTGACTTCATATTCATCCTAATCTATTTAAAAATCAATTGCAAACGTACTAAACATATGTCAGTCAACTTTTGCAGCAGTAGCACCTTGTAGCACTGCAGTCAGGAGTCACAGGATCAAAAACCAAAAATTTCACATTTTGATGGTTCCTGATTCCTCTCTACCTTCAACCCCCCCCCTCCCCCTCCCCCACCCTCCCACAACCTCCTCCTGCTATTTAAATTAGATTGCAAGACAAGTGTAACGGAACATACTGCAAGCGAAGATGCCTCTGAGAAGGTTGGCACAGATGAAAGCTTCTCTGAGTCAGCCTGTAATTCATTCACAAGGAACTGGAACAGCTCTTGACAATCCTTTGGCAGAAATGAAGGAAATTTTTTTTAGCAGATTGTAAATACAAACATGTCATACACCATATCTGATACAAATATGTATCTAGTAATCACTCCATGCATCACATACTGTTGCAGCTGTATAAAGAAATCAGTTGATGGGGGGGTGACATCAAAGTGGGGGTGGTTGGAGAGAGTCAAAGCTTAAGCAATTCACAATTTTGTAACATTCAGAAACTTTTTTTTTCCAGCAAATTTTGTATCAATGTATCATGCAGGTATTTATAGAATGTGCACATTTTGGTGATGTGCAAAAATTTTGTGATGTACAAATCTGGTGTGCACAGTTTATTTTACCTGTTGTTCTCTATTGTGTCCCCAATTGCAGTTATTCAGTGCATGGAGTACATCATGAGGTGAATATATCAATCCACCTGAATGGTTGCTGGAGAAGTCATTCACCACTAGAAATAAAGCACACAAAAAAATATGTGAAATATACCTACTGTATAAAAAAAAAAAACTGATGCAGTAGTGCTCAAGATGAATATATAATATTTATGAAACGATCAGAGCATTAAAAATAAAAAGAATAGAATTCTCTTTCGTTCTTTAAAATCTCTTTGACATCTCACCTTCCAGTGTTTTTGAAAGCTTATAGGCTAGATCATGTCGCTTTCCTTGAAACTGTCTGTTTATCAAAGCCCTCTGCAACCATTTCACAAACTTTGGACAAGCTGCCAGGCTTTGCAAAATGGTGTTCAAATAACATGTGTTTCCTAAGTTTTCAAGGCCAGCAACTTTTCCTGAAATAAAAGAATGGATAGCAATAAAGAGGAACATTAAAAATACTGTGGTAACTCAATGAACTGCAAGAAGACAAAATCTCTGATAACTGTGTAGGAATGAATGTTCTGACGAAAAATGATAAAATGTTGGAATCTTAAACATGGACTGAGAATGAGATATGGAAATAGTTTGACGATTTAACAACAATGGGGAAATTACATGGGGGATCCTACCCTATTGCACTGAACCTAACATTGTTGGCCTAACATTAGGCTACTGTAAATTGGTGTTAGGCTAGCAAAGCGTAAACTTAGAAAAAATGATCTCACTGTTATTCCTTAGATTTTTGCCTCCAGAACTATTTCCGCCCCATAATATGTATGAAACTGCTGCTGTTACTGCAGCACCTAGCCCAATTATAGGTATCACGTGGTCTCGCGGTATTGAAATCAAAGACATCGCGTTAATTTGGTTCGCTTCTCAATACATTGCTAATCATGTTACTTTTCAGTACCGGTGGCGACGACTTTATCAAGTACAATGTTTTTGTTCCGCAAATCGGAAAGATACTCATGCAAACACTGTACACCCTCACAGAATGAAACTATTTCTTGTTGTATGCGGTTTTTGAACATTTCGGTAATTATTAACACTAAATTTGCTTGATTAATAAATATGTGTAGTCAGTAACCATCGTGATATTTGTTGTTCATGAAACGGTAAGAATTCCACTTTAAAAACGACAGAACGTGAACAAAATTTACTCTAAAATGAGCGAGTCAATGTGTAGTTAGTAGTACTTAGTAGTTTCGCGACATGCAATAATTTGTCACCCAATTAACCACATGACATATAATAGCCTGGCGTCGGCCTATATACAGAATAGCCAACAGTATGTCGTGAAAGATTACACAGATTGATTGCGAATTCCAAAGAAACATATTAGAACTCCAGAAATCCAAACATCTATTCAATTGGTCTTTGACTATGAAGTTCTATAGCTTCATGCTAGGGAAGTTATGGGACCTAGCCTAACTCTGATAACTGTTTGAGGAATGGGTTAAGTCAGTACAACAAGTACATATAGGGTGCATCTACCTTAAGACTAATGTAAGATTATT
Organism: Apostichopus japonicus; assembly: GCF_037975245.1. Lineage (NCBI taxonomy): Eukaryota > Metazoa > Echinodermata > Holothuroidea > Aspidochirotida > Stichopodidae > Apostichopus > Apostichopus japonicus. The sequence goes on along the minus strand of NC_092575.1, from coordinate 1,974,477 downwards.
AACCTGCAGATTTGAGATTCCAATTATAGGCTTACTCTACTTGTTCTTTTCTTATTAACTCTGATAGCTGTTTGAGAATGGGTTAAAAGGATTGTCTAGTGGCCCAAAGAAGTTACCTTAAAAAATAGTAAATAATTTTCCAAACATGTTGTCAAAGTATGAGAACACTAATGTTGCGTTTGACAGAGAAACGATTTTTTAATCGTTATGGATAGACATTTCAAATATGATTTGAACAGTACAATACGTGACGTCAGCTCTGCCATAGCAGATTGCGTCATAACCCACCCTCCGCACAGTACCTATACGGTAATCACAACAAAAACAGCGTGTGTATACAGATAAATTTCTTCCTTAATTTCCGGTGAAATTTCTTAAAAATTAGATATAATTTAAAAAACTCCTTAAGCCGCAATATATTTAGTAGATCGGTGGTTTCGTGGTCTTTGTGTAACACAAGATAAGTTTTAACAGCAGGCTCTTGGTTGTTTATACATCGCGGTATCCAGCTCCAGCGCGAAGAATGTTCGCGTGTATAGGCTACTATAACGTTTACAATCGGACAGTTCTGCGATGACATCTATCCCGCCAAGTTTCATCTTTCGGTTTAACGAATACTTTATAAGTTTCCTTTTACTGTTAATTTGATCCGTGAATTTTATTTCAGTGAGTTCGAAGAACAGTTAATGAACTTTGGTTTGAGTGTGAGTGTACTATGTGTAACGCTATACAAGTACACCAACTGAGCATCGTAGTATATACGTTCGCGAGTATTTACGTTATATATATGAGGCAATTCAATGTGCTTACACGTGAGTTAATTTGCTGCGGAATTGGGAGTGCTAACTTCAAGTCGCCTGTTTTGCCTATCTGCAAGCACTACGTCAAACACCATATTGAAGCGTTCGAACAAACGGTACTTTTGGTGAGAAACTGGTGAATTTGAAAACCAGATTTCTACAAGAAGAAAATGTCGAATGAGGACAATTTTTACATGGTTAGAAAGAGAAAAATAATAACTACAAGGACAATGTATCAAAATCTTCCACCAGACAATTCCTTTAAGTCTACAACAGGTACATTTAGGGTACATCTACCTTTAGACTAATGTACAGTAATAACCTGCAGATTTTGAGATTCCAATTATAGGCTAACTCTACTTCAATTGTTCTTTTCTGATTTCTTCAGCACCAATGGCATCTCTGACAGATTGTACATTGAGCAGATGTGGATCTTCAGCAGAGAGAAGAAGGCCTCCTTTACACAAAGGCATCATTGTAAAAGTTAAACTGAGCAAACAAACGCTGGATATTTTCAGACTGCTAAAATCAAGTGGAACCGGTATATCTGAATTGTACCAAAGTAACAGCAACCAAGGATCAGATGATGTTGGTGGTGCAAATGGAATTCAGCGACAAATATCAGATGACATCATATTTTCAGAGGCGGTAGATCCAATCTTGGCAGCATGCTTTCTGTCATCTCTAAGGAGATCTAATAATTTCTTGGACTGTTGCTTGACAACATTCAGTTATATATGTCAACAGAGAATGCGTAGCAAGAAAGATTTTACTACACTAAGCACATACGTTAAAGTTATTATACCAATCATGCCGTCCACAAGGCTTTCACTGGAAGCAGATATCAGGTGGTAAGTCTGAATAAAAACGTGTGTTTTTTGGTTCGTTTTTTGTGGGGGGGGGGGGGCAAGGAATGAAAAAAAAATTTATCTCATAAATTTTGTTTAGCTTTGATAAATGCTGCCATTCTTCATCAAGTTTGATTCTGTTGAAGAACTTATGTTTGTTTAACTGTTCAGTGTGTGGCCATGTAGCTAGTTTTTTTGTAGAGGAGGGAGAAAGTATGATGAAATAAGGAAGGAGAGAGAGTTGTGCAAAAACAAAAATAATGTATTATACAGCCTCAATAGTGAACCTATACACTTTAACATATTATTCTTTTAAGTTTTTATTTTTTTAGGGGTTGAATAATTTGTTTTCTCTCTACAGGAGTGATCGTATTTTATCGCTTTGGATGAATCGTCTCATCATTGAAGATGTTTTTTCATGGTTTTCTACTCTCGGAGGTGCTTACTCTTCATTAGGGGATTACCACAACAGCTGTGTAGGTATTTCAATTGTATTCTCCACCATTCTGAAGAAGTTTCAAACTGTGTTTCACTGACCCCCATTAGGCTATGCTTATCTATTTTATATGGGTTAATTCTTTGAATGGTGATCAGGTTTTGAAAAATTGGAAGTTTGCTTTCCCAGATCTGGATATAATATGCTGTGGTCGTCCATGGTGGTATGGATTGCCTTTACTCCTGTAAATATGAAGGGCCATCAAGATCAAACCAACAAGAATAATTTATTTTGGAACATTTTATTGGGCGGATACATGTATGAAAATATATCTTCTGGTTTTCTTAGGGAAAGTTTATCGGCTTTATTCCAGAAACAGTATTGAATGCAAATTTGCATAGTGTAGTTGGACAACAGTATGGTGTTATGGATAATGTTATATTATACTAGGAGTGTTAGCTCAGTGGTTAACACCGATGCCTTTCAATCATAAGGTCCCCAGTTAGAGTCACTCCCAGATTAATCTATGTCGTCCAGAAACAGAGTTGTTGACAAAATGAACAATTCATAATCATGGACGTTAAATATGAATGTAACAGACTGACTTTGGTCAGCTTGCGGCTTTGATAAGCCAATGAGGCTTCTTCAAGAGTTCCTGCTTGCAGGAGGATCTAAAATACATACATACATTATGTTATAATAATTTCTGTCACATTCAGTACATGGACAATGCCAAGTCCGTTGTACATACTCACCATTTATGGCTTCGATGAAAATTAAGCCATGGTAGTGTTCTTCATATTCTTTATGAATATCCACCACACATTTTGAGAAATATTACTCGATAAACTCCATGATCCATTCTGATACTTAAGTTGCAACAATTTAACATCAATTTGACGAAAGTACTGTAGTATGTTGTCTTGGCAATGTTATATCTCAACAAAATTGAGCTACTGTACATGTACCAATATATATGTCTAATTGTCCACCTATATTTTCTAGATCTACATCATATTAAACACAGCACATTTGAGTTCCTTCATTCTACGGTCACCCAAAGCCTATGACCGACTGTAAAGAAAAGTTTTTATTACTATGGATACATTAATGTATTAAAATGGAGCTGATTAAATGTTTGCACACAGTATATTATGTTCTTTTCTTTCCATTTTTGAAGGCAATACAAGCTGGCTTCCTATCGGTCAAACAGTTGAAGTTAGCTTGGACTCTGGGAGACCCATTCCTCCAGTCCAGATGTTTGATATATTTATCACAAAGTTTAATGCAAAGATGTTACTTTAAATTAGCTCGGACAATAATCAGGTACAGTAGTGCTTCAATCAGTTATAATTTATCGTCACTTCTAAAACAAGTTTGTGAGGTTTTTGTATTATTGTTTATTATTATATACAGTTCATCAATTTCTATTTTTTGCTCATTAAGACCAGACTTGGAAATAGGAGAATTCAAGTTTTTTTACAGCATCTAAAGGTACAAAACAGTTAAAGAAAATTGAATAATCAATTTAATATTTACACTCTCTTAATTTTTAGAAAACACAAGCTTTGAATAGTAGACACTGAGATGTGCTGTGAGTGGGTAAAAAGGTGGTGGAATTATATTTGTCAGTCTTGTCACAAGTCAAAGCAAGTAATAGGATTTTGACAATTTAGAGTGAAAATAAAAAAGAGGACTTGCTTTAACAGCATATGACTCAGCATAATCTGGTATTTAAAAATATCAAAAATCCTTGAAAAGAGATACCCATGTGAGTTTATTTCAAGTTATTGTCATTACTTCTTCAACACCAGTTTAAAGGTTTAAGTTTTTAAAGGTAAAGGTTAAAGTTTTTGTTGTATGTAAGGGGAAGGGAGATGAGGGGGGGGGATGGGCATTATGATATTACACGATATTTCTTTGACACCTTTTACAGCATGTACTACCTTTGACAAGTGCTGTTTATCTCATTTTGCTTGACAGGAAACAATATGAGTTTGCGGTGTCTGCAAACCCCTATGACCATCGTTTGGTAGCCATGTGCGAGGGAGTGTGGACGAGACTGCTGTACTCACAGTGGACACGAAAAGCAGGTAAAGGCACGGACACTCCGTTTAAGATGGTCAAGCTGTCTCAGGTTTGTAACAAGAGAGGAGATGTCCGCACTAACGGTCACATCAGCAGGACTGAATTAACTAATTAAACCAATTGGTGGACTACAATATAACATTGATGTGTTGTCCAGCCGTGCAGGGACTGACGTACGGGCAAAAGTTGCATTTGGAAGGATTTTACACCAGATCCTTTAGCTTCATAACTTTATATTGTTTAACTGTAATTTTGAGTGATTTTTCTTGGAACTACTTTTACAACGTTTGCAAGACCGATGCACAAAGGTTGCATGTTTCATCTCACATAAAACATGTAAGAATTATAGGTCTTGAGTCATATTGCAACAACACTGTTGTAAGTGTAACTATTCTACATTCTTGATTACCAGCTGCAGGTATCTCATTTAAGATAGGGGTGCATCGTATATCCTGTTCGATTGAACTATCCGGCTGGACAATTCAAACTTATCAGGTTCTGGTTCCGGCCAGATCTTTAATTGATATCTGTCCCAAGTTATCTCGTGAAAATTCGTTGCTAGTAACCTTCAAGCTTGTGGTCATTGAGTATCATTTTTCCAACAGGTATGAACTTTTTATGAACGAATGTCAACAATGGATGTAAATTTAAATTTCCTTCTGTTTCTACATTCTGAGCAAGATTTCAGGATGAAGGAAGAGAAGCATTCTTCAGTTTTATTGTTTTCTCTGATTTTCATTTCCCCTTCGGAAAAATCCAGTTGGGCCGGATTTTGGGAAGGATCCGGTAAAATCCGGTTCCGGTCAGATCCAAAACTTTGGAGGCGGCGCACAATTAATTAAAGAGTAGCTAAAGTATATCTACGTGCTTAAAAGTTGTTCAAATGTAAAAGATCAACCCATTTTAATGGTCTTGTTTGGTGAAGAAGTTTGCTAACATGTCACACCAATATTCAAAACAACACAAAACTCTCCAAGTGACTAATCAGTCAGTTTAACCAGAATTGTTAAAAACCAGTTTGTTTGGAGGTAAAGTTCTTCATTTCAACACAATATTTAATGTTCAATGAGTCTAGAAAATTTGAATTGCCATATATACGATTCTTGTCATCGAATGTGACATTTGAATAAGTAGTATGTAAGCACGCTGGTCTAAACCAGCGTATTAGATTTCTTAGAATATATATTTGACACAGAGATTTATTACTTAATATAAAACAATGATACACAAATTGTATTCAGGCAAGACTCTTTATTTTGAATTCTGACTTTTCAATACTGTAATACACAAGTTTATGAGTGCAAATACATATGTTGGATCAACAAATTACTTCTACGTTGGCAACACTCTCAGTTGTCATTTAAACTTGTCCCCCCAAGTTGATCTAAACTTGTCCTCTTAGTTGATCTAAGCTTGCCCTCCTAAGTTGATCTAACCTTATGCTCCTAAGTTGATGTAAACCAAGAAAAGAACAAGTTTACTTCCACTGAAACAGATAGACAGTTACAACTAACTTTAGGATCCAAAATCAACTCATGAATCCTCTTTGGGACTTTTTTGTAGCACAAACTGTTTTTTTTTAATTGATACATAGAATAGATTTCATTAAACTACTCCATGTTTGCTCATGCAGGTAGGCTGGACATTGGCCTAAAGTTGCAAAATACCTTGCAGAAGAGGCAGCCGCTGGATTTTCAATTGTTTTTATGCAAGGACGAACTAACAGATCAATGTTCTAACTTTACTAACACTTCTTCTTGCACCCATCTATCAAACTGATTCTCAGTTCAGTCTCTGTCAGAGGGTGAATCCATGAAAAATGTAAACAAGCTATAGACAATTGTGATGATAGCTCCCATAAAGGGTTCATGGTCTACACCACTAGGGGCCCAGGGTCCAATTAGGGGGCCAAGGTAAAATAGAAGTATAGAACAATGTATTCTAGCACGTATGAATTTATGAAGATATCAGAGAGCGAGACTTGCAACATATCTGTCCCTGGGCTCAACTTATCACTACCCCTGCCTGTAGAACTGACTGATATGCTGGGGGGGGGGGGGGGTGAGGTAAATTTGAAATTCCACATCAATATGTATGATCATGCATATGACCGATGGTAACATATATGTTGTATACTAATTATTACTAAATAATGTTGGTATATTTAAGTTACATATATATATATATTTTCCTTTCCAGAGTAAAGGGTATTTATTGTTCCTACTCAAATTAAAATGTCAAATTCTATCCAGTGTAATTAAAGTAACATTTGACAAATTTTTATCTAAGACTAAGGAAAACATTATTGCTGTTGTTAATAAAAATTACCCAATTCTCTTAATGTCACAATTTGTCATACAGATCAGTTTCACATCCAACCACCTTAAATGATTCAACTGTACCGTAACACAAAAAGTACAAAATTACACAAAATAACTATTGGTTACTCAATGTTGCTCTGTGCAAAATATTTTGTATGTATGTATGTATGTATATTAGATCCTCCTGCAAGCAGGAACTCGCGAAGAAGCCTAATTGGCTTATCAAAGCCGCAAGCTGACCGAAGTCAGTCTCTCACATTCAAATTTTCAAATTAAGATATGGCCATTATGTCACTTCATTGGACAATCGCTGTCCAGACTTACCTCATTGATTGCTTTTGCTTTATAGCAAACTTAAAAAATCTGGAACTCTCATTGGTCAATGAAAATTGGCAGCATCGTTTACATTTTTCTATTGCAGAAGATCTTAATGACTAATCTGTTCATAAACATATTATGATCTGAAATATAGTAAAGGGTCAAAGCTAGATATTATCTACAAACTTTCATTTTGCAAAGACCTGTCCATCAACTTTGCAATCATTTAAAAATAAAATGTAGATCCTTGACTCTGACAAATATTTCGAATTTTGGATATTGAGGAAGCACATCCTGAATTCTGTTTCATTTATTTTGTTTTATTTTTGTGACATTTTCTTCCCAAATAGGGTTGTATTGATCAGTTACGATTGTCACCATCAAAAACAGCACACAATCTACTACACATTGTTATGTGGTTTTTTTTGGTTTTTTTAAATCAAGATTTATGCGAACTATGCATTATGCTACGCAAAATATCTCAAAATGACAATCTTGGTAAAAATATGAAAACCACAAAATCATCATCAATGCAAAACATAAAGACTTCAAAAATTTGCAATGAGGTATTGACTTCATCTCCTTTGTTTTCCATGCACATAAGTGACCATGTGATTTGAAATTGATATATTGCTCAGCCTACTGTAGAAATGTCAGGCTCTTTAACATGACTATTAAATCTACCTATGCAGTCATTTTATTCAAAGGAATAAGCAAATTTGTCTCAATGACACAAGATAAAGTTGATATAAAATTCACAGACAACCTCTCACAGCACCAAGTTAATCCTTCCTCACAATTCAACACCAAGTTAATCCTCCCTCACATCTCAGTGCCAAGTTTATCCTCCGTTTAAAACATCATCGGGTCTTCTTTTGCTCTTCCTCTTCCTTCTCTGCTCTCTTCTGAGCCTTGGACTTGGTCGCTTCGTAAAGATTATTGAGATCAAAGTCTCTGATGAGGTTTTCCTTTGGAGTTTGAAGAAACAGTAACTGCATCAATACTTGCTTGAATACTTATAAATGAATTAGATCTTGCATTGGCAATTCCAAGAGTCACTTTCCATATAGTGCTTTGCTGGTATTATACATGTGTGAAAGTTTGCTGTGTATGACAACATTCCCAAAACACACTCTTTTTTTGCACTAATTATATATCAGATCTATAATTCCTTGGTCTTGCAAATTCTGAGTGCAGTCAATATAAAGTTTAAGTTTTAGTTAATTTAATACAAACTGAGAATCATGATTGTCACCTCTTTGCAATGAAAATATCTATTGTCCTGAATTCCCACCAACAAAACTAAATTGTCCCAATTTTCAAAAATATCATGATATGTAAAATACAAAAGGTACACATGTTGTACGTATTATTATACATTACCGTATCGGATATGATCTTTCTCAACACACAATATGACTGCTGGGGGCGGCGTGTTAACCGCACAAACTTGGTGGGAAAACCTATGTAGCCCATTTAAAATCAAAAATTTTCTTTTATAGAGGGATGCACAACACAGCGTCCCATTTTCAACCGAAGAAACATGTTTGTTTTCATATTAACGAATTTAACCGTTAGAATTTTTCTAACAAAATGTATAACCAACAACTGTTTCTTCACCTTTTTGAACAACATGGGAGAACTTATTCTAGTTCAAAAAAGGTACTGTAGCATCTTACCTTTGTAAAATTATAATTCACTGTTTGGCCATTGCTATTCTTGCCTGGTTTCCTCAATACCTCTTTGCCATTTTGGAAGAGAATTACGGTTGGCATCTGTTTACAAAGAGCTGATGTTTCAACTCCAAACCTGAGTGAACGACGTAATTGTATAATAATGTAAATATTAATAATAAATTATATATATACTTCAAACTTATTAAGTTTGAAGTACAGTTGAGTTGTCTGACATTGTGAAATCTGGTTGAACATTTTTAACTCTTTCTTTCATGCTAATTCTTTCCACTTTGGTTACAAGTACAATCATCATATGCATTGAGAATATTTTGGAAAGGTACTGGCAACCATGATATAATTTATTGGGCTTGAATGATTAATTTAATTATGTTTGTTATTTCAGTTAATGTAAATTTCTTGACCCTGTATGCTGTTCATTATTCACATGATTGTAATTTTGTAAATTAAGATGGTTGCCAAGAGAAAATCATGATAAAATGATTAAAAGAGAAGTAATATTGCACAGTGTAAGTGGGAACTTTACAGTATATTGTGTAGACCTGTGCATAGTAAGGCCTACGGTAGCTCAGACGTTGCACTGCATGTAAACAAAACTGCTCTTCATCAAATTGTTACACAGATAGATTAGACATAAGCAATCATTAACAAACATACGAATGAAGTAACACTTCACATTTTCAAAACATATGTGAAATCTGTACAATTGTAACAATATCCACAGCCACAAAACATCAATGACAGTGCAGATATCTGTCAATGTTTAACAATACTTGCAAAATACTTGCAAGATACACATGTTATAAGAGACAATTAAATGAGGTAATTTCTTTGAAACCGTAAAAAAATGCACGCTAAACCATAGAAGCTGTTTTACTTCAAATTCTTCTTAAAACTTGAAAATACAACAAAAAATTATTTGTCTGGCTGTCTTACATTTTAGCTACTTCTGGATGGCGTCCTGCGTCTACTTTCCCAAAATTCAGCCGAGAATGATGATAGCTGCCAAAAAAAGAATATATCCTTTTAGGCAACGAGTAATGATAACATAGAAAACAAATACAGAGATGACAATGAAACATAACGAAATACACACATTTTATTACATTTATGTGGTTAACTACCATAGAGAATGTTCACATTACTATATCATTCACTCTAAAGGAGAACTGGGTAGATGTTCCCTAAATACCATACAGTACTCTCTCATAGGGACAGTGTAATGTGCTATACCACTATTCAGTACTCACTCATTATTCACTCTTTAGGGAACTGGCCAGACGTTCTCTAATACCTTCAGCAGACCCTCATAATGTATGATCTGTGGGAAGCTCTATACCACTGCAAAGTACTCACAATGAAATACACACATATAATATTTATGTAGTTAACTACTACTTACTTGAGAATGTCCACATTAATATATCATTTACTCTAAAGGAAAACTGGGTTAATGTTCCCTAATACCATACAGTACCCCATCAAATGGTCAGAGGGATGAATGTTAAACTCCACAGTCCACACTACCAAGGAGCACTCTTTTAACAATATGATTTTCTCCTTGGGGCAATGGACAGATGTACCCCTTAATCTCTAATGTCCAAAAGCACTCCCTCGGAGGTGATAGCTCAGAGGGCAAGCGAGATATCTCCATACAGCCATACTACCAAAGTGGAACTTGACAGATCTATCCTAATGTAATTTACTGTAACCACACTAACAATATTCAAAAAGGTTGATAATACTCTGCGAAAGAACTCACTCGACCGAGAGCTGGGCGAATATTCCAGCAAATGCTAGGCATTCAGTTGACCAGTTTGCATAAAACTCAACCAGCAAGGTTGTCTTTGGGTTAGTATCAAGTTCCTCCTGAAGAAAAAGTCAAAAATTTAAAAAATAACAAGTGTCAATTCTATTCTGTCCCAATTCATAACTTATAGTGGATTTGACGTCAGCATTACACACATGAAACTCTGGGAAAGAAGGGGTCTGAATTAGGAATCTACCATCATAATAATAATAGTAATACACCATTCTTGTGCAGCGCATCACATGTACAGTTTACTTAAGTGTCACTGCGCTTAAAAAATGAAGACAAGAGGTCCAGAATGAAAAACTATAACATTGAGTATAGACAAGTCTTAAGTAATAGTTTAAAATCAGACACAGATTCAGCTTTCTTTAACTTGGTGGAGGCAGAATATTCTACAGAAAGGTAGAACAAAACTGAAAAAAAAGCATGATGACTATTTAAGGCTTTTTGGCTACAGTAGGAACAGCAAGTAAAACTTAACAACAAGAGGGCTGTACCTGTGGAACAGAATTTGTCAGTAGATGGAGGCAAGGCCATAAATACATTTGAAAGTAAGAACTTTGATAAAGGGGCAGGATTCAACAAGAAATCTTAGCGAATACAAAGAATAGGTGTAACATTATTTATACTAGATCTTGCCAGTGAAACTAGTCTTGCTGCCGAGTTCTGAACTTCTGAATGTGCAGAATTATTTCTGATGACCTAGATTTCAGAAATTACAACCAATCACCTCAATGCAATATATTTCAAACAATGCAATGGCTTCACAGTTATGGTCATCAGATATAGTGCAATAAGCTGGCCTAAGTACCAAACAATGGCCTTTACAGACCCTACAAAGAGTTTAACACACTTAGCCTGATACATGTGTAATGCTTTCGATGGCTAGACAACTTCTGAAAATTTGTTTTTGAAAGGTAACAAAAGTTTCTGAAATGTTACTTTTGTAACATTACTACAGCATATAACTGAGAGATATATGTTACTCACTAAGTACATATAAACATTGCAAAAACTTGATATTGAATTAATTACATCACATTTATTACAATGCCTTACCTCTAAAGTATTGCCTTCAAAATATGTCAGATTGTGAGGCCCAGTATAGGCCGGTTCTGGAAATAAGACTAGAACGACTGGAAATGAAAGGGAAATATTATAAGATGGCTTTTAAAAAATATATTATATTATAGTATAAACAGAGGGAGAAAATGTATCATCCTGCAAGGTTGCAAATGACAATCAAAAGAGACCACAAAACAACTTTAACAATGACAGAGGGCTAGCTGCAGTTTAGGCTGACTCAGAATAGAAGTAAACTTGATATTAGGGTAATTGACTTGCTTGAATGTATCAAACTTTATATTATCAATACTGAATATTCAAAACATTTTTTCCATATTTCATGGTACTTAGTCAACCTTTAAAATGTTCACTAAATTTATGTAAGTATGTTATTGTTCTTTCCATCAAGGCAATGTTTTGAATAGAATTAAAAGCCCCAGTATGCAAATCTTACAGTGTTGTTTCACCATAAGTTTGAATACTAGATAGAAAATGAGCAGAATATACAGTGAAAATTGTCTACCTAGACATGCCACAGAAAAGAGCAACATGATTCTTGGATCAGCCTGAAAGAACAAGAAAACGTTCGCAGCTTTGGTGAAATTAAAAATTGTAACAATGTACTGCCGGAATGGTGGTCGTCTTCTGTTCTTCAAGACCAGTACACACACCAGAAACAAAAGAATATTTGTTTCTCCCTGAGGAAGAAAAAAATAATGATGTACATAAATTCATTGGTTAACGATGAAGTCAAAATGTTCAGTAGAACCTCCAACTTATTGTGAAAACTGGAATGGGATGGTTGTTTTTTGTTTTTTTCGGTTGAGGCAACTACTATTATGGAAACGTAATATAAGTTACAGCTTTTGCTAAGGCAGGCCAGTGTACTGTTAATAAAGATATCGATAAACAACTTTGCCTAACACTGTGTAAGTGTAACACTAGCATAGTACTAATAAGTACCATGGACAATGCATCAGATTTGTAGTGTAGCGAATCACTCCATTGTCCACACATGAGGGTCAAGCTTGGCTATTGCATAATCATTATATAATGTATTTATGATTGATATGATATTAACGTTCGATCTGGCTTCGGTATTACCCGGAAAAAAAAACAAGAACTTAAAAATGTCAACTTGCTCAGATCGAATTTGCCCTGCATATCGTGAAAATAAGCCACATGGAATCCTTTTAGTTAGTACTACTGCTAGTAGTAGCATACTACTACTTGAGTGTGTGGACACTTACCCATGATAAGTTGCAAACTGGTAATTCTGGATTGTTCTTTGGAAACAGCACATTGCAGAATGGGCGAAAAGTTCTCAGAAAAACGAAAGAAGAACATAAAATTATGTTTGCGACGTGATATGCACTTAAATAGTGCCTATATTGTGAGATTTTCAACATGATGATTATTTAGGTCGGACTCGTGATTTACACTGCAAGGTAATAATGAGCTAGTTCCGCTAAATCATCAACAACATGCAAGCCAAAGAAATGCAAGCCTGTGCACCAACGAACGGACGTTACGCTGCGCTTTAGTATGGAACGCCGTAAGGAACCGAAATGCGGTGAAAATGATATGATCCAAAATGGTCACATCTTATGCCTGGGAGCAATATGTAGGGGTGACAGTTGGTCCCCATTTTTCCACACTACGGAGCATCTTAGAGTCTGTCGTCGAAGTTGGATTTTCAGAAGAAAAAAAAGTCCAATGTTCAAGTAAGTCGATATATTTATGTATAGTTTTGAGATACAAAGTCGAAAGTTTGAAATTATAGTCGCAATTTTGATCATATAGCCTTTTATATCGAAACATTTAAGAAAGAGTAAAACTTTCGACAAATAAACGCTTTTGTTACTTTCCATGAAAACTGTGTTTTCTCTCACTTATAATGACATAATTCTTCATTGGTTAGGGAAATATCTCTGGGTATTATCTTAGTCACGTGGACTAATGATGTTGCCTCTCTATTTATTCAATAGGGATTTCCCTTATCTCCAACAAACAAAAGCACCGATCAAGTGTGTCGAACGTGTTTGTAACACTGCTGTTGTTTTATCCCCTTGCATATACCGAAGATGGAACATAACCAGATGAGGTTCCTTGTACTTAGTGTACGTTGCATACCTTACCTTGATAACAGTTCGTATACTATACAAAATCAACTCTATGTTGGTGTTAAAACTTACATTGGTCTCTTCTTCATGTATGGTTGCATGCCCCCCCCCCCTTTTTTTTTGTTAAATTTCCAGATAGAAATGGTTAGTGGATTTCATAACACAGTTTGTGATAAGGGATGGCGTACTTGTTTATGCACGTTATCAAAGTAATTTCGGTACGACTTGAAATCATTTTAACTTCAATGAATCGTGAGCAATCAAATCCAGAATATGAACAAATTCAGCCAGAGTATTTTTTCTTACCACTTAATAAGAAAGAATAATCATAAAATGATGGATTTCAGTGCCTCCGAAGAAAGTATCTGAAGAAAGTTCCTCGCTTTGCATTGTTATATGTGTGAGTTGAGACAGTGCCTTCAATATAGTTGGTTGATTTAACGACAGTTTTATTTGACAACCACCCCCCCCCCCTCTCCTCAAGGACAGTTTATCACCCTCTCCTCGTCGGACTTCAGGTCAGATTATCATTTAGCACGTATGTAATCATAAAATGATAACCACCGTCAGTCGCTTGTTTTAACAAGATCACACGGTGTCATATATTATGACAGATGATACTGGATTTGTAATAGAAATATGAAGATTACTAATGATTAGCGTACCATTTTAACTAATATAGTTCATGGTATCGTCATATATAGGACTAGATAGAGCCGAGTGCCGACCTAAGCCGCAATATAATATTAGTATTTGTTGCTGAATCTGAATGATCTTCGAAATATAAAACTTGATTAACATGTTTGACCTTTGACCACACTTGATCATATCCACTTGCCCGCATAACATAAATGTTCTGCATAATACATTTGCCTTAAACTCCAGAAGTTTCAAAGTAGGATAAGTATTCGACATCTAATAGTGGGCTGTGAATGAGTTGAATGGTTTGCCTGAGAAACTTGTACTTGCAAGTATATAATGTGAATGGGTTTAAGATTGCTTTGGACAAGCACTTTAGGCATTGCAATCGGGTCTGGTTTTTTGTGTCTTCTGTTTTTTTTCCTCTCCTAATTGGTCCTGGATAGGGACTTGAGAGTCCTTCCTGATTCTTTTTTTTTTCTACTAAACTAAACTAAAGTATGAGTTTCGACTTGATGCAGGGAAACGACATTTGTTTTAATGCCGTGTTAGTACAAATGGCGCGCCATACAGCACAGACCGTTGACCTGACACACCTGCCGCCGAAGGCCTTACTACTTGTGGTGTAGGGAATACATGAAGTTTATCGAAATAACACATTGCAGCTCGACTTCTTTATTGTTAAAACATACAAAAAGTTTCTTGTACCTTATATTCTAATTTTATTTTCAAAGTAATTCACTTTTCTTACATTAACTCTGCAAATTAATCTAACATCGTAAACCACTTTTACCCATTATGGGGATAGGCCATTTTAATGTTAATATGGTCTACCGGACAATTTGAAAATGTAAACACAATACACTGTATAGTGCCCACATAAATTTGACAGTAACTACCATAACGTAGATTAGTCCAGTACACAATAGCCGTCTATCCTAACGGTTAACAGTTACACGTACAACAACAAAACCCAATTTGGTAATCGGTAGAAGTCTCTGAAGTGCACCCGGTAGATCAGTTAAATATTCAAATAAAATGGATGAAGGGACATTTAGAAATACACCAACCGTCCACCCTATGGAAAGAAGAAAGAAATTAATGGAGGCTGATGCCAATGCCAGCATCTTTAACCTGGACGAACAAGAGAATCGTGACCTATTGCTGAGCATGTCAAGAAAGAGGAGTGAAGGCCGTTTGCCATTGCGGAATTTTAACCGGAGTGGTAAAAGGAATTTAAAAGAAGCTGCTGGGCGAAAGCTTCGTGGAGTAAAGAGAGCATGGGGATCGTTTAAATCGGTAAGCTATGTGACAGTTGGAACTTTGGGTCCCAATGCAGATTTCTTACAAAGGCCACACCCAGACACTCTTATTTATAAATTTTAACATTGCCTTACGTTAGAATAGATTCAATCTTACTACTTAGAACCGACTAGTTTATGCCTAAGTCTACAGTTACCTACCCAATAATAACACTAATGCTTAAATCAGCTTGGCGCCTAAAGTTAGTCTGTACTGTTATGCTCAATAACATTTAAATGTTATTGTTAACCTCATATTGGCTATATTAAGACGAAAGAGACAACATTGTACTTGTAGGCCTAACTTAATGAAAGGCCTAGACAAGGCGTACAAGAATAAGAGTTGCCGTTGTTCAAAATGATCAGCAAAATTACAAATTAACCTCTACTTCCACCTTAAGTTGGGTCAGCATGCTATCCTAACCAGGTTATCAACACCATTCCCTACCATACTTAGCTGTGGCAGAGACACTAAACGGCAAGGCTTGTAGCCTAGATATAATGTATAATGTATAAAGCATGTCCTTGTTTGGAGGTCTTGGTCTTGGGCAGAGATGGTGTAATGACAGTATTTTAAATTGTTCTTTTATTCAGAGGGCCATTCCCGGCAACAGGTGGAAGCCATCATCACAACAACAGTGGGCTGCAAATTTGGCAACACCGCACACCCCATCGACAAGGAAAAACCAAATCAACTCCCCACTAACGCCTTCCACATTGCGAAACAGTCGCTGCAACGGTAAAAGTCCAAGGTGGATGATCTACAGGGACTTCAATAATGTCACCCCCGGATCAATTTTTGACTCCCCATACAGCAAAAGTTGCAGGAGATCTGCGAGGATAGCGGGCAAGCAGAAAACCCCTGTCAGAATGAAACCCGGGTCACCAAGAACTCCCGTTTCAAGGTTAGAATCAATGTCACGTAAACTGGTTACATACATGTAGTACTCTAGTCAATATATACTGTATGTATATAAATGAATTCCTGAAGAAAAACATAAGCTTTTGGAATTTTTTATGAATGATTTGCCAGCCCTCTCAATGAGGCCACTTAAAAGGTTTCAAAGGGCAAAGTATAATGTAGTAACCTTTGACAGCACAAAGCGCATTTAATTCATTGTTATACAGTACTGGTAAATCTGTACACAGTGTACTAGAAAGTGTAGTTTTCATATTTTCTCTTCCTCCTCCCTCGCCCCACAACTCCCCCATTTGCTAACAGGGTCAGTGATGCACCAAGTTGTGCGGAGATTGCGAGTCCTGAGGACTGTGAGGAGACTAGTTCCATGAGCATTGATGCATCAGCGGCCTTCCAAGAGGTCATTAACAGGATGGAGGCACTGAACCAAGGGATGGCTACATTTGAGAAAATGAGTTCAAGTCTAATGGATAGCATCAAGGCCAATGAGAGGTAAATCCCATAGATTACTGCACAGTAATCCCATAGAGTAGGCAATTGTACAGTGAATACCATAGATTACTGTTCAATTAATTCCATAGAGTACTGTACAGTTAATCCCATAGAGTAATTAACAGTTAATCCCATAGAGTACCCATGTTCGGTTAATCCCATAGAGTACTTCACAGTTAATCCCATAGAGTACTGTATAGTTAAAGATGATTTGCAACAGACTTCAGTAGTTATTAAGTGGTATGTGAATGTCAGAAACAATTTTTGTTTTTAAATGAAGAAAGCCTCCCTTTCTTCTTCCTCTCCCCATATCTTTACCACCCTTTTACAATTCACATGAAGTGAGGAAAATTATGACCATTGTTAATATGAAGAAAAATTTTCACTCTCATATCTTCCAGTTAGATCCTCTTTAACCCATTCAGTAGGTTCTCATTAGTTATCGAAATTAAGAATAAGACTACAAGACAGACATTGACAACCCCCTATCTTTTTTATCACCTCTCCCCCCCCCCCTCCCCTCATCTCCACCATATGAGTTAAAATGGTGCTTAATGAGTATCTCTGTGGAAGCTACAGTATGTACTTCTCCCAATGATAGATATTTTCCATCCTACCACAGCCACAACGAGACCACTGCAGATGATGAATGTGATGATGACAAGCCAACAAAGTCATTAAAAAGGCAGACTTCCAGCTTTTTGAGAAGAAGTCTAAGGCTGCAGTCATCGTAGAAAAAGAAAGGTCGGATGCCCCCGAAATATATTCAGGAAGCTGAACAGGTATTCGCTCTTTCTGCCAGTTAAGAAAGATTGTCATTTTTTTCCTGTGGTATGACAAGCTTAGTAGTAATAATCAGGGTTTTAAAGCCCAGGTAGAGGGTTTCATGAATTTTAGAAGCTAAAATATTAAACGATACAAATTTGGAGAAAATAGAGTGGAGAAGTAGTGGTAGACATGTACTGTAACATGTAATCATTAATGACAACAATTAGTAGCTTTACAATGAAACGTATTGTTTTAAATTAATTTTAAATATGGTTTTGGTGCATTTTTCTCCAGGTATCTTCTCTTTGTTTCATTATAAAAGTGCTGGACAACTTTAAAATTCATTCATTTTTGATAGTATGCATGCAGGGTTAAGGTACATTATGTAGGTTTCAATTTTTGGTGGAATATTCAAAACTGAAAGGTGAAAACTTTGAACTTTGCTGCCATTTGGAAAATATGTGAATTGAACTTTTTATTTTGGGTTTGTGCTACAAGAGTGTTAAATATTGTAATAGATTTTTATGTAGGCTTAATATGTTTTGGAACATTTGAAGTATTCCATTAAATAATACTTACTGTAATAAAATTTAACATAAGAAATATTCCTACTGTAGGTGTGCAATCTGAGGTTAAGATCAGTACAATTTTTTTATTTGTATAAAAATGTATTATTTTATTTACTCTGAGGGTCTTTGTGTTATATTTTGCTGTACGTGAGTATGTGAAGAATGTTAGAAACTACTGTAGGCCTGTGTCAGCTTTGGAGTACATGGTGCCCTTAATATGTTCATCTACTTCAAGGTATGAATGAGTGTGTACAGTATAATTTGAGCCACTGGTATGTTTATTTAAATGTGCAATAAGGAACTATTAGCCTAGGATGGGCTGATTTTTGTTTAACCTGTCGTTCGATGTGTCTATGTACACTGGAGAGTCCTAAAATGTGACTTTGAGGAGCAAAATCTACTGCATGTTTTCTTCGAGCCAAGGAGGAATAATTTTGTTAATATCTTGTGAACAAATATGAAGGTTCTAGAAGACTGGCAGTACACTGTAAAAGACATAGTTTTCAATTATAACAATTAACAAGGAGCTTGGTGTACTACTTGTTTTCTGTGTTGAATGAATTATATAAATAGAAAAACGAACTTTAGTGTGCTAGACTAAAACAGATTAATTTTCATTTGAAATCAGTGTTTAGCAAATGGAGATACCAAAAAGAACAAACACGCAGAGAACAATCTGAGATGTAGATGGCAAAGAATAAAGTGAACTTTCAGACAATCTCTCAAGATGATAATAATAATAATCATCATAATGATAATAATGGGTGGGACAGCCAATACATGACATCGAAACAGCGGCTGTGTGATACAAAGTGACTGCATTGGTAAGATTGCTACCAGCTGAGTATGTGAAGAAAGTGGCAGGCAATTCTGAAATTTGTCTTTTGAAAATGCACAAAATCTGAATGCTAACTTATCCTCTGGATAATGTTGGTGTCTCTTGTTTATCTTCAGTTCACATTTTCACCGAAACAATTTGACAAATTCTACCTGTGAGGGAGACAGACTATTGTCAATTTATGTACGTTTATATTACATATTTACAGGGTTTTCTTGATGTGACTCGAGAGTGTACACAAACCAATACCCAGTAACCTCACACACACCCTTCCCCCCCCCCTCCAACCCCCTTCTCAACCAAGTGTTTGTTAACATGTTTGTTAACATTGCCTGACTGTAAGTTTGAAATAAAGTATTCAAGTCAGTGATGTTTTAATATTGGAATTTACAAAGAACAATTTTGCTTCAAGAAATATGTCTTCGGTTAGCCCGGTCCGAAACACGTAAAATTAAGTTCAATAAGCTATAAATAGATATGTAGTGTAGAAAGTAAGAAAAAATGAACATTTCAGTCTATATACTGAGAAAATAATTCACTGCAAAATTGCATTCATTAGTGATACATGAATATGCCATACTAGAGTAATACTTCTTGAACTTTAGTCTTTGTTAAGCGTGGATCTTAAAATGTACTTGGAAAAATCATTCATCTATAGCTAGGCAAGTTGTTCATGAAGGAAACAAGTCTTAAGCATTGGCCACGGTAATATTTCAGTAAGCTTCCAGTAGTAAGTAGCTTCAAAATATGTAAACGATTTATAAAACATTGTTTATAATGCACGTGTATGTACTGTATTTTTAGTGGGTGTCACAGAACGCAGCTATTAGGTTTTCATCTTTCCTCAATTTTCTTCTTTTTCAAAATTGGCATAAGAGGCTGTTTTAGTCTTATTTCCTATTTGTTTATTACCAGTTTCCAAGTTAATATTCAAATTTCAAATGAGACATTTTGCTCAGTTTAAACCAAAACTTTTCTCTGTAAATAATATGAAATTTTTTCAGGAGTAAAAAGATAGTAAATTTCATTCACAATTTGGTGATGCTTTGTTGGACAAATAAGGGAGAAAGCTGTTAAATATTGGTAAGTGTCTGAGGTCAAATGTCAAGGGGAGGGAGGGAGGGGAGGGGAAGGAATGGGATGGGAGAGTACATTTGCAGTATGTGATATTCAGTGTATAGAGATTTTATATTCAATGAAATTTTTCATCAAGGCAGTGGTCAAAGAGTTAATATATCAGAGAGAACCATGGGTGTCAGTTAATTAAATTTGTGAGGCACCAGTAGTTAGATTAATGATAATATATCAAAGCAGATTCTGGAAGTTGGGAGGTCAAATAAAGTGCATATAGAAAGATGGCGTTAGTATTCTAAGCAGATCTGCTATACGTGAAGGATTAAACAGTGGACTGTGCACTTTGAATGGTATGGCAGGGATTTGACTGTTATCTGATGGTAAAGTTAATTATTAACATAGCAATTTGAGTCAAAAGCAATGAAATAGAATTCCCCTGTTGAGTAAAAACAGCCAAGGAATTCCAAGGTTTCAGTGGTCAACAAAACATTAGATTATCATGGATTTTGAGAAATTTTTGACCTGTATTTGGAATATGAAAACTATGTGGTGGTAGATTTTAAAATAATAAATATTTTAGTATATCTACAGTCATTTTTACCGTTGAATCTCTCTTGTTATACTTTGTACTCTAGATATAAAGACGACATGACAATAAATGACTGATTGTTTGTTTGCTTAACTCTCAGTCCCGTCTGTAAGTGGAGATACAGTAAGCATGGAATGGTAGTTTGGTAGCAACATACTGTACATATCAGGCATGAGACTCTTCCGCGGAAACGCGGATTTCCGATTTTTTTTTTTTTTTCATTTTCGCGTTTTTTCTCCTAATTCGCGTTTTTTATTATTTTTTATTTATTTTTTTATTTTTATTTTTATTTTTTTTGGCGGAACATGCTGGACTGTGAAGGGAAGGAACACCGAATTTGACCAGTGGTGGAATCAAGAAGCACAAAGCAAGCAAAAAAGCCTTTTTTTGGTTCAAAAAAGCTAATGGATAAATTATACAAGCAGAAATTCCACACTTTTTTTGGCGAGTTACGTGATGTGATAGATTCCATCTAGAGTCCACCATTTTGCATCTAAGCCCTCCTTACCTGACAAAAAATTTCTAAAGGGAAGGGGGACACCCCCTCCCCTTAAACCCCTCCTCCAGGGCGGCGATAGATAAATTTCAGATTTTTTTCCCCCGGCTCGGTCTCATCCCAGACATATGCAGATACTGTTAGGATATGTGGGTTTGCTAGCAGCAATAGAACCCACGTTGTTGCTACCAACTTTTAACCATGCTTTTATACATCGGTAAATAATAACTTTGCAGAATTTGAGAAATTATATCATATCTTGAATACTATGATATATTAGTGCAGAAAAACTTTACTTTTTAAGGAGAAAGAGAGGGAGAGAGACATCGGCTCTGGGCCGGAGAAGGTTAGGATGGGGGGGGGGGGGGTGGGGGGTAATGATAGGGGAGGATAAACTATTGTTGATGCCTTGCTCTGGTTATGGTAATTACACAATTCATTCAGAAGTTCCAAAGCTAAATTACTGTAATAATGGGAAACTGACAGTGTAATAACTATTGTGATTGTGCAACCCATCAAAGGCAGAATTGCTATTAATAGTGTGTTTCTAACCAGTTTGCCATAATTCCTGGAGTCTCTTAATTTGAACATTGTTTAATGTATTCACTGCTAACATGAATTTAAATGTTAATGCTTATATTATATTCTGAATGATGTATATTAATTTTAGCATATATTCGTTATCAATTTCATTTCACTTTTACTATTATCAGCTGTCATTAATTCACAAACTATTTTCGTCCCACTTTGATCCGATATTCAATTGGAAGGATCACTTCTAATAATTTTGGTTTATATTTTATTCAAGTATTCAATATATCATAACCACCGCTTGCATGTAGAAAATTGCGCTACAGTGCAAATTTTTTGTTTTGGTATTTTTAATATGGGGGTCATAACTTGAGGTACTAATTAATCAGTACCTTGCAATGCTTGCCTGATCTATAATAAATAAATAAGAAACGAAGAAGTGACATTTGCATTTTTTTTCCTAGTAGTTTAGTGTCGTAATGTTGTCTGTGTGTCAGCTTTTCCTTAATCTGTTTTCTGATTTAATCCTTCCATCAGATTACTTACAGGGATAATCTGGTGGGCAGGTAATGTAACACTGTAAGTTTATCTTGAAGAAAAAATATATCCACACTGTTAGTCCAAAACCCCATCTCTTGGATTGATTTGGGGGGGGGGGGTAAGATGTGTTGTGCCCTTCCCATTGGGACACATTTGTTAAAATGCAGAGTGCCTAGATGCAAAATGGTGCTATATTTTACAACGTTTGAAATATTGTTGAAGAATTTGCAAGTGTTAACATTGTACCGCCAATACGATTTACATATTTAATGTACTGTACACTAGGATTTTTTAATACTTTGCCTGCCAGTTGGGTGGAAGGAGGAGAGGGATGAGGCAGCCTGACTCCTTTGTGGGGAGGGGGGTGGGTAAATCCCCCTTCAAAGAGGTGTTTTGGTTGTACTTCAAAAACATTTTGTATATTATTATTTATTTTTTTATCCCTTGGGAGTATCACCCCCTTCCAGAAGTGTACATCTAAGCCTCCCTGTTTGTGATATCATTTCTTTACTAAGGGCTATTATAATCTTCTTTTTGAGTTATCCTTGAAATGGTGACACACTTTGAACGTTTGCATGAGATCTCAAATCTTCATTATATTAGGGGTTTTTCTTGTGGTAATAATATTTACCTCTGTGGGTAATTGGTTTAATTATAAAGGTAAACAAAGTCTCTTTTTTTCCTGTTCAATGAATGACATTTCTTGATACATTCTACCAAATATCTCCAAATTTGAAATATTCATTTCTTTTGAGGTACCAAATGTAGTTTTGACTAAAATATTCATTCTACAGTAACGCAATCATGAATCTTCAGCCATCGGGATGTAACCAAGTTAGTAGTAGTTCTTGTAAAGGGGACTCTATGCAGTCCCAAGTAGCGGAGGGGTGGTGGTGGTAGAGAGGGGGGCGTCGGGATAGACAAATTATCACACTTTGAGAAAACCATCCGACATAAGTTTGGATTTCGAAGCTCTCTACAGTTGCCCTGCTCTCCATAAGGCTGTATTCTAGACAGTCTGCTTACGTTCTGTCCGGATCGTGTCACAGTGCCCCCCCCCCTCCCTTCCCGTCCCATCTCCATCTGCTCAAAGTATTTATGAGCACAACTTTGCGTTTGGATCTCCGAGTGCAATATTTTAACTCTAAAACTAATTTTCATTCTAAACGGGGAGATTCGTATTCAACAAACCCGCAGCCGGCCAATACCCGTAACTTATTCGTCAAGTAAGTTTATATTCCGTCTACACCAAAATGGTCCCGTGCCCCTCTTTAGTAACCTCAGTCTGAGAGGGGAGGGGGTGACACCCCACGTATGAAATCTTGTGCACGTCACTGACAAACATTCACCGAGCCTTCTATAGGCGCAGAAATAATGGAGATTACTGGAAATATTGAAGCAAATGAAAAGGCATTAAAAGTGATATATTTATTGATCAAATCAATAACATCTTTCCACAATGATCATTCACATACTGTCCTTTACCTTCCTTCATATCCCGGAAGGAATCAAAGGATAAAGGACGCATGCATGTCTCTCAATGTTAAAAAATCCTTCCATTTTTCGATACGAGTTCAAGGATAATGTATGATCATATAAATATATATATATATATATATATATATATATATATGATTTTAGTATATATTTATTACATACTAATAATATAGCATATTAGTGGATATATATATAGACACTTATATACTATATTCTAATATATTATTAATATATAATAAATATATCATCAGTGTGAATCGCAGTAGTGGGATATCAAATCTTTGTCTAAAAATGTGAAAGTATATTTCCTTATCCGTTTCTTACAAAATGAATATGCAACTACTACCCCAGGGGGTGCGGTATTTCAGTACCTAATTTTGCTGTAGTTGGGTGCAGGGAACCCAAAGAGATAACGAAGTCTACATGAAAATTATCTTATCAAGATAATCCGTCTCAGTGAATCAAACATTTCAGTGGATCTGATTGGCCGGTGACACTTTAATATGGTCTCAGCGGTCTCTTCTTCAGCCAATCAGAGATCTTCGCATTGGACTTAAAACGTTCGACAAACGCCTTGAGTACCTCCTGGTCTTTGAGATCGAACGTTCCTTCTTCCGTTTCTAAGACGGATGGAATGAAGTCGTAGATCATGTTGAATGCCATAACGTCGGCGAGAGTTATCTGTGAACATGCAAAAGAATACATGTACAATCATTATTTCGTGACGTCACTTGCACTTTGTACATGAGGATTATTTTAAGTATAGTCGACATGGCCTGAGATAAGGGGGTAAGTAGAAATTAAATAATTGCGATCATGCTTTTTTGCTATAATTTATTCTAAGTTTTAAGTGAAATAATCAGTAAAAGAAGTTCCTGTTCTTTAATCTTAAATGTCTCACCCCCTCCCCCCTCTCATTCATCCAATAGGCTACATCTAATGATGGCTGACGTAGTTTGAATGACAATTCGTGGTAAAATATATGGGGCAACTCATTGGCTAAAAGCAACATAAAGTTACGGCATAATTTAATCCTCGTATTAATTGGATCCATCGTAGGCAAATTAGGCCTGGACAACTCATCCCCTTGAATTACTTACACCGTCACCGACGAACCATCCGGTGCCATTTTTGTTCTTTTTCAGAAGTTTCTCCAAGTTGGCTGTCACCTTTAGAGCACCTTCCGTCTTAAACGTCTCCCTCAGCTCGCGCTTTACATGGGCAAAAGAAAGACGAACAAAATTGTAACACTAGCCGACGTAAACTATAATATTTGGTAATAACTGGCATCTTTAGGAACCATTATTTTAAAAAAGGCATTCCCTTCGCTAGAGATATGATACGGTCACATGGTACAGCAAAGCTTTCTCATGCAACTGGATATATATACTGGGACAGTGGCGTAGGAAGGTACTTTTGAGTGGGGGGCTGAAGACTGATGGCCGGCCTGGGGGAGGGGTCTAAGGGGAGGGGGTTTCCCCTCCCCTTTGGATTTTTTTGCATTTCCTGGTGGCCTCAGATGCAATTTGGTGCAATATAGCACACTTCAACACCCACTCCATTTTGTAAACTTAATTTTGTATTTGCACCTGGCCTTAGATGCAATTTGGTGCTCCTAATGAGATTTTTTTGGAAATGAAAAAGGGGTTTTCTGACTTGCGAACCGGGGGGGCGGAATGATACTTCCGCCCCTCCACATTTTTCACCGGGGGGGCTGGCGCCCCCAGCTCCCCCCCCCCGGTTCCTACGCCCTTGTACTGGGAAAAATTTGTTGGCCGTGTCAGTGAAATTTAAATATTCCAGTTGGAAAATATATTGTTTCTTCTTATCCCCAGCCTAGGTCGGTTACAGTTTTTTTCATTCGAAACGGCTACATGCAGAGGGCTAAATAAAGGAAGTACTTTTTACAAAAAATTTAAGTGTTCTCAAAAAACTATAAACAACCCTCTTAATTCCCCTTACCCCTCCCCCTGCCCCCATCACACCGTCGTTTGAACGAAAAAGGACAATTATTATGATAAATACCTTCTTCTCCTTTTCTGCTTCAATGATTCTGTACATTTCCTCCCAAAGATCATCGGCTGTTTCGCAGACGATGTCAATTAGGAACCTTTCATGGTCGTCCTTGCCATAGAACCCTGTTTCGGAATCAAATCAAAACATACGTCCTGATAATCGTCTCACAGTCTTCACGATCAATAAACAGCGGTGTGATATTAATATAAATACGTCCGTTCACGTCAAAGAACCCCGGTACAATTACGTCATCTGCACCCCTCCCACATCCCTTCCTTTTGCACTCTTCATTTGTCCTTACTTTAATTATCTTAAGAACCAATGCGCTATTTTCCCCTGACTCCTCCATACAGACTCGCCCGTGGCAACTAATCGCGCCGAGTCCCGGGCGGTAGCCACCCCACCCCCACACTACGTGAAATCGGTGTCATGTGACAGATATTTCACATTGAGATTTCACATCGAGAAAGTCATTTTAGTTGACTGATATTATATATATGATTGATATATATGAATATTTTTATATTTACCAAATGCTATGATCAAAACACTTCTACAATCGATTAAGTATAATAAGCCTGACGTAATTTCAATGAAAAGAAAACAAATTTGCGTGGGTCAGTCTGTGACGAAAAGTGACAAGGGGTTGTATGATTCCCTATAACAATAAATCCATACGTGTATCCTTTTATATCAAGCATTTTAATGGGTAGCCATGGTAACAAACCACCCATCCGTGCTATGAAGAAATAAGGTCACTTGATCGTTTGCGTCCAGGTGTCCGACAATCGCAACCCAGGCGTGAAACTCGAGTAACGACAAGCTGTAAGTTACCGTATCAGGTATACTATATTATGTAGGCTTGCCGCTCTACTTCTATGTATTGAGCACTTCTGCTCTAGGAAGTGAACAATCTTTGCCATGTATATATATATTGCAGTATTTTGCAAATAATTATGCAAACTTATTCGTAACATTTCTCAAGAGAATTGTATTGTATAGAACAAAATAAACTAAAACAACGTGAAATATTATGATATAGCAACAACGTGCTCAAAAGTGTCACCTACCGAATTTCCGTGATAGGTGTCTGCAGGCAGCACGGCTCTGAGGGTATTCTGTGCCATCGATTTCGAGAACAGGGAGCTGACCAAGTTCAATTTCTGTGGAGGTTAATAAGTTAGCGAATGCAAACGCTGGTAATGATATCCAATATTTTCTTGAACATGAGGCATTATTTCACGAATATGTTTTTTCTCTTGCGAAACTGATCTGGTGGTATAGCCGGGGTTGGGGGGGGGGGGGGGGGGGTTGAAGTGGCAGTTTGACAAATGGTCCCTCAATTCACTTCACCAATCGGCGCTTTCTGTTATAACACTCAGCATCGTCTGAGATCCGCCTCTCCCACGCCCCCCCCCCCCCGCTCAATGGCGGAGCGTCCATACAGTCAGGGGGAGGATGCCACCCCCCCCCCCCTGACGGACTCAAATGGACTGCTGGCGCCCTTTTCAGCTCTTTACCATTTTTTACTTATTCGCGATTATTGACATTTTTATTGCGCTCTCATCTACCTATCGACATTTGTCACAGTTTGTTGGTGTAATTTGGCGATGACACCTATTTATTCTTCGTTTTTCTGCAAATTAGCCAGGCCCGGAAAGGGTCATTTCCGGCGATCTAGGGGGTATCTTTACTCAAAAAGTTTCTGTACGCTACGCGCCAACGTGTGGTGGCGCTCCGCTTAGATAGGGTGCAGAGCCGTATATAGAGAGAGTTTGGCCAACTGGCGATTTGTGACGTCACACGCAAACCATGGGCATCAAAATAGGTCCAGTTGTCGTTACCAGTTGCGCGAAACACGAAAAACACCACACACAATATATAGCAGCTTTGCACACTGTGCTCGTTGCGAACAAACGAAGCGACTCAGAATGTCAGATTTTGACAGGCATACGAGGAACAAAATGGATATCAGGTAATGAATTAGAGTATGCGTTAGTTAATGACATTTACGTTTATCTTCACACCTGAAATGCATAGAAAACTAGCTGAAAACCTGTCATTACACTTGTTTTATTTTACGCCTCATACTACTAGTCCTACTTTAGTCATACAAACGAAAAGCACACATCACAGTCCTGGCTAGGCTAGATTACAGACGTACAACTATAGCATCAGGCCTACATTAATAGATCCTTCAATTAAATAAAGTAAGCCTACACATAAAATGACAATTTATGCTTCACTGATCTTTTCAGGTTTGCCAAAAAGTAGTTGTACCAGAGGTCATTGTATTAAACTCCAGAAGTTACATAGTAGGATTAATATTCGGCATAACTTTTTCTCTAAAGTCTAATACAACTTATACAAGGGTTGTGAATGGATGGAATGGTTTGCCTGAGAAGGTTGAATTGCAAGTAGTGTGAATGGGTTTAAAAATGCTTTGGATGAGTACATTAAGCATTGTAATTGGGTATGACATTTGATGTCCTTGGTTGTATTCCTCTCATATAGCCTTAGGGTCCTTAATGGAGACTTGAATGTCTCTCCTGGTCTTTTTTTCTACTAAACTAAACTATATACTTGAGTGTAGGAGTTAGCAATAGTTGGGAGTCTGTGGACAAACCTAAAACTGATATTGTGGTGTTAATTTCTCAGGAATGTACTTACTAGGCTATAGTAGGTGCAACAGATTGAATGGGTCTGTCGAGAAAAAAAAAACCCTGCAACAACTGAATACTGGTGTATGTTGTAGCTTATGTATTTTCCATTAACATATATACTATACGGTCATGTCCTTAATAAGGTTTTAATGGATCACACTGACATAGTGTGCCTACTTGTCAGTGTTGTCAACTGAGCACAGGGCTTATGACATCATTCAGTTTGTTATTATGCAGACAGCAAATGGCCATAATGATAATTATTAATTGTTACTTATTCTTCATACTGCCCTTACTGGCCTTACCTGAACAGTGATGTATAAAAACGCAAGAAGTCGTTAAGCTTTTCATTTAAGAATCGTTTCAGCCTGTCCTATTTCAAACATATGATTGGCAGGTTTCCACGTTACATAGCTTATCAAAATGGAGCTGTTCTGTAAAGCAAGAAAATCACACATATGCATGCATACAAACACACTCATATAACAATTTCTGAATATCTTTTCAGCTGCCCAAAGGTACTGGAATGCAAGCTCTGTTGGGCGAATTAAAAAACCCTCATTGTACTCTTTTATTATGGTCGGCGTAGCTGGAACCAGCAATGATGGTGATGTGGATTTGACAGTACCTAGACAAGAATTCAATAGCTGCTTTGTGTTGAAGTGGGTTCAACTTGCTCAATTCCATGACAGGATGACAACTAGACATCAGGATGAATTATCTGTTGCAGAGCTCTATAAACCAGGCAGTTGTTAAAACATCCATTGGGTGACCCTCACAGTCTACCAGGCACTGCATCGCAGAAGCAAAATGAAGTGTGTGTGATGCCTTCTTCTTATGAGAGTGGAATGGTATCAGTGTGGCCTCTGTCAATTTGGCTTCAAATCTTTGTTTTCTTGAAAGCTGAGAAGATCTTTCAGTGGTTTCACACTGACCTCTGTACTTGACAATTCATGTGTATTTGCCAGCTCAGGAGGAAGCCAGATTTTAATTACATGAACCAATGCTGACTTTTTTTTGGACATGTGGTACATCTGCAAGGAGGTGAAGGAAGCAGTTGGAGTTGCATGGATGTGGAATCTTTTTGATAGTCTGGCAGTCTTATCCACAGATTATGCCAAAGCTTCTCCACATTGCCACATTCAGAACTTATAACATTGATATACTTGAAAATTGCAGGAATCTAACGAAGCACCCATCAAGGGAATTTGTTTGTATAATTATTGAAAGCTGTGACCTTCTGATGTGACAGACTAATGTGAAATAAAGGGCAGTAGATTACCTTGTAAATTAACCTTGTTATTGTTTGATTGTATCTAATGTTTGCAAAATTTTAAGTTGCATGCTACCAATTGAAACATAATTCTTTCTCTATTAATGGGATATAAATACTTCTCCTTAAAGGATGTGAAGACTCCCGCACAAAGAAACGTCTCATGCCGGTTATCTGACCTAGTTTCGAATGCGGTGTAACAGAAGTGTTAGACACCACCGTTGATCCCAGAATAGACACACACAGCTTGCTACCATCTGTAAATAGACTTTAGTGTACAGTCAATACAAACATCACGGTCATTACCCACAACACAGTGCACATAGCAGCGTGGACATCTCAGGTCTAGATAACAGATAACAAGGTATCAGGTTTCATTACTGTCTGCATTTTGTAGCGACACAAAAAAAACTTCACTTGCAAGCAACGGAAAGTAAACGTTTTCAGAGCGCGGCATGCGGTTTAGGGCGAGTGTACCTTTAAATATACTGCATCGGTTGTTGTCACTTGATCATTTGCTTGTGTGTGAGCTAAACAGCTTAAATAATATCAGGCTTGGGGTAATCGTAATCGATTACAATCGATTACATTTTTTGAAGTAATCGTAATCGATTACTTTTGTGAAAATTACAAAGTAATCGTAATCGATTACAAGGGCAAAGTAATCATAATCGTATTACATTTATGATTACAGTGAAATTTGAATGAGAAGGGCAAAATCAGTAGAAATGATTAAAACAAATTCTTACTATTGGCTTTTAGTGTGACCAAAGAAGTGTTCCTGCTTCTAGAATTCTCTAGCACAATAAACTTACACTAAGAAGTACTGGGGATTTGATCACCATATTCAAGGATTTTTTATCATCTGAATTATTCTGTTCAATGCTGCCTCTCAGCGTTCACAATCCTTTTGCATACACAACTGGTTGACATTAGTTGACATGGTGTGCTGATTATAGAAAATTATTTCATTAGTATATTAAACACTTAACAAACAATAACAGTCAGGCTGACAAAATACACCCTTTAAATTCATTTAAGTAAGTAAATTTGATAAATAAATCCATTTGCCATGTTCAGTGGGCCACAAGGCTCAGGTGTAGCAGCTATTGAAAGCACATTGCTATTTATGTCAGTCTATTGTTCTCATTACCAGAGTTGACCACTTTTTGATGAAAATAATTTACTTTTACTTTGGCCTTCCATGTCCCATGTACTGTGGAATCATTGGAATGTCCCATTTCAAAGCTGTTTAGTTTTATTTTGGTGTTATAATGTAAAAGAGTTTTTAGTTTTGCTGCTATGCAGAAATTATTAGTTTACAAGATATAGTGTTGCATGAAAATCTTCATTTGTTTTACTTTAGTATTTGTCTGTTTACTCTTTGTCTGTTTAAATTGTATTTTTTACTGGACTTATGGGTTACACATCTTAAACGTGTTTAGGCATAAATGTGTAATGCCTGGTAGGAATTGTAGATATACTTCCACAATTTTGTCCGTATATACTGTAAATGCCCTTCCTTTGCCCTATTTCATTGCCCTATTTCCCGGCAGAGAGTTATATTAAACAGATATGCAGAGGATTGTGCAAGTAACCACAATGTAATCATGACTGTAATCACGATTACATTACAATGTAATCGTAATCGATTACTTCAACTTTAGGCTGTAATCGTAATCGTAATCATACATTCTGAAGTAATCGTAATCGATTACATTCAGATGTAATCGCCCCAAGCCTGAATAATATGTAAAAAAATAATACAAACTTTCAAATTGCCAGATATTTACTTGCTCAAAATCATTATCCAATCATGATTTGTTGCTATCCTTGAGTCCATTATTCAGATGATGAGGCAGATTCCCTTCAACTCTCCATGATGAAGGTAAAACCTTATATCTTAACCAACTGTCATTGAGTGTCCATTTGAAAGTTTCAAACAAACAAGTGCATTGATTAAAACAAAGACTTTATTGCTGTGGTTGCTGGAACTGGATTTCAGTCTAGTAGTCACTCACCAGGTTCGTCTTTATCACAGTCTGCTAACTGTGGCTTTTTATGTTAGGAGTTTTTCTTCAGAGCACATGTCACCTTTGATTTGTAAAAAAAGTCCTGAAATTCAGGGACTTAAAATTTACTGTCTAAAGATAATTTAAAAAGATTTTTTTTAACTTCACTCGTCAATGTGGGTGTCAATTAAGGGAATAAGGAGTTACTGATGCAATGACTTTCTGGCATAAGTGCATTTATAATGTGTTAAAACTTGAAAGGTGTATCATACTGCATCCCCCCCCCCCCCTCTTAATTTGCACTCCGTTGGAATGCACAGACAGTTTTGCTTATTAATGAAATACCAGTTAACACTAAATTTTAAAGTCTTCCTTTAAAACAGTCAAACGAAACCGTGCATTGTCTAAGCTAGGCCTACGCAATAGTTTGAACATTTCTTTATCAACATGTGGTGACAGGGCTCTTATAATTCAGTGACCAAGACAAGAGTGTAGGGTAGTCTTTGCAATAAGCATGACTATGGCTAGGCTACCAGTACCATAATTAGCCTTGGCCTAGTGGTCTTTGAAATGTAGCCTAGGCCCCTGCTACAGTACTTTGATAAATGATAGTTGACTGCATCCAAATTAAACCAAGGCCTAGGCTATACTTTTGAAGAAGAAAAAATTAGGCTGAATTCATGTTAGCCTAAAAAGGCTAGGCCAATGCTGACAATTAACACAAACCAAGATCATTTAACCATTTGGGCACTTGTTTATGGCATACTAAAAGGGTCTATATAATTAGGCCTGTATGTGTACACAACCCACAAGTTACCAATGAGTATAGACCTAGCCTAACTAGTTTAGGCCTAGGCTACTTTGTTTTCCTTAGGCCTAGTTTAATTGGGCCTTATACTGTGCCATATTATGTAATGTGCTATAACAGTTGTAGTAAAAGCAAGAATGGTCCAGGTCTAACTAAGCCCAGGCTTAACTTATGCTTCGGGCTTAACTAAGGATTAGGGATTTACGTGATGCCTAGAGGCTAGCCCACCCTTTTACATTAAACTAAAAGTGATACTTTTTTAGGCTAGGCATAGCCTAGGCATACAATAACTAGGAATTAGGATAACTATATGTGCGACTGAAACTGCCATGCCTATGATTAGGAGAGCTGGCATCATGAAATCGAATTTGTGGATCGTAAAACGAGAGAGAATAGCCATGAATGTAATTACAGAAACCAGTCTGAACGTAAAATTCTCGCATTGCTTGTACATTACTCGTATACACTAGGGCCTATGGCTAGTATGGGCCTAGGCTACACAGACTTTTTTCATTAGATCTCCATCTTGTTCTTTCTACTTCCAAAAAATTCCTCTTCGTTTATGGTCAGTAGGAAAATCAAACAACAATATCCATGTTCTGACCGATTGCAGCATCCCCAGCACCATTTCTTTCATAATTTCGTACTTTTTTCGTGTACACAAACGATAGTCTATACACTGTGAGTATGCGTGTCGCCTGCTATAAAGTTTTCAAGTGGACCTATTTTACCTCCCTGTGTGGCCGTTTTCCCTCTCGACCAATCCAAATCGGTTACATGGTTGGCCAAACTCTCTCTATATACGGCTCTGATAGGGTGGAAAGCGCCCCTATAGACCATTCTCGCCCCTCCTGACCAATACCCCTGGCTCCGCCACTTCCCCCCTCCCCACCTCCACCCTCCCCACCTCCACCCTCCCCATCTCCACCCTCCCCATCAGTTCCTTCATGTGTTAGGGAGATAATTGAATATGCAAGGGGCACGAAACGTTATGATCAGTTGGACATTTCTTATAAGAAAAAAAAAAATGTTTCAATTACAAATATAGAAACAGGATAATTTTTATTCATGAAAATTGCATTTTCTTAATAAGAAAAAGAAAGTATTCATACTGCAGGTGAATTTCTCCAAAGAGTGGGGATGTTTCCCTCTCCGCGGTACATTGCCTGACAATACCTTTGTGCCTTTATATGCATCTCAGATGAAATGGACCAAATACTTATAAAGCATAATAAATCCGATTTACTTACTTGGTTTAAGTTCAGTCCATTTCTCATTCTCAACCCTGCAGTCTTCGAACTCTGTACCGGAAAGTTGAAACAGGTACCGGATGGCCTCGGCCCTAGCCTTACAGTCAAAGTAAGATAGCTTAAAGGTAGGCATTGTTTCACTGTTATGTGGGTTCGATTGGAGAATTCTTCAAACCAGTGACTTGAATCTTGAATCGGTGCGTGACAAAGATTTAGTGAGCTAACCCAGATCGCGTACTGTTCTATATTTAAACACAAAAGGCCTGCACTTTGCTACTGTTGATATTAAAGGAGTATTGTGTGATGGTTTAAATTTACCGATGAAGAATACAAGTAGCGCAATTGAAGCATTTAGGTGTAAAAAAGTAGCGTTACTTCAGCTTTAAATCTTTGGATGACTTGCATTTCTTATATTAACGATGGACTTGAAACTCCTGACGTAGTTTGTTTGTACACGTGCAGTGCGTTTGTGTTTGATTTATTTGTGCTAAGCAATCTATTCTGACTATACGATATAAACTTTGGTATTATACCTATACAAATTTACACGTCATAATTTTACACGTCACAAATTTACACGTCGCAAATTTACACGTCACAAATTTACACGTCCAGTGGCGTCGCCAAGGGGGGCCAGGGGGGCACGTGCCCCCTGGAAAACCTAGTGCCCCCCGAGTGCCCCCCATCTGAGATTTGGGTTGGTAAAAAAATATATATATATTTTGTTATATTCAACTCCCATCATCTGAGTTGGTTTTTCATAAGGACAAAGAATTAAGCACAGTAATTCGTATTTTTTTCAAATGAGCTACGAAAAAATGAAAAAGTTTATCCTTGAACATCAGGTATCGAAGTCGTAACCCGCGCCATCACAACAGGTGTCGATATTTACATTGAATGTGTCAGTGCTCACGCCATACCAGCTGATATACACGTCCGCTTCGCGAGCTACATGACTGTGAGAAGGGAGGGTACTGCAATATGTTGCCTTGGTCTGAGTTTGACAGGTTAGGAGCTGACGAAATGTGAGAATGTGAGGGTCCGCAGGCACCATACTTGCCTATATTTCTGGACCCATATATTAACCCTGTTGTGTAGGGGGTGCAGAGGTCATTTGAGGTCAGATGCTTTAGGAACAAATGGCGAATGTTCATACCTGCATACTGAGCCATACTCGATGTGTGATCAAACTTTGGATTGCATGGTGAGATCCCTGATAGGAGCCAATAACGATGCTGGAACCTGTTACATCTTAATAGATAATGGGAGAAAAAGAGAAGGACAAGAGAGGAGTCGGGGGTCATGCACACATTAATTCAACAAATGTAGGTTCTTTTGATAGGGTTAGGAATAATATCGACAGCATGTGGTTCATATCCTCTGCAAAATTCTGCGCGTTGTTAAAATCATTACTTCAAAAATAACAATTTCTGGAGATATCTTCAGATCGAATTTAGCATCAAATGTGGCAGCATTTTGCATCTAGCCCATCCTCCGTATGCGAAAATTTTCCAAAGGGGAGGGGGCAGTGGCGGCGGAACCGGGGGCTTGGGGGGCTCAGCCCCCAATGAAAAAGTTGAGGGGGCAAATGTATGATAAGCCCCCCAATATTTACCAAGGCTCCGAAACGTGCATCTGCCCATTTTTCAATGCATACTTGTCGATCTATCCGATGCACACGTATACTATATAGGTGTAATAATTTTAGTAAATGCTGGGGGACCCTCGGCCCGTCACCTGGCTATAGACCACATTGTCACCCCAACCACGTCTTCACGCCCCGTGAAAAGTGGAAGCAGTGAGTGTGAGTACCGGTAAGCGCAACACAACTTCGTCTTAGGCCAATGACTTGCTTCATTTCAGCCAGTTCTCCAACATCCCCTTACTACACTCAAAAAAGTCTTTGCGAGTACACTACGAGTAATAGCTACTCTCTTAAAACACCATCGAATATACAAATTACAATGTTTTACAGACTTTTACGTGCAATCTGAGAAATTGCAGGCTGAGACCCATATTTTAGGGCTAGGTATTCGCAGCATAAAACACTCGGGAAGTGCCGTTTCCGGCCATCTGGGGGTTTGAAAAACCCAAAATTTTCTTGTACGCTCCGCGCCAACCGATGGTGGCGCTCCGCTTAGATAGTCTCTACACATTAGCCCCCCCCCCCAATAATTTTCCCGTTCCGCCGCGTCTGGAGGGGAACCCTCTCCCTATAGACCCATCCCCCAGGACGGCGATACGTATCCACCTGAGTGCCCCCATCAAATGCTGGTGCCCCCCTGTGCCCCCCCCCAGACTGAAAAGTCTGGTGTCGCCACTGTACACGTCACAAATTTACACGTCATATTGGTATTATACCTATACAAATTTACACGTCATAATTTTACACGTCACAAATTTACACGTCACAAATTTACACGTCACAAATTTACACGTCATAATACACATTGATGTATTTTCTTTCCGTTTTAAAGAGTTACCGTACCAGACGCTGTCAAAAATATTCACAGCCAGTTGCGAGGAGGGAAGGGATTTAGACACAGGGAGGTGGGTGGGGGGGGGCTTCCAATCCTAAGCTACGTATGTATTGAAACACTTGTACTTTTTCGATGTACTTTTAGAGTGCTTTTGGTAAATCTTCGCTAGAGTGAATTCACGAGGGCGATAATGTAAGAGAGTGGGGTGGGGCGTAGTTTCAAAATCATGGCCGGCCAGTTATGCACCCATCAAGCAGTCGCCAGTAAAATGCTTTATTCCGTAATTAAATTTAAAAGTACACTGTGCGTTTTACACGGAATTTAGACAAACGTTAATTGTGTGTGAATTATTCGCAACATGCCCGTTTCCTTTAAATATAACCCAAAATAGCGCACTACCCAAAGATATATTCGTTATTCTTGGTCAGGTGTCTCAAATGTATTGTGTAGAGTGTTTGTTTAGGCCTATATGTGCATTGTGAGCATTGGTACAAACAACTGCTAATAACATAACCGAAGATGTGCGGTGTATTTGCTATAAGACTAACTGTAGGCATGCACTGACAAGTCATTGATCATTGACAACTGAGGAGGCGACGAGGAGAGGTGTTGGCGGGGTGACGACGGGAGGTGTTGGCGGGGTGCAGAGGGGTGGTGTTGGCGGGGTGACGACGGGAGGTGTAGGCGGCGTGGCAAGGGAAGGCGTGGGCGGATTTTGCTAACAAATAACTGACGAACGTTCCTTGAGAAATTAAATTAAGCACCCCGGTTTGTAACATCAATGCATAAGCTAGAAGTTTTTTACAAATTGTTATTGTCTTTTATTTTTCATTTGCTTTACGTGGCTACTTTTAAATCGTATCGCCGCTTATCTGTTATGTACTTTGTTCCATGTTATCTTCATAGTAATACGTTAAGGTGCGTATACGTGTAAAGCCTGTTATGAAATACCGGCAATATTGCTTGCATAGAAAGATAGGCTAACTAATGAACCTATCAGTGTCTCTCACCAAAATAGAACTGATGTTGTATATTAATTATGTGCATATGAAATCTTAATATTATTATTATTATTATTATTATTATTATTATTATTATTATTATTATTATTATTATTATTATTATTATTATTGTTATTATTATTATTATTATTATTATTATTATTATTATTATTTATATAATTATTATTATTATTTTTATTTTTATTAATAATAATTGTTATTATTTATTGTTATTAATTTCGTCGACAAGTCTGTCGCGATGACTTGCAAAATCGATGCCTTGCGCAAGAATTGATAACAAGATAAACTAACCTACAGAAGAGTTCACATGCAGTGAACTTCATGCATATAATTGGTATGTGAGTACATCATACACAGTACAAAAAAATGCTTGTCAAAGGTAATTTGAGGTCACCACGGGTCGAATTCTGCAACCAAGAATAAACCAACAAGGTGAAAGGCAAGGGCGTAGAAACCGGGGGCTGGGGGCGCCAGCCCCCCCCCCACCAGTGAAAAATATGGGGGCGGAAGTATCATTCTACCCCCCGCTTCGCAAGTCAGAAAACCCCTTTTTCATTTCCAAATCAGAAAAAAATCTCATTTGGAGCACCAAATTGCATCTAAGGCTAGGTGAAAATGCAAAATTATTTACAAAATGGAGTGGGTGTTGAAGTGTGCTATATTGCACCAAATTGCATCTGAGGCCACCTGGAAATGCAAAAGAATCCAAAGGGGAGGGGGACACCCCCTCTCCTTAGACCCCTCCCCCAGGCCGGCCATAAGTCTTCAGCCCCCCACTCAAAAGTACCTTCCTACGCCACTGAATGAATGACAGTTCTTGATACAACACTCACTGCATTTTGTAAACTTAATTTGTATTTTCACCTGGCCTTAGATGCAATTTGGTGCTCCAAATGAGATTTTTTTTTCTCATTTGGAAATGAAAAAGGGGTTTTCTGACTTGCGAAGCGGGGGGGGGGGGGGCGGAATGATACTTCCGCCCCTCCACATTTTTCACTGGGGGGCTGGCGCCCCCCCCCTGCCCCCCCGGTTCCTACGCCCTTGTCAAACTCAAAGCTATTTCGAATGGGAAATTTGTTAAGATATTAACAAGAAATAAACTCTAATTCGGAAGATTCCTACATTAGCAACTAGCATGATTTCACCTCATTTTTTCTCAAAAGAAAACTTGTTCCTTGTTTCCCAAATTGCACATTGGACATTGCAGTGCTAGTATGCATATTTTCCTTGAGGGGGGGGGGCGGCGTTGATGGAGTGATGTGTATACGCAAATATGATAATATAATAAGAGTTATAAAGGGTACTAAATATAAGGCTGCTTCAGTCCAATCGAATTTCTGCAAATTGCCCTTTGATGTCGGTGCCCCCCCCCCCCCCAGATTAAAAGTGCTTCCGCCGCCCTTGGCCAAAAACATGAATTTTTGTCGTTCTTCCGCAGGATGGAGGGTGTCCTGATAATGAATACACCAGATTATGATATGGTTCGTTTAAGAGAATTATAAAGGATTTATGGGAGCATCATGTCTAGGTGATTTTCGACGGAGTCAGTGAAACTCGAATCTACCGTAACCTTTTTTCTCAAATAATTTAACAACAATTTGACAAATTGAGGAAGACAGACTATTGTCATTTTATGTACTTTTATATTACATATTTACAGGGTCTTCTTGATGTGACTCGAGAGTGTACATACCCCATTACCCAGTAACCTCACGCCCCCCCCCCACCCCCTCTTCCCAACCAAGTGTTTGTTAACATGAGTGTTGCCTGACTGTGTTGAAATAAAGTATTCAAGTCAGTGATATTTTTATAATTGAATGTACAAGGAACAATTTTGTTTTTTATGAAGGATAAAATGTCTGAAGCATTGTCCAATGTTATCACATTTCAGTAAGTTTTCAGTAGCAAGGAGCTTCAAAATATGTCACGATTTATAAAACTTTGTTAATAATAACGCACTTGTATGTACTGTTTGTTTAATGGGTGTCACAGAACGCAGCTATTAGGTTTTCATCTTTTCTCAAGTTTCTTCTTTTTCAAAAAGATAGTAAATTTCATTCACAATTTGGTGATGCTTTGTTGGACGAATAAGGGATAGAAAGCTGTTAAATATTGGTCAGTGTCTGAGGTCAAATGTCAAGGGGAGGGAGGGGAAGGAATGGGATGGGAGAGTACATTTGCAGTATGTGATATTCAGTGTATAGAGATTTTATATTCAATGAAATTTTTCATCAAGGCAGTGGTCAAAGAGTTAATATATCAGAGAGAACCATGGGTGTCAGTTAATTAAATTTGTGAGGCACCAGTAGTTAGATTAATGATAATATATCAAAGCAGATTCTGGAAGTTGGGAGGTCAAATAAAGTGCATATAGAAAGATGGCGTTAGTATTCTAAGCAGATCTGATACACGTGAATGATTAAACAGTGGACTGTGCACTTTGAATGGTATGGCAGGGATTTGACTGTTATCTGATGGTAAAGTGAATTATTAGCATAGCAATTTGAGTCAAAAGCAATGAAACAGAATTCCCCTGTTGAGTAAAATCAGCCAAGGAATTCCAAGGTTTCAGCGGTCAACAAAACACATTTGATTATCATGGATTTTGACCTGTAT
This sequence comes from Apostichopus japonicus, assembly GCF_037975245.1. Taxonomy (NCBI): domain Eukaryota; kingdom Metazoa; phylum Echinodermata; class Holothuroidea; order Aspidochirotida; family Stichopodidae; genus Apostichopus; species Apostichopus japonicus. Next base: position 1,934,578 of record NC_092575.1, on the reverse strand, counting down.
TTGGAATATGAAAACTATGTGGTTGTAGATTTTAAAATAATAAATATTTTAGTATATCTACAGTCATTTTTACGATAGAATCTCTCTTGTTATACTTTGTACTCTAGATATAAAGACGACATGACAATAAATGACTGACTTGTTGTTTGTTTGCTTAACTCTCAGTCCCGTCTGTAAGTGGAGATACAGTAAGCATGGAATGGTAGTTTGGAAGCAACATACTGTACATATAGTCAGATACTGTTAGGATATGTTGGTTTGCTGGCAGCAATAGAACCCACGTTGTTGCTACCAACTTTTAACCATGCTTTTATACATCTGTAAATAATAACTTTGCAGAATTTGAGAAATGATATCATATCTTGAATACTATGATATATTACAGTAGTGCAGAAAAAACTCTTTTACTTTTACTAAGGAGACAAAGAGGGAGAGACATCGGCTCTGGGAGAGGGTTGGGATGGGGGGGGGGGTAATGATAGGGGAGGATAAGCTATTGCTGATGCCATGCTCTGGTTATGGTAATTACACAATTCATTCAGAAGTTCCAACGCTACATTAATAATGGGAAACTGACAGTGTAATAACTCTTGTGATTGTGCAACCCATCAAAGGCAGAATTGCTAAATAGTGTGTTTCTATCAAGTTTACCATAGTTCCTGAAGTCTCTTATTTTGAACATTGTTTAATGTATTCACTGCTAACATGAATTTAAATGTTAATGCTTATATTATATTCTGAATGATGTATATTAATTTTAGCATATATTCGTGATCAATTTCATTTCACTTTTATTATTATCAGCTGTCATTAATCACAAACTATTTTTGTCCCACTTTGATCCGATATTCAATTGGAAGGATCACTTCCAATAATTTTGGTTTATATTTTATTCAAGTATTCAATATATCATAACCACCGCTCGCATGTAGAAAATTGCACTACAAGGCAAATTTTTTGTTTTGGTATTTTTTAATATGGGGGGTCATAACTTGAGGTACTAATTAATCAGTACCTTGCAATGCTTGCCTGATCTGAAATAAATCAATAAGAAACGAAGAAGTGACATTTGCAATTTTTTTTCTAGTAGTTTAGTGTCGTAATGAATGATGTCTGTGATAATGTAGGTCTTGTTGTCTGCGTGTTAGCTTTCCTTCATCTGTTTTCTGATTTAATCCTTCCATCAGATGGTGGCAGGTAATGTAACACTAGTCTATCTTGAAGAGAAAAATATCCACACTGTTAGTCCAAAACCTCATCTCTTGGATTGATTGGAGGAGGGGGGGGGGGGGGGATAAGACGTGTTGTGCCCTTCTCCCCATTGGGAAACATTTGTTAAAATGGAGAGTGCTTAGATGCAAAATGGTGCTATATTTTACAACGTTTGAAATATTGTTGAAGAATTTGCAATTGTTTACACTGTACCGCCAATACGTTTTAAATATTTAATGTACTGTACACTAGGATTTTTTAATACTTTGTCTGCCAGTGGGGTTGGGGGAGGGGGGTGGAGAGGGATGAGCCAGCCTGATTCCTTTGTAGGGAGGGGGTGGGTCAAAGGTGGGTAAATCCCCCTTCAAAGATGTGTTTCAGTTGTACTGCCAAAAAAAAATCATATAATATTTTTTTTATTTTTTTTTTATCCTAGGAGTATCACCCTCTTCCAGAAGTGTACATCTAAGCCTCCCTGTTTCTGATATCATTTCTTTACTAAGGGCTATTATAATCTTCTTTTTGAGTTATCCTTGAAATGGTGACACACTTTGAACGTTTGCTAGAGATCTCAAATCTTCATTATATATATATTTTTTGTGGTAATAATATTTACCTCTGTGGGTAATTGGTTTAATTATAAAGGTAAACAAAGTCTCTTTTTTTCCTGTTCAATGAATGACATTTCTTGATACATTCTACCAAATATCTCCAAATTTGAAATATTCATATCTTTGAGGTACAAAATGTAGTTTTGACTAAAAGATTCATTCTACAGTTACGCAATCATGAATCTTCAGCCATCGGGATGTAACAAACGTATTCGTTGTTAGTAGAAGTTCTAGTAAAGGGGACTCTATGCAGTCCCAAGTAGCGGAGGGGTGGTGGTAGTAGAGAGGGGGGCGTCGGGATAGACAAATTATCACACTTTGAGAAATCCGACATAAGTTTGGAATTCGAAGCTCTCTACAGTTGCCCTGCTCTCCATAAGGCTGTATTCTAGACAGTCTGCTTACGTTCTGTCCGGGACGTGTCACAGTGGCGTGCCCCCCCCCACCCCTTCCTTCCCACCCCACCTGCTCAAAGTATTTATGAGCACAACTTTGCGTTTAGACCTCAATATGCAATATTTTTATATTGTGCAATATTGCAATATTTCTTTAACTCTAGACTGATTTTCATCCTAAACAGGAGATTTGTATCAACGAACCCGCAGCCTATACACCCGTAACTAATTCGTCAAGTAAATTTATATTCCTCCCCACCAAAATGGTCCGTGCCCCTCTTTAGTAACCTCAGTATGGGAGGGGGGGGGTTGGTGACACCCCACGTATGAAATCTTGTGCACGTCACTGACAAATATTCACCGAGCCTTCTATAGGCACAGAGAGAATGGAGAGTACTGGAAGATATTGAAGCAAATGAAACGGCATTGAAAATGATATTTTTATTGATCAAATCAATAACATCTTTCCACAATGATCATTCACATACTGACTTTACCTTCCTTCATATCCCGGAAGGGATCAAAGGAAAAAAGAACATGCATGTCTCCTCAAAGTTAAAAAAAATTCTTCCATTTTTCGATACGAGTTCAAGGTTAATGTATGGTCATATAAATATATATATGATTTTATTATATATTTATAACATACTAATAATATATTAGTATATTAGTGGATATATATATACCCTTATATTCTTTATACTAATATGTCATTAATAATATATAATAAATATATAATCAGTGTGATTCGAATTGGAGACAAAATAACATGATAAAACTTTAAATATTTTTCTAAAAATGTGGAAGTTTGTTTTCTTAACCGTTTCTCACAAAATAAATATGTAACTACTACCCCAGGGGTAGGGGGGTGCGGTAGTTCAGTACCTAATTTTGCTGTAGTTGGGTGTAGGGAACCCAAAGAGATAACGACGTCTACATGAAAATTATATGATCAACATAATCCGTCTCAGTGAATCAAACATTTCAGTGGATTAAGTATAACAAACCCTCTGATTGGCCGGTGACACTTTAAAATGGTGTCTGCGGTCTCTTCTTCAGCCAATCAGAGATCTTCGCATTGGACTTGAAACGTTCGACAAACGCCTTAAGTACCTCCTGGTCTTTGAGATCGAACTCTCCTTCTTTCGTTTCTAACACGAATGGGATGAAGTCGTAGATCATGTTGAATGCCATAACGTCGGCGAGAGTGATCTGTGAACATGCAAAAGAATATGTACAATCTCTATGTCGTGACGTCACTTGCACTTTGTACATGAGGATTATTTTAAGTATAGTCGACGTGGCCTGAGATAAGGGGGTAAGAAGAAATTAAATAATTGCGATCATGCTTTTTTTGCTATAATTTATTCTAAGTTTTAAGTGAAATAATCAGTAGAAGAAGTTCCTGTTCTTTATATTCAGGCTCCTTCTTTTTAGGGAGCGAAGCACCCCGTCAAGCCCGCAAGAGTTTTTTGTTCCGCTTCCTTCACTTCATGTATTATCCACTACTACTTCATGTTACTTGTTATTTGTAAACGTTTAAATGCATGTTTTGAAAAACAAATAAATGAAATGAATAAATGAAATGAAAGTGGAAAGGGAGTAGTCAATCTTAAATGCCCCCCCCCTTTCCCCCTCTCATTCATCTAATAGGCTACATCTAATGTTGGCTGACGTAGTTTGAATGACAATTCGTGGTAAAATATATGGGGCAACTCATTTTTAAAAACGACATATGGTTACAGCATAATTTAATTCTCATATAAATTGGATCCATCGTAGGCAAATTAGGCCTGGACAACTCATCCCCTTGAATTATACTTACACCGTCACCGACGAACCATCCGGTGCCATTTTTGTTCTTTTTCAGAAGTTTCTCCAAGTTGGCTGTCACCTTTAGAGCACCCTCCGTCTTAAACGTCTCCCTCAGCTCGGGCTTTACAGGGGAAATGGAAGACGAACATGAAACAGCGGAATTGTAACACTGGTCGACGTAAATCTATGTCCCGTAGAATGTAAAAACTGGCATATTTAGGATGCTTTGGACGCAACCATTATTTAAAAAAAAACATTCCCTTCGCTGGAGATATATGATACGGTCACGTGGTACAGCAAAGCTATCTCATGCAACTGGATTTATGCATATGTACTGGGAAGTATTTGTTGGCCGTGTCAGTGAAATTTAAATATTCCAGTTGGTAAGTTGGAGATTATATTGTTTATTCTAATCCCCAGCCTATAGGTTGGTTACAGTTTTTTTCATTCGAAACGGCTATATGCAGAGGGCATAATAAAGGATATAATTTTTACAAATACTTAAGTATTCTCAATATACTATAAACAAACCCTCTTAATTCCCCTTACACCACCCCCCCCCCTGCCCCTATCACACCGTTGTTTGAACGAAAAAGGACAATTATTATGATAAATACCTTCTTCTCCTTTTCTGCTTGAAAGATTCTGAATATTTCGGCCCAAAGATCATCGGCTGTTTCACAGACGATGTCAATTAGGAACCGTTCATGGTCGTCCTTGCCATAGAACCCTGTTTCGGAATAAAATCAAAACATACGTCCTGATAATCTCTCAGTCTTTACGATCAATAAACAGCGGTGTGATATTAATATAAATACGTCCGAAGAACCCCGGTACAATTACGTCATCTCCAACCCCTCCCATACCCCTTCCTTTTGCACTCCTCATTTGTCCTTACTTTAACTATCTTAAGAACCGTTGCGCTATTTTTTATCCCCATATTTTCCCTGACCCCTCCATACTCTCCCGTGGCAACTAATCGCGCCGAGCCCCGGGCGGTAGCCACCCCACCTCCACACTTTACGTAGGATCTGCCTCCACGATAATATAAGAGCACAAAATAGATCGTCATATAATCGTCATCGGTGTCATATGACAGATATTTCACATTGAGATTTCACATCGAGAAAGTCATATTAGTTGACTGATATTATATATATATATATATATATATATATATATATATATATATATATATGTATATGTATATATATATATATATATATATATATATATATATATATATATATATATATATATATATATATATATATATATATATATATATATATATATATATATATATGATTGATATACGAATATTTATATAACCTAATGTTATGCCCAAAACACTCCTACAGTGTATTAAATATAATAAGCCTGACGTAATTTGCATATTGTCTCAATAGATATAAATATAAATTTGATCAAACGGTTTAACTGACTAATAGAATGAAAGCCGCACGTTTTAGAAGATCAGAAATGCGTCGTGCCAAAAATATCACCGTAGTTCAATGAAAAGAAAACAAATTTAAGTGGGTGAGTCTGTAACGAAAAGTGACAAGGGGTTGTATGATTCCCTAACAAAAATCCATGTATGCGTGTATTCTTTTATATAAAGCACTTTAATGGGTAGCTATGGTAACAAACCACCCAGCCGTGCTATATATGAATAAATAAGATCACTTGATTGTTTGCGTCCAGGTGCCCGACAATCGCCGCCCAGGCGTGAAACTCGAGTAACGACAAGCTGTAAGTTACCGTATCAGGTATACTATATTATGTAGGCTTGCCGCTCTACTTCTATGTATTGAGCACTTTTGTATTAGGAAGTGAACAATCTTTGTCATATATATATATTGCAGTATTTTGCAAATAATTATGCAAAGTTATTCGTAACATTTCTCAAGAGAATTGTATAGAACAAAATAAAATAAAACAACGTGAAAATATGATATAGCAACCACGTGATCAAAAGTATCACCTACCGAATTTCCGTGATAGGTGTCTGTAGGCAGCATGGCTCTGAGGGTATTCTGTGCCATCGATTTCGAGAACAGGGAGCTGACCAAGTCCAATTTCTGTGGAGGTTAATAAGTTAGCGAATGCAAACGCTGATAAAGATATCCAATATTTTCTTGAACATGAGACATGTTTTCACGAAGATTTTTTTCTCTTATGAAACTGATCTGTTGGTATAGCGGGGGGGGGGGGGGAGGTGGGGTGGCAGTTTGACAAATGGTCCCTCAATTCACTTCACCAATCGGCGCTTTCTGTTATAACACTATAAGCATCGTCTGAGATCCGTCTCCCCCCCCCCCCGCACCACATCCACCCTCCCCATCAGGGTCCTTAGACCCCTCCCCCAGACCGTCCATCAGTCTTCAGCCCCCCCCCCCCCACTCAAAAGTACCTTCCTACGCCACTGCCTTTGTACAAATATGCATCTCAGATGAAATGGACAAAATACTTATAAAGCATAATAAATTCGATATACTTACTTGGTTTAAGTTCAGGCCATTTCTCATACTCAACCCTGCAGTCTTCGAACTCTGTACCGGAAAGTTGAAACAGGTACCTGATAGCCTCGGCCCTAGCCTTACCGTCAAAGTAAATTAGCTTATAGGTCGGCATAGTTTCACTGTTATGTGGGTTTGATTGGAGAATTCTTCAAACCAGTGACTTGAATCTTTCATCGGTGAGTGGCAAAGATTTAGTGAGCTTACCCAGGTCGCGTACTGCTCTATTTAAACACAAAAGGCCTGCACTTTGCTACTGTTGATATTAAAGGAGTATTGTGTAATGGTTTAAATTTGCCGATGTATATTACAAGTGCGCAAGTGATGCATTTAGGTATAAAAGTAGCGTTACTTCAGCCTCCCCTCCAACTCCCACCCCAGCCCCCGCCTCGCCCAGGCTCCAGTCATCTCATCTGTGTCGTATTCGTGGAGCTAATTGACCATGCAGGTACGGGAATAGGCTGAGCGCCCGATCGCAGATCTGTGCAAAATTTAGGAGCAAAATTTAACTGGCTGTGCGCTGAACAATACGGATCACGAATTGATTAGAACGACGTCACGTGAATATTCAGGTAGTGTGCATGTACTTATGACCATGATTTTTCAATATTTAACTTGCTTCAAGTCGTTTACCAAGCCGCGTCGACTGTTCCGAGGTTCCCGACTACATGGCTGTCGACTACCGTCATTCAGGGTAAGAGGCTTCAAGGACTCATGTTCAGTTTCAACAAAAATGAAACCAATCACGCTGGGAAAGTAATGTTTGCTTGTGATCAGTGAATGAGCGCCAGTCATTGACTGACACATTCGTTCAGCGCGCTTTCATCAGTCGTTAATTCACTGCGTGCCGGATGAGTTGTTATGACTATTGGACTATCTGTAACTATGGCACTATGCCCGTCATAATCGTCCTTATTTTAATCGGACATTGTATGTCTAACCGACCTAATAGCAATACTTTTCAAAAGACAGGTGACGATCGTCCGTAGAGAAAAACAAACAATCAAACAAAGTTAACAAGGTTAGAGTGAGAGCTGAGGGATACAAACTATCTAGCGAAAGTATGATTGTTATAAATAGGCCTACATGTACCATTCGGAGGATATATCACGGACGTAGGCTACGAGTTAACCTATAACGAAACTGCAGAAGGAAAATGAAAATTTGTTTGTGGTTATTGTGTCCTCCGGGGTTAAGTGCTATAAGACCTATTACGTAGTAAATGTACGTAACATGGGGTCATGTATCAATATCGAACCTCTCCTCCCCCCATCCCCCCCCCCCCCCGTTGTTTTATTTGTCAGGTAATATACATACACCGCTTTAAAGCATTGGATGACTTGCATTTATTATATTAACGATGGACTTGAAACCCCTGACGTAGTTTGTTTGTACGTGCAGTGTGTTTGTGCATGCTTTATTTGTGCAAAGCAATCCATTCTGACAATACGATATAAACTTTGGTATAGTACCTATACAAATTTACACGTAATAATGCATATATTGATGAATTTTTATCCCGTTTAAAGAGTTACTGTACCAGACGCTGTCAAAAATATTCACAGACTGCAGTTGCGAGGAGGGAAGGGGTTTGGACGCAGGAAGGTGGGGGGGGGGGCTTCCAATCCTAAGGGGCGTAATTTCAAAATCATGGCCGGCCAGTTATGCAACCATCTAGCAGTCGCCAGTAAAATGCTTTATTCCGTAATTAAATTTAAAAGTATACACTCTGCGTTTAACACGGAATTTAGACAAACGTTCATTGTATGTGAATTATTCGTAACATGCCCGTTTCCTTTAAAAATAATCAAAAATAGCGAACTACCCAAAGATATATTCGTTAATAATATTCTGAATCAGGTATCTCAAATGCATTGTGAACGCGTTTATATGCCTCTATGTAAAGTGGGGCATTGGTGCAAACAACTGCCAATACATAGCCGGAGATCTACGGTATACTTGCTATACGAAACAAGCTGTAGCCATGCACTGACAAGTGTTGATCATTGACAAGAGGAGGTCACGAGGGGAGGTGTTGGCGGGGTGACGAGGGGAGGTGTAGGCGGCGTGGCAAGGGGAGGCGTGGGCCAAGGGCGTAGGAACCGGGGGCTGGGGGCGCCAGCCCCCCAGTGAAAAATATGGTGGGGCGGAAGTATCATTCCGCCCCCCCCCCCCCGCTTCGCAAGTCAGAAAACCCCTTTTTCATTTCCAATTGAGAAAAAAATCTCATTTGGAGCACCAAATTGCATTTAAGGCCAGGTGAAAATGCAAAATTATTTACAAAATGGAGTGGGTGTTGATGTGTGCTATATTGCACCAAATTGCATCTGAGGCAACCTGGAAATGCAAAAAAATTCCACCCACTCCCCTTAGACCACTCCCCAGGCCGGCCATCAGTCTTCAGCCCCCCACTCAAAAGTACGTTCCTACGCCACTGGCGTGGGCGGGTTTTGCTAACAAATAACTGACGAACGTTCCTTGAGAAATTAAGCACCCATGTTTGTAACATCAATGCATAAGCTAGAAGTTTTTTACAAATTGTTATTGTCTTTTATTTTTCATTTTCTTTACGTGGCTACTTTTACATCGCATCGCCGCTTATCTGTTATGTACTTTGTTCCATGTTATCTTCATATATACGTTAAGGTGCGTATATACGTGTAAAGCCTGTTATGAAGTATCGGCAATATTGCTTGCATAGACAGATAGGGTAACTAATGAACCTGTCAGTGACTGATGTTGTTTATTAATTATGTGCATATGAATTCTTGTTATTATTATTATTATTATTATTATTTATTATTATTATTATCATTATTATTATAATTATTATTATTATTATTATTATTATTATTATTATTATTATTATTATTATTATTATTATTATTATTATTATTATTATTATTATTAGTATTATTATTATTATTATTATTATTATTATTATTATTATTATTATTATTATTATTATTATTATTATTAATATTATTATTATTATTATTATTATTATTATTATTATTATTTGTTATTATTAATTGTTATTGTTATTAATAATTGTTATTAGTTATTATTATCAATTTCGTCGACAAGAAGTCACAAGATGACTTGCAAAATCAATGCCTTGCGCAAGAATTGATAACAAGATAACTAAAAAACAGAACGGTTCACATGCAGTGAACTTCATGCATATGATTGGTATGTGAGTACATCATACACAGTACAACAAAATGCTTGTCAAAGGTAATTTGAGGTCACCAGAGGTCGAATTCTGCAACCAAGAATAAACCTTAAATGTGAAAGGTTTAAGAACTGAATAGAGGTGAACATGCTATTTACATTAGGTGTTCTGAAATTCGGTAAAAAGAGTGGAAAGGAGTCGCTAAGCCTAGTGGATTTCTGATTTTAATTGTTGCCAAAAACATGAATTTTTGTCGTTCTTGCGCAGGATGAAGGGTGTCCTGATAATGAATACACCAGATTATGATATGATTCGTTTAAGAGGATTATAGAGGATTTATGGGAGCATCATGTCTAGGTGATTTTCGACGGAGTCAGTGAAACTCGAATCTACCGTAACCTTTTTTCTCAAATAATTGCGGAGCTGGGACTTTAATTTATTGCTTTATTTATTGTAGTAAAATATTCTAAATAGATTTATTTATTTGTTTATCCTGGCCGGGTGTGACTGTGTCGTAATGGTTGTTACTCAATCAAATGGACAGTGGCGTCAGTTGTCGTTGCGACGCGATGACTTGCAAAATCATTGCCTTGCGCAAGAATTGATAACAAGATAACTAAAAAACAATATGGTTCACATGTTGTGAACTTGATATAATCGGTATGTGAATACATCATACACATCACAGTAAATGTCTGTCAAAGGTAATCTGAGGTCACCAGAGGTCGAATCAACCAAGAAGATACCAGAAAGTTGGTAAGATCTGAATACAGGTGAACATGTTATTTACATTAGGTGTTCTGAAGTACTTTTAAAATGTGAAAAGGAATCGCTAAGCCTGGTGGATTTCTGATTTTAATTGTTGCCAAAATCATGATTTTTTTTTTAAATTCCTTAGATTGCTGCTTTATTGGCTCCAATAATAGCACGCCATAACTATGGAGGTTTTGTGAATCGACCTGCCACGGTCGTAAATCGACCTCAGACTCTACAATCAGCCTGCATAGCTTCTTAACACCATCAGGCTCTTTGTATAAACACTGTGTGGAAATATGTTCATGTCTACAGTGTAGTTAATCATACAGCGCTCACACAAAGACCCTCATACAAGAAAAACTATGTAGCAGGCGTTGCAGACAAATTGGTAAAAAGAGGTCATTTTACGACCAAGGCAGGTCGGTTTCGTAATTTCAAGAAACTGTTCCATGATAATAGCGTGCTATAGTTTGGGGTCTATACAGCAGACCTTTAAAAAACACAAGCACATTTTAGCTCTGGGAATCCATAACGAGCATCCTGATTGATATTTGAGAAATTTCATATTTTGAACAAAATTAATTTAATGATTTGTTTCTTCAAGTCTTGGTCTAAAATCATGAACTTAAAGTGTACTTAGCGTAAAGTAGAGGCCGTCCTTCTGAATTAGCCAATAATGATCTTATGTAATGTGTGACGAAGCTGACCGTTCAATCCAAGACTTCTTATAATCTTGTAACTGTGGCATTTCCAGGTGTGTCCGCTGGTCAAATACAATACTGTCAGGAATTTAATGGAACGATCCATTTCGTATTAAAAGAAACCACGTTAGAGACGCGCGATCTCTTTGTCTTTTTTTTGGCTCTTGTAGGAACATGCTGTCTTCGTTTTGGTTTCGGATTTAACATTGGGACATTCTGTTTAATCGTTTCTCGCGAGGAACATAATTTTCTTTGTCTAATTCGTTACCGCTAACCCCGGGTCGACGTACGCTATAGAGAAGGTCAGTCCTCCCTATCCCATTAAGAAATTACACTAAAACAAAGCTTAAGTTTAACATATTAGGAGAACGGTCCTATATTTACATATAGACCTAATTTCTGTTCGTGATTACAAGTGTTTATTTAAAATAAAAGGAATCTATATAACCTTCTTTGTGTCTTCATTTTGTCTTCATCTGAGCTCTGCTAGCCCATTACGAACATCCTGATTGATATTTGGAATCTTTCATTTTGGGGCCAAATTTGACTATTTTGTAAGGCTATACCCTTATGATATTTTCAATTTTGGGCCAAAATCATGACCTTTTTTTTTATTTCGTCCCAAAATTATGCTTTAGATAGAGGACGCCCTTCTGAGTTAGACAATAATGAATTTATGACAAGATACGTTTCCATTTAGAAACAAATTTAATAAAATATATTTTGAAAATCATTTTAATATCGGCTCTCAAAATTCCATAAATTGCTAATTTTACTTCAAAGAAAAGCATATCTGGGCTCTGCGGATCCATCTGGAGCATCCTGATTGATATTTGGAACCTTTTATTTTGGGGCCAAATTTGACTATTTTGTAGGGCTATACCCTTATGATTTTTTTCAATTTTGGGCCAAAATCATGAACTTTTGAATTCGTCCCAAAATCATGCTTTAGATAGAAGACGCCCTTCTGAGTTAGACAATAATGAAATTATGACAAGATACGTTTCCATTTAGAAACAAATTTCAAAAAATATATATTGAAAATCATTTTAATATCGGCACTCAAAATTCCATAAATTGCTAATTTTACTTCAAAGAAAAGCATATCTGGGCTCTGCTGATCCATCTGGAGCATCCTGATTGATATTTGGAACCTTTCATTTTGGGGCCAAATTTGACTATTTTGTAAGGCTATACCCTTATGATTTTTTCAATTTTCGGCCAAAATCATGAACTTTTTAATTCGTCCAAAAATTATGCTTTAGATAGAGGACGACCTTCTGAGTTAGAAAATAATGAATTTATGACAAGATACGTTTCCATTTAGAAACAAATTTAATAAAATATATTTTGAAAATGATGTTAATATCGGCTCTCAAAATTCCATAAATTGCTAATTTTACTTCAAAGAAAAGCATATCTGTGCCCTGCTGATCCATTTGGAGCATCCTGATTGATATTTGGAAAATTTCATTTTGGGGCCAAATTTGACTATTTTGTAAGGCTATACCCTTATGATTTTTTTCAATTTTCGGCCAAAATCATGAACTTTTTAATTCGTCCAAAAATTATGCTTTAGATAGAGGACGACCTTCTGATTTAAAAAAATAATGAAATTATGACAAGATACGTTTCCATTTAGAAACAAATTTAATAAAATATATTTTGAAAATGATGTTAATATCGGCTCTCAAAATTCCATAAATTGCTAATTTTACTTCAAAGAAAAGCATATCTGTGCCCTGCTGATCCATTTGGAGCATCCTGATTGATATTTGGAAAATTTCATTTTGGGGCCAAATTTGACTATTTTGTAAGGCTATACCCTTATGATTTTTTCAATTTTCGGCCAAAATCATGAACTTTTTAATTCGTCCCAAAATTATACTTTAGATAGAAGACGCCCTTCTGATTTAGAAAATAATGAAATTATGACAAGATACGTTTCCATTTAGAAACAAATTTCAAAAAATATATTTTGAAAATGATGTTAATATCGGCTCTCAAAATTCCATAAATTGCTAATTTTACTTCAAAGAAAAGCATATCTGTGCCCTGCTGATCCATTTGGAGCATCCTGATTGATATTTGGAAAATTTCATTTTGGGGCCAAATTTGACTATTTTGTAAGGCTATACCCTTATGATTTTTTCAATTTTCGGCCAAAATCATGAACTTTTTAATTCGTCCAAAAATTATGCTTTAGATAGAGGACGACCTTCTGAGTTAGAAAATAATGAAATTATGACAAGATACGTTTCCATTTAGAAACAAATTTAATAAAATATATTTTGAAAATGATGTTAATATCGGCTCTCAAAATTCCATAAATTGCTAATTTTACTTCAAAGAAAAGCATATCTGTGCCCTGCTGATCCATTTGGAGCATCCTGATTGATATTTGGAAAATTTCATTTTGGGGCCAAATTTGACTATTTTGTAAGGCTATACCCTTATGATTTTTTCAATTTTCGGCCAAAATCATGAACTTTTTAATTCGTCCAAAAATTATGCTTTAGATAGAGGACGACCTTCTGAGTTAGAAAATAATGAAATTATGACAAGATACGTTTCCATTTAGAAACAAATTTGATAAAATATATTTTGAAAATGATTTTAATTATCAGCTTTCAAAATTCCATAGACTGCTACTTTTCCATTACGAGCATCCTGATTGATACTGTATTTGAGAACTTTAATTTTTCGGCTCAATTTTTTTTTTATCCGATCATTGAGGAATGTTGCTGCATGGGTACTTTCCCTCACCGAATTAGTACCAGAATGGTTCCTTTCTTCTTTAATTTTAAATTTGTACACACAATGGTGAGACTAAGTTCCTAACGAGAAACACACCCATTTGTTATCTTGAAGTTTGTGCCAAATTAAATGGAACATTGCGTAAAACAAAAGTTTATGAAACAAAATTTAAAAAGAACAAAAGTTAAAGAAGACAAGAAAACAAATTGAAACAATTGTGACTATAATTTATTTCTTACTAACAACTACCTGTACAGCCTCTCTTACACAACCCTCAACATCGATCAACCACACTTTGTTTATGCCCTTTCATGATGGCTTCAATAAATAAATACAAAAGGAAACAAAATTGTATACAAGGATGCAATACGTTTGTAAACTAAGATTTGACAGATATCATGTCTTTATATCACTCTGTCAAAGTTTTTCACCTTTTGCATCTTTAAGAGGTGATACCAGCTCACATTCTTCTCCATCTCCCACATGAGACAAACACCCTCCCCCCTCCTTCAAGCCCAAACCTCCCTTCCACCCATACCACCCCAACCTCCTTTCCACATCCACCCATGCATATATTGACTGAACAGTAGCAACCAGTACAGCTAACTTGATAATGAGGCAATTCACTTTTAATCATCTTTACCATCTATTACAAATGTCTCCCATGTAACCTCTCAATGTAACTCTACAGTTGATTGCAGCAACCTCCATTCAACAACAATTTTTTTTTTTGAAATATAGAAATTATTGTTAATATCAATGGTAAGTTCAATTTACATCTTCTTATTATTCAGACTTTTCCCCTTTTGTTTCTTCTCCCATCCATAGGTAAAACCTTTCAAGACTCCCCTGATAGCTGTGTGTCACACCCTCCCTAAAACACCTCCAGTACCACTCCCCCACCCCACACCAACTCCTTTCAATAGTCAAAGTATGTCAAAGAACATACAGAAAATAACTGTACCCATAAAGTTCCTAATAGATAACAAATAAATTTTTAACAAATATTTCAAGCGATGCTTCATATTGCATTTTAAATATTGCATGCACCCTCTAACCAATATGATAACAGTAGAAATGAGTAGTATTTTTACACGTAATACTTCATTCTCATTTATAACAAAAAGTTTTCACCTTTAAGATTCACTTTAATTGTAAACTTAAACAGTCAAGGAAAAAATATCAAAATAATCCCCCAAAGTGCAATTCCAGTAAGGTTTTTCTTTTTTTAAGTTAATTTTAAGTTAAATTCAAAGTCAATCAAAAGTTTTAAGTCAATAGAATAACACCATCTTAAACACAGCGATATTTCTCAGGGCACTTGTCAGATTTTTCTTAGCATCATCACTCAGATATTGATTCTTTAGATCTGGTCTCTGAAAAAAGCAATGAACATTTTACTAGATATCAAAACCATTCCTGTGTAGTATTTTTATTATATAACTTTTCTACTACCAACAAAATCGACAACAACAAAATTTGCATATCATGACATTTGCTGTTTCTTTACTCAAACCCATGAAACTTATTTCTGCATTTCTATAAATGAAAAGAGAAAACACTTTAAAAAAAAAAAAAAAATCAGTCGCATCTCATCTAGTCAGCATATTTCCAGACGAGGATGAGTCTATAGTCGAGAATATTAAGTACACGTTGGTTGTGAATTAAAACTGCCGGACTACGAAACAAGAATATGAAATTTTAATGCTTAATATTTTGCAAGAATGAGATCAATAATACTCTTGAAAAATTGTACATTAAAGCACTGAATGTCAGTCATCACTCATCTCCTGCCTGTATTTTGCTACAATTGAAATAAAATAAATACTGCTAAAGATAAGAACAAAAAGTGTCAGTCCATCATTTTTGGGTTCAATATGAACATCAGTAAGACATTTTATCTGTATCGTATTTTATTCAAAAGTAACCAAAAAACTGGAGTCGGAAATATAATTTGCAGAATGAATCCAAGTGGATTATTGGACCACAGAAGTTTAAAGAACAGCTTGCTGTGTTTGCAATGTAAACACATTAACCATCACATATTAAAGTTACATGAACGATACACTTTGTTTCGGTAGATTTTCAACACAATCATCAACAACACATCCAATAGAAACTGACATCACTTCCTGAATGGATATGTATCTATGTGTTGTTATTTATTAACAGACTTTAGCTATAAACCAGCTCACATTGGCATCATTTTTTGCTTAATTTTCTAAAAGATCACCAGCCTGCCAAATGCAAGATGGTTTGCCTTGTGAACTTTCATTACTAGAGTAATCTCTGCTTTGTCCACAAACTTTGAGACCGAAGTGACTGTCATTTTATTCACTGGTTTCAACACAAGTAGTTCACACAGTTACCACGGAGATGAATTATCAACCATCTAAAATCAAGTTTTTGCCTCCATTTATATGAATTATTAGATAATAAACTATTTGATACATTTGTTACAATTTAAACCAAAAAAACAAGGACCTAGCTGTAATTCGTACCCCAAAAAATGGTAAATAAAACAAACACTATGAATGTTAGATGGGTTACTTTGATTTAAACTTTAAAAGCCTGTCAAATACAAAACTACAACTTTGATCAAACCCTTCTCAAGAATGGCATTCCAAGGTCTAATCTTGGGTAGATTAGGATGACAACCATACCTTTTTTGTGACAATTCCATAGCAAAGAGAAAGGCTACACAAGATAAGCATGCAAAATAGGGATCCATCAGCCTAGGGTTACTGAGTTAAAGCCAAGACAGAGAAAAATTAACGTGCTTTCTCCACAACTGTGGACAAGACAAAGGCCCTTGGAGACATAACAATTTCATTAAACATTTGCTATGTTCATGCCCCCTTCCCCCCCCCCCCCCCCAAATGAGAACTACAAACTTAAAAATACTTTCTGGTGACTGAAGTTGATTTCCTAATAAAGTTTTACTGAATCTTTCAACAAAATGTTTGTCGTATTTTTTAAATGCATCTGCCAACAGTAATTGGATGTCATCATGCAATTCAGTTGAAAATGTCTGTTTTCTAGAAAAATAGATACATTTTCATGAAATTCTAGAACAAGTTTCAAGGATAAGTGAAGAGGAAGATTATAATAGCCTGAGTAAAGCTTTTCAAGAGCATTCTCCCAGAGGGCATCACAGACACCACCCCCCCCCCCACCTGGTCCTACAATGATACAACTTCCTGGAGTAGTTGAAAGGTTAAGCCAGTCAAAATACAGTAGCTTAATACATTGAATCAACTATATCTCAAGTTAAAAGGATTGTCTGGTAGCCCTAAGAAGTAACCTTATAAAACGATCAATAATTTTCCAAACATGTTGTCAAAGTATGAGAATGCTAATGTTGCGTTTGACGGAGAAACAATTTTTTAATCGTTAAGGATGGACATTTCAAATATGATTTGAACAGTTACAAATGTGACGTCATCTTCGCTAATGCAGATTGCGACATAACCCACGCTCCGTACAGCACCTACAGTAATCACAACTAAAACTTTTGGTGAGAAACTGTTGAATTTGAAAACCAGATTTCTACAAGAAGAAAACGTCGAATGGGGGCAATTTTCACATGGTCAGAAAGAGCAAAGTAAGAACTACAAGGAAAATGTATCAAAATCTTCCACCAGACAATTCCTTTAAGGGGCGAGATATCGAGATGGGGTATTTCAACTAGCGGTGTCAAATATTTTTCTCTTCAATATATGTTCCACATTTTTATTCACTGGGAAAACCTTTTATGTTTATTCCCAAGGCTTGTTTCTATTTCACTGAAAACATTTTGTATTTGTATTTTCTGATCCTAATAAAATAATTAATGGAAATACTTTGTAGTATTGGAATCTACCAAAACATAAATAAACCAAAAAAACAACAAACTTTTGTGCACTTTCTTGCCTTACCGTCTTAAAAATTGCTCAAGTTCGAGAGTCCGGAAAAAACAAGTGAACACGATTCCAGACTCCATGGGTAATCACCGATACAGAATGCTCGCATGACGACACGATTAAGGAAGTTACTTGACCGCCGGACGCTTTGCGTCATCGCGACTCGGACCGGATCCGATGCAAGACTGATGCGAGTCCATCTTGAAAAACGTGTCCACGATTTCCATGGTGGTATTTTCACTGTGACAGTTGGCGAGGTACTCTAGTATGTCGACCGGGCCCGAGGTCTTCTCCCTCATTTGGCTCCACTGGGTCAGTATGTTGTGGTATTGCATGACCTTCTCAAAGTTACTCGTCTTGGCGTACAGTCTCGTTAGACCTCTGTAGTCGTACTCCAGTCCGCTGTAGCCTGGACCGAACAGTTTCTTACCTGCAAATACCAATAGATGGATATAAACAAAACTGCTGACGCCGGCGGTTCGAAAATTATCTGGACTCATGACCCACCAGACGGCCCCACTCCTCCACCCCAATCCCCAACCCCTCAGATTCGATGCTCAGAGTGCCTGAAAATTAAGCTGGAACTGTAGATGTTGGTAAACTCTGAAAACTCTAGAGGAATATATCCCAAAGTCTGGACAATTCCATGACCCACAAACATTCTTGTGACCCACTTTTTAACTATTAAGCCACCCAGAACATACCCTTATTCTTCAATTCTTTGGGGAAGAGGATCCAGGGCGGGGGATGGTGGATGGGATAGGGAGTTGGGTATGGGGAGATGATGTACATATTTGCAGTATTCCTCCCACTATTACTTTTTACTGCAAGTTCCATCATCTTCGGCAAGCTAGCTGCTACTGCACTGAATTGTGGGGGATCGTTACCGTTAACTTATTTTCAAATCCTTTCTTAAACTCATTCCACTGCTTCACCCCTCCCAATCCCCAATGTTGTAGGTTCATTCTTTATGCAGGATGGACTATGCCCCCTTCCCCACCCCCTGTTTACTTCTTATAACCCTTTCAGATGCCTTCAATCACTTCAATGATAACAGTAACAGGAACTCACCGATGCTGATTGACCGCAGGTAGAGTTTCTCTGCTTTTTCAAACAGTGCCATGTCATAGTTGTAGAGGGACGCAAGATGGCCGACAGATAGAGCGACCTCGTAATCGTCCTCGCCGAGCAGATTTTCCTTGATCTCAATCGCTTTCAAATGCATCTTCTCGGCTTCCTGCAGAATTTGAGGAAGAAAAAGACAAAATTAATTTAAAAAATAATAAAACATGAAAAACATGAAAAGCATGAAAAGCACGAACAACAGTCAGACCAAATTTTTTTTTCTTTTCCTGTGCTCTTTGTTACAGTTATGGAATCACGGATTAAGTTTTGATCTAGAGATCAATCATGATGCTAACTAACCAACTCGAAATTATTTGCGGATCTTCCGGCTGGATCTCGAAAGAAATACTTTGAAGATAACTTGGTTAATTGTGATTGAAATTAACAACCAAGGCAAACGAATACATAAATGTGTATATGTGAATATCAGGCAGAGCAGTGTAAAGTTTTTATAAAGTTGGTTACCATGGAGAGACATACCTTGTATTTCTTCATGGACTGATAAAGTCTACCTAAGTTCCCATAATGCTTTGCAGTCTGAACGTTAAACTCTCCGAACGCTTTGATGGCAAGATTGAGTGATGATGAGTGCAGGTCGTGGGCCTCCTGAAGTAGTTTGCTTTCCCTCTGTTTATCGTCCGAGTCGATGGCTAACTCCTCCAGTATTAAAGCTGCCAAGAAGAAATAATAAAACTTAATGATATTAGGTTACAGAGCTGGACACGACAAATTCATACATCCAGTCAAAACACATATCACGTTGGTCTCTTCGAAGCCGGTGGCACACTGCCCGACGCATGGCCTTACCATTGAAAAACGCACACTGATCGATTGACCACCACTGGACGGCAACTGTTTCTGTTATCTACTGTTGCTCCTCTAGGTCACATGCAAGTTTATTGTCCTGTGACAGAGTTGGTTTCAGTTTGGAAGGAGACGAATAAATGACTTCAGCTTTTGTTTGAGATCCAACTCTTTATCTCAGAGCTCTGATGAAAATGCTATCACGTGTTAAAGCTCAGAGTTGCATCAACTTCGTATTCACAGCAACTTGTAAAAAGTTTCCAAAAATTATGAAGCACTTTTTGCATATTCCTTGCAGACTCACTAAGGTAACACAAGTGCAACATTTTTCAGAGAAACTCTATCCCAAATCTTATAACAAAAATTTTTAGATATGAGGAAATACTGCATATCTTTATTTATTCATGCAAACAAGAGAATTTATTTGGTGGAAAGACCACCACAGCATTAAAACTGGACTGCACCAGGCTGATCATAAGGACTTTCAAAACTTGTGGGAAGGAGAATGTTGCACTACTGGTTTGCATTTAAAATCTCCCACATTTATAGTCTTCATGATCCCACTGATCCTAATATCCAAACTGATTACACACTGAGCAAAATTGTCACAATGGGCATCCCAGGGGAATAATTATATATAGTTTGCATAGCAAATTTTCACACCTCATCAATTGCTTAGTTATAAAACACTGGGCACATTATGGTCTTGTGTACAAACACATGCTATAATACACCATCTGATTTGCCTAACACTTCCATTATAATTGTAGTAAAGCGATTCCCGAATCGGTTACAGGATTAATTATTCCGTGCATCCCATTGAGAGTAAGGACTAACCTTTGACCCTTCTGGAGGACGCAAGCAGGAGATGGTCGTCAGGGAGGATTTGTGTGATTATGGAGATAGCTTTCTCAGCATGGTCTCTATAAACAGAAAATAGATGAAGATAGAAAGAAAAATCATTTAGCAGATGATATTCTTCATGAAATTACCATAATATATTTGTAGTTCACATTAAAGAAACATTGAATAAAATCATTTTTTGCTTTGACTTTTTAGCTTAAGTCACTTCTTGAATGTTCTTGCCCTAGTAAGGAGGTTATACTTGCCAGCTATGTTATGGAATTAATTTGCTCCTAAATTCCCCCATACATATGAAAACCAGATACAAACATATAAGAGATATAATAGCTAAACTTGGCCAAAACTTCATTACCCAAACAGAGGGTGGGTTGGGGAGTGGAGGATGGCGCCCTAATTTATAGCCAATATCTTGACAAGGATTCTCACCTGAAGTACTACCATTGGACATTCAGATCCAAATAACTACTAAAAGGTCTAAACTTACTTGGCATCTCGGAACCTTCCTGAGCTGTACTGGTGCACATAAGATGCGTAGGCCAGATCCTCATGTGCCACGGCCACATGCAGATTCTGACCACCGAAAGCTGCCAACCTTATATCGAGTGCTTGCTGTGAGGTCGGACAGACAACGGGAGAAAAATTATATCAAAGATGTCAGCAAATATACCAGGAAAAAGGTTTTCATTTTGAGTGAAGATATTGGTCAAGATGATCACTGTTAGCATGAAAATAACCACAGACAATACTGAAGTGACACTCTTTACAGCATCTCATTAGCCTCTCCATCAGAGGATAAAGTAAAGATGATAACGTAGAACATTAGATCCCAAGCTCTTGTTTCAAACCATATGGCGAAAAATGAAATATTGGAATAGATATTTTTACACCTGCTAAACAATGAATAGGAAAAAAATGAAAAAAAATGTAAGGAACGTTTTTGTACGTACTTGATATACGGCTGTGCATTGTATGATAGAGTCTACGTTGAGTAAGTAAAAGCCAAAGTCTAAGAGAACGTCAGAATATTTAGGATGCCTCGTTCCGCAATGTTCTCTGTCGAAGAGCAAAAGTTACACAAACACAGAGTGAAGCATTTGGTATGGTCAATATATTCCTCAAATATGAAACTTTGTGGCTCTCTCAATTTCCAACTGCTGTTCTCACTCCAGGAAGAGAGATTTATTGTAATTTCTACACTTATTGATTACTCTTTCAGAAAATGTGAAAACTGATCATTTTTTCGGCACGAACGTCCCGTGGGGAGACAGACTATTACAGAAAAGTGCAAAATTATAATGTTAAATTTAATGGTACACTGGCAGCCTAGTGTTCCCAATTTTACATTAAAGTACAATGCTGCCTGATATGATTCTCAATGCATCTAATGGCCACCAGCAAAAACCAAGGATGTAAAAAGAAATAAAATGCTACGGTAACCATGACAACCCTATTTTTTGCAATTCCACTTAAAACAATGAGTTGAATAGCATTAAAAGCATTCATATCACAGTTTTACTGTGTGTTACACTTCACAATCTTAATTTAAAATTTCCAAGACTTGAGAAACTTTACCAGAGTTGGAGACAACCTTGGCTGAAAAAATTCTGAGATATCAACTTAAAGGCATTGAAGACTCGCCCAAACCACGTGCCACCCTCTGAAAAAGTTAACTTTCCGTTGCTAGCAAGTGAAGTTTTGTCTTGTAGCTACAAAATGAAACGTGATACCTTGTTATCTAGACCTGAGATGTCCATCACTGCTATGTACACTGTGTTGTGGGTATTGACTGTAGCTGTATGTATTGACTGAACACTAGTGTCTGATTACCGACGGTAGCAAGCTGTGTGTATATTCTGGGATCGATGGTGGTGTCTAACACTTCTGTTACACCTCATTCGAAACTAGGTC
Organism: Apostichopus japonicus; assembly: GCF_037975245.1. Taxonomy (NCBI): domain Eukaryota; kingdom Metazoa; phylum Echinodermata; class Holothuroidea; order Aspidochirotida; family Stichopodidae; genus Apostichopus; species Apostichopus japonicus. The sequence continues at coordinate 1,912,034 of NC_092575.1, read as the reverse complement.
AAATTTTCGGCATGAGACGATTCTTTGTGCGCGAGTCTTCACTCCCTTTAAGAATGATGATCACTTCTGTCAATACTTACCGCACTAGAGACACCGCATGCCGTATGAGAAGTTCCGCCTTTTTAAATTCTCGTTTGACAACACACGCTTTGGACGCTGTTCTCAAGACGTTAATGATACTGTGTATTGGTGAGGAGCTATTCATGGCATGTAGAGATCGCAGACAGTATTGGTAAGCCTAGTGAAAGAAATATGTTGATACACAATTAATGTTTCAACATTTTCACAAGGTTATTCAGCAACCTGATTGTAACTAAGAGCTTTGTAAAACAGAAAGAACAAAAAATTGTTCAATAAAGCTACCTATTGAGTTGAAAATTTTGATATAAAGAAAAGGGTGGAGGCAGGATGCTAAAGGAAAGACAATTGACTGTAGAACAGAATCCCCGAAATTTACACTGGGAATGAAAATGTCAGGCACGAGAGTGCAAATGAAACAATACTTCAAATTCAAATTTGATGGCAAACAATTTTTGTGTTGAATTTAATGGATAATAAATAATAATATATAAATAATAATCATATATATATAATAATAATACATATAATATATATATAATAACATATAATATATAAATAATAAATAAATAATTAAGAAAAAAAATAAGAAAAATATTGTTGACATACCTCATCATAATGGCTTCTTGAAAAGAGAAGAGCACATTTCTCAGCTTCCAGGACAGATGCTCCGATCTTTAATCCCGAGTTCTGCAACTGATGCAAGATTTTTGTACCTAGCTGGTACGAGGCCTCAGCTTCTGTATATCTACAATTTGACGTCTGTACGTGGATTAAGCTGGATGAAAAAGCATCGGAAAACAAAGGTTACAATTCATTATCAAATTGGTTAATTGTTTGAGGTTATTGGCATCCGCAGCTTTGCCTCTGAAAGTCTCCTCTCTTTGGATTTCGATTGAAATTTGACAAAACCGTTTTCAACTTCATATCGTTTTGTTTCATGGAAAGGCTGTGTATATTGCTTGAGATCCTTAAGATTTGTACATGTGATAGATGCTTAATATATAGCAAGATGTCACACTGTCGTATGCTGTGGTAGGCTTGGATTCGGCTACAGTAGAGGACACACACAGTTTTGTGCAGCATGGTTCCACCACAGAATTAATTCTGAGGGTTCCATGCACTTGCTATGAAATGCAACTCTGGCCATTTTCTCTGTCGACTGCGATTGGTTTACGCAGAACGACTTAACAAAGGGCAAAATGAGTTTACAATGTAAAATGAGCTCACGCTGCACATAAACAACTTATGCAGTAATAAATACTTAACACTGCATAGCAAACAACTAACACAGTACAATAACTTTGCATGGTCAGTTACTTTATGATGGGTAACTACTTTGCATAGCATAATAAATTAACAAAGCCTTAGTGTTATACAAGACATAAATGCTTTACATCACATCATGAGACTTAATGATGATTTAATGATATAATTCTATGAAGAGTTACATAGAGGTAAAATGATTTTACATAGGCTTATGATTACTTTACATCCATGGACATATAACGACTTAACATAGACGTATGATGCGTTCTCATGGAGGTAAGATGAGCTTTAAGGAATGCAAAATAGATTTACAACATTCAAATGAATTTACACGTAACATGGTGTGACAACAGGCACGCCATGCTACATTATCACCGTATATGAAGTCCTGTGCTCACTCACCAAGACAGCAATGCATTCTAAGCTCATGTGTTTTTATATACAACCACCTATTTCAGCTAATTATTTTCTTTGCGGTCCCTGTAATCACTCACCGTGTACAGCATTCAAATACTCGAGCCAAGCTCTGGTTGTCCTCATACTGCTCACAGATCTTCAGACAGGAGTTGTACGTCTTCTCCGCTTGAAGGAACCAGCCAGCCTCGGATAAAAAGTCGCCTAGAAATACATCAAACAACAGATAGAGATTTCTGTACTGGAACGGTAACAGCAACTGTTGCGAGACTACAATAATTTTCTGATATTTCAATACAGAATACCTAGACTTTTATCTGAACGGGAGTCCGGACATAATAGTCAGGTTAATGGATGGAAGGTTTTACTCTTGATGGTGACAAGAGGAAGTGGTGAATGTCATTGCCAAAGAACAAAAAGCCAAGCTATTCTTCTCCCGTGACCATAAGCCTACTGTATATTCCAGAGCATCTGTCAGGTTAGAAAGTAATTTTTTTCTCAAAATGTTGTGATATTTTTTCTCAAAATGCATCTGGCAACAGCTCAGTGAATGATGTCATCAAAGCAATTGAACTGAAAACGTCTTTTATTTCTTTATAATATTCCAATCAGTTATCCACAAATCAAATCATTATTTCAATTATTTATCCACAGGGAAAAATAATATTTCAACAAACAAGGTCCATTTTGATCAAATTTAAAATACTTCAGAGAATATTGACAGCTACGCAAAAACATTCAAAATGTCTCTGGTTTCAAGAATAAATCGACAAGAAGGTTATAAAAGCCCAAGTACAGATACAGAAGAACATGAGTCATGATGACATCACAGAACCCCACAAATTTGCAGGTTTATTGCCTTTCTCGTATGAAATCCAAGGCCTCAGTTTCCATAATTCCTCAAATTCCTTAGTTACAACGTTCAATTTACACCTATTCACTCGATAACCTGTCCCAACACACCCAACAGTATCCAGTCAAATTGCCCCTTCCCAGGGAATTGGAAATGCTGTATCTATGAGAACCCATTGTGACAACACATTTGATGCTGCCACAATTCATCGCATGGAGACGTTTTAACATTTACATCGTAGATCCCTATTAAATATACCTAATAGGCAAAGCACAATTGGAATACCAATGCCTCGCCTAAAAACAACATGTTATGATCTGTTCAGGACTCGAACGAGCAATCCTCAGATCAAAACTCCATTGCCTTATACCTTGGACTTAATCACAATGCCCACATTTGACATTCTAACCTTGCTATTCATTCTGTAAAGGTCTGAAGGTTGGAAACATTAAAATTAGGTAAGCTAACTTCTCACTACTATAAAGGAACATGCACATGTATGTTGTACTCTGCATCCCAATTATCACTGACTCTGTGAGCAAGGGCACCTTCATGAAAAGTTACTTTTTGACAGCCAGGATGGCTAGTTGGTAATTAGCATGAAGGGATTCCCCTTCCATAATATACAACATATCCATTTTACCCAGTAGAAGCCCTAAGTGTAAGCCCCTCTCTTGTTCAACCCGCTGGTCACTCTGCAGGAGAGTAGCACGAGAACTAAAAGCATCGGAGAGGATGGTGGCCAGATTCATACCGTGGTCCATTAATGCTTGGAAACAGTGATGAAGTAGATTCCTGTAGGCATAGACAATGAAGACAACCATTGAAAAGTAGGTCCTGTAGCCAGGAATTCTGAATTTCAGGAGCAGTACCATATTTTGTGTATAGTTTCTGTGTACACAGTGGTGGTACAAACATGGGAGTTATTTGTCTCCATTAGGGGAAGGGGAGAGGGCTGTTACACACTTGTACAGTGAGTGTTTATTGACATTCTTTTTCATCCAGATTTTTTTTTTTTGCACAGACAGTTTTAAAAATAGACACATGTCATTAAAAGGATTTGGGAAAACTAAAGTTTTTCTACATTAAATTTAAATAGAATTTTCACCACTCAAGCTAGTAAAGAACTAACTTGCAACATGTAGATCCTTTGGTATCAAAATTTGTCAAAGATTGATCAAACTCGACATACAATCCCTCTTTTAACAAACAAACATTTTCATCTTACAAAAGTTTTACATTTGGAAAATGGTTGCCTGAACAGTAAAGTTAAACAAAATCTAAGACAATAAATTTACATGTTTACCTTTTATTTCTGACATGAGAAGCTTTCAAGACTACTTCAAATTGACCTAGGTCACTAAATTCCATAGCCAGTTGGCAGAGATTGCCCTGTTTATACAGCTGTAAAGAGCAAAAGGAAAAAATGAAAAGAAAATAGTCTCAAAACATTGTGAAAGTTAACATCTCTCTGGCAATTTTGTCACAAACGTGTGGCAAAAATAGCAAATACAATAATTGGGTCACATGACGAGATATGATTAATATTAAAATAATTGCTTTTTGTATGTGTGTGTGTGTGTTTGTCTGTTTGCTTGTGTAAATCTGTAGTCCTAGGAATAACACTAGACTACTACTAGCAGAAAGCCAGTGAAAATACTTCAATACACGTTTGATGTACCTTTCAAAAACCAAACATACAGTGCTTATGTTCTACAACACCCTTGAAGACCATCTTGACACTAAGAGCAAAACCCTTGATGTCTTAGTTGTTAACTTCACATCTTTTCTATAACTGAAATTTAAAAATTAGATCTAGGACTGTTAATCTTTTTATCTGTTAGGTTTCTAAATACTGTGATGTGATATGTTTCTGTCCGGTATACAGAAGGAATCAATATGCAAATTAAAGTCCTTACGACTTCCAAGATCTTCCTCGTCACGTTATAATTGTATAGGAAGTTGAACACAAGATAGTCTTTCTAAAACACTGGAGGAATTCCATGCCCCACCTTAATATCTGAAACTAAATCAGACTGCTGCATAACATAAGTCAACCTATTATTATGTTTAACAGAAATGGTACTTCAAAGTTACAAACTGCCCTGAATGTCATCATTAGGACAAAAAATGAAGGAGTTTGTGTGGGTAAAGCAGTATGCAGATGTTATTTACATACAGAGATGATTCGTAAAATTACATGTTGTTGACTGTTTCATGAAACATTGTCAGCTATCAATATCATGACATACTCAAGTAATAGTCCTGTAGGTAATTGTAGACTTAATTATGTAACTTGTCTCTGATATTTCATTATTGGCACAATTATTCCATGCAGTCTGTTTACTTCAGAGCTTTATGTTTTATGGAATGTACTCGGCCTATGACTAGGCCATTTTCCGGCATAGGGAGCAATCTAGTCTAGACATAGGCCTAAGTGAATTTTCGATGGTAGTAAGGCAGGGCATTTACTTCGTGACTTTTGACTACAGTGACGTAGACTACCTGGTACACACATAATTCACTTCAGTAGCCTACGCCGTCAACTTATCCTACATGATATCAGCACCGTATTAGGCTGGCTAATATACTAACGTTAATTAATCCATAAGCCTCCCTACTGTACTACATGCACCTAACGAAGGATGAGTAATAACTTTACCTTGTAATAAACATCAAATTGCACATTACGAGGCAATTGTGGAAGTTCTCTCCTGTATTTCTTAAAGTTAACTACGATACATGAAACAGAAGCATTATATAAAGTTTCGGGAACCCAATGAAGTTCACTTGCGACAATCGCCATGTTATCATTTTCACCGCAACTCGGTTTTACCTTTAATATAGACAACAGAGTTACCATAAAAACATACACAAAGATGCTATACGTCTGCTGTGAGGCGTTCTACAATGAAATGTGTGGCAATGAAGGAGTATAATATTGTTTTACACGAACCGTACCTAGACTTATTAGAAATATGAAATCAAACTTATCAAAGAGAACAAACGCTTAACGAACTGCTAATATATTGCATCAAGCCTGTGTAGGTAAATACGTAAAATTTAGATGGCCTGGCCTTTCGATCCAAGCAGGATCTTCTTCGAAGTAAACAAACAATTCAGCCCAGGTTAAAGAAGATCCTGCTAGCCTGGATGATCGAACGATCAACAGACATATCATACTTATGCCTCTTTCTCCTCGCTTTCCAATCTATTTCCCCTCAACACCGCCACCCCACTCTTCTCTTTCTCCTTTCTATCGGTCACCTTCCACCTCCCTCTCCTAGTCTCTTTCCCTCCAGTCTCCTCTCCTATAGTCCCTGTCTCCCCTCATATGCACCCTTCTCCCCCCCCCCCCCACCTGCATTGGCGTCTTCAATGGGAGGAGATATTGGAGGATATTGGAGGCGAAATTCGGGATAAATAATCCCCAAAATGTTTGGTTCCCCCTTACCCTCCATATCCTACTATCAACATTGCCATCATGTTTCAAAAGAACCAATATAGACAGGAAGATACACCGTGACTTCTACTTAGTAATCAACTAGTTATACGTATACCAAAATATTTCCTGACTTAAAAGCTGAGTAAGTTCTGATAACGGCGAAACCCAAAAAATTTCGGTGGCGATCCCCATCAGATGCCCTATTGCGGGCCCCTGGACTGGCCACGTCGACAGCAGGCTTTTGTGACTCTCATTCTGTTTTCTCCCTCCGCCCACTCCTCATTCCAATGAGAGGTGATGCCACTGCTCAACTCTTTCAACTCCCTTCCGTCTCCTCAAACCCCTACCCTGACCCCACTTTGCCCTTCTCCCCGTCCCATAACGCCGGCAACTATCAACATACATACAGTAACGAAAACTTGACAACTCTATCGTTTTGATCTTTCAAATTATTCCCAGAACCTGCTGGAGTGTTGCGTAAGAAATTAAAATGCTTCATGGTTCATTGCGACATGTTGTTATAAGGTTACACATATATGGTAGGCCATACGAGAAGTATATGCTGATTATTTGTCAATCACATTAGCGAATTTTGAAGCTATATGCTGTGTAGTATCTGTTCCTTTTCGAAGGGAATGGGGATGCACACCCGACGATGATCACACAGTCACAGTCCCGATGCAAGGGGACTGGGGCTGAGAGCGGATCAGTCGTTTGGTAGTTTGGTTTTCGTGCCCAGGTTCTTTCCTGGGCGACTTCTGAGATAGTGTTAATCCCTCTTGCTGCAGCGTGAAAGCAGCGCATTTTTTTTCTGATGAAGAAAGCAAAGTATAACGCAATGGCACGCATTTGCACAGCCAAACACAATTTCTGCAAGATTTTTGTCGAGAAGCGAAAGATACTTGTAGTTTATTGACAAATGTTGACTCCCAATCCGATCTTTTTACCAGTTCGCAATGTTTTGAGCCGTTTTGTTAATCTTCGAAGAGCATTACGCTATGAAAGATTGGAAGACTCCTGAACTAAGATGGATGACCTAACTGGGCAAGTTTTGCGCCTGGCGCAAGAGCTGGAAACATGTAAGGAAGCTTGTCAATAATATTGCATATTATACATAAGCGCAACTAAATTTAAAGTAAAAGTGCCAACTAAACAAAGATGGTCTATTTAATGCCGGTATTGATTCTATTTATACCAGTATGAATACTATTTAATGCCGGTAATTATTCTATTTAAAGCCGGTATTAATTCTATATTAAATGTCGGTATTATTTCTATTTAATACCGGCATATGAAGCTGCATGGTGATTGGCTGTGAATTAATGCCGGTATTAAATTTTCATTCGTACGGACATTAAATCCGCAATTATTGCCCGTATGGCCTACAATTCACATAAAATGCTCGGTATAGGGTGCTTACCGAGTCTCAGTATATGTGTGGGTAGATTTCAAGTCTGCCATGTGTATGCATCACTGACCGTGGAGGTCATCAGTGGTATGCATCCACTGGAAAGTCGTTTACAGGATACCGTACCTTTGAAAGGCGTTTCAGCAGCTCCTAAGCGGTCGGAAATGCGTCCGCAGTCGGTAATATTGAGACCTAATGTTACAAAATTGCACAGTAATTGGTGGATGACCTAACGTTCAAAGTGTACTGAATATAACATTGGCAATATCTCTTAGTTTGAAAAAGAAGAGGTTAAATGAAAAGCATAAATTCATTGAAAGTAATCATGTCAAAATCTTCTTGTAGCTTTCTTTGCATTTCTACCATGCTATTGGATGGAAATTTTCAAAAACCGAAGACCAGATTTATGTACGGTGTCTTTGAAAGATCATATGATGAAGTGAACAAGTTACAGCTATTGATAAGGTTCTTCTTAGCCGACGATTTAAATTTACTATCCACGGAAAAGGTCAATGGAACGAGAAAGAATTACTGCTGAGTAACACATATCTGCTGTGAGGAGTAGCCACATAGAGCAGTGACCGCAACCTATGGGTCGGCTGAGATGAAAGGGTTGTTGGGGGGGGGGGGGGTAGGAATCAAACTACTCAGTGGCGGCAACTCTTGTATAGTACAGCATTTATAGTGGTAAATACATGCGTATATGTGAGTGGGGCTGTGTTAAATGCCAGAATGGAGGAGAGGGGGAGGGACGGAACACAAAGTGATCAAACATTACCCGATATCTTCGAATTGCTACTTGTTTATTACATTTTCATCTTCTTCAGTGTATCGTTGACTGAGTGTTTTCTTGATGGGCCCGAACAGTCGGCGAGGTTGTTCACCAATCGTTGTCCTTTCCTTCCATTGTAAATAAACTCACATATAGTGTAATTTATGAATAAACACAACATTTAATTCTTAGAATGAAGCTTGAAAAGAAAGAATACATACATTAATGTGACTCTCACCAACAGATCTATAAGTTTTTTTATTTTGTCTCAATAGAGAATGCGAAAAATCGGGCAAGTTCTCCATATGGCACAAAAAAATAAGCTTGACGGTAAAATAAATCGGCAATTATAGTGCAAACGGGCGCAAGGTAATTTATATATGGTTGTCATCAGAATAAGGATCCTAGTTGCTTCTTCTGACGTAGTTTTGTCACGGACCCTTAAAGGGTGTGAAGACTCGCGCAAAAAGAAACGTCTAATGCCGGTAATCTGACCTACTGTAGTTTTAGGGAGGCGTATGACACCGCCTTTACCTACCTACCTACCTACCTACCCTTCGAATTTGCAGCTGAAACTGGGCCCGAGCGAACCGTTACATCATTGAGACCTAATGTTACAAAAGTCAATTGCAATTGATATTTGACCTACCGTTCAAAATGTACTGAAAATTCTCATTACCGATATCTCTTGTTTAAAAACTGAAAATGTTCTATGCAATATACGGATACATTAAAAGTGCTAATTTTGAAGAATTTCCTAACCTCATTCGTTTTTTTTTTACCCTTCTGTTTGAATAAAAATGTAAATGTACCGTTTACGCACCATGAACATTCTGAAGAAGTTAAACGGATACCGAGCTGTTGTTGCATAACGAGATGGGTCTAATCTTTGACAGATCTGAGGGTGCGAAACAAATAGTTTCTTCTGGTTTTTGAAACAGACATGCACCAACTTCACAGAACCAACGTGAAATATCGTCATTATTTCCCTATATAAAATAACGTACAATTCTCTTAATATCGAAGGGATGGCCTCAACTGAAATTTACTGTCTACAAGCAAACCATAAACAGGAATTAGATACACAACCATGTTTACTTCTTTTGACTATGATTTACCCACCGTCTTCTTCAAAAAATTTGCTGATTTGAAACTAATGTATTCGATTTGATTTATTTCACACCAAAATACAAAGACAATCCAAGACACATGGTGTAGGAATAACACAGAAAAATTTGTCCAGCACTTAACATAAAGACTCAACATGCAACGTTTCGCTCCCTTGCCGCGTCCCCTCCCCCGGCCCTCTCTAAGGGTACCTGTGGTGGGCACATGTACTGACGCCACGCCGACATGGCTTCGCGCCCATTTGTTTTGATTTTTGTTGCTATCATTGTTATGTTTATGAAAAGTAGTCTAGCGCCATCTTTACATTTTTCGCCGCACGTGAATTACTGATTAGGTAGGTGACGACGGCTCTTTATTATTTCCTAAGGATCAGCGACCGCAACTGACTTGTGGATAGTATCTTATGAAACGATGACTGTTGGCACAAGATTCATTTGTATTTGTCGTAGATCGTTAAAGGTCTGCCGACACCTAAGAACAATATTGTCCTTATCACTCTAATAGTTACAGGCATTAGAAATCATGAAATTAGCTGCAACACCGTCAAAATCCATTACAGATGGACCATTTTACAAATCCAGCCAGTTGGGACAATTTCCTAACGCTAATACCTGTCTAAACTGTTCTCCGATATCATGATTCAAAGCACTGGTATTGACAGTACAAGCAGTTCCTAACCTTGATCTGATAGAAACATGACATTCATGCTTCTCGTACTGGGAATACGAGTGCTCTGAAAGCGGGACAGGCACTACAGTATAAAAAAAAAATGTCCCAACTGAGCGGCAAGCGAAATTATTTTTCCCACTTCGACGCGGCCATATTAGCATAATGGGCGTGGACTATCGGTCGTTGTTACGGCTTATTGGTCACGTCACAGACTATGCAGTGATATCTCTCGGGTGTTTGTTTGGGTGCTGAAAGTTCTCAATTAAGTTACATGTCAGGGATTCTAGTACACGAACCAGTATAATAAATAGTATAGTACAGAGGGACGTTGCTATTTAGGCATAGTTATAGCAGGGAGCTGCTACTCTAACAGTAACAGCTCCCTGGTTATAGTTAATACAGACGCAAGTGACAACTGTTTAATAAAATGGGTAGAATATTTCAAGTCCGTAACAATACCCAGTAGCGTACGTAAACTAATGATGAAAGCACGTAGGCTCCTTACTGCCGTTTAAAAGGGGGTTCATTTATAAATGAACAAATAATTTAGAATGATGGATAAAACAATATGGGGCACAATACAATACATGTATCTTTGTAGGTTTTTAGCATTGAAAGGTCAGTGGGCCTACCTGGTGTAATATGAAGTGTAATAATCAATACCACGGGAGGTTCATTTATAACTTTTCCAGACCCTGCTGTCACGGGAGGTTCTTTTCCAAACACGGGAGGTTCATAACACATCTAATAAACAAACACAGTTTGATTTTGTGATGGAATTTACCTCAAGAGCTCCATAAGACCCGATTGACTGGGAGGAGCAGTCGCACATCATCATGGATCTCATGAAGTCATGTCTTAGGCCTGAGTATATTAGGCCTGAGTATATTAGCTGAGTATATTATTAAAGAGCTATACGTTAGAGCTCGAAGTCGAAGTCACAAACTTGCCGGCCTGTGACGTATTTCATAAGCCACGCCCATGTGGCCGCGTCGAAGTGGGAAAAATAATTTCGCGAGCGGCAAGTCTTTTTATTTTTTATTTATGAACATTAGCTAATTATGCACATTAATGATGAAAAGGGAGTGACTGCCTATTTTTCTGTTATGCTATCCCTTTGTTGTCACAGCCCTTCGTTTCAACACAGGTTTGTGGCCTAATGCGATAGTTTGAAATATGTTGTCTTCTTTGAAAAGAGGAACATATATACGAGGGCTTTTGATTAGGGTTTGACCGTTTTTGAGCCCTAAAATATGAAACTTTGATGAGCGCAACACTCCACGTCATAGTTTGTACATATTCAATGAGCTTGTTCCAAATGTGTATTTATTGGAAACGAAATTAGCTTTTCGAAAACTTTCAACAGATTTTGAATGAGATTATCATTCACAACAAATGTACTGAATATAGGGTAAATTGGCTAGGCCATCTGTAGTCCTTTGAAGATAACTGTTATCAGTTCAAATTACATTTGTAGGTACAATTATGTACCTACAAATGTACTTCTAGAAGTACATTTGTAGGTAAAAATGGTACAGCTGCTGTACCACTTCTGATTTGAGTTATTTTTTTTTTTTTTATAAATAACGCTTTAATAAACATTACGCTCATTCGATCAGTATTCAAGTGTCTGGAAATCTTATCTTAGCACACATTAATCTCCAACCAAGTTCACCCCACTTCCGAAATTAGCTAGTTCGTCCTAGTGTCTTAGGGAAACAGGGATCAGACTTTGAGCATGATAACATGCCATATTTATTTTCTACCTCGTAGATATGTTTGGAACAGACCTTGCGGAGATTTAAGCTTTTACAGGACTGTGGATTGGTGCTGCCCGACCCAAAAGGGGAAAATACTCTGGGAAATTCCCTGTAGCGTCCGCTTATCTGAGACGGATGCAAGATATATCTAATAACATAGCATAGATAAACGGAAGATGAAAAAGGGGAAAGAAAACAGGTTACACAACTGTATATACAAGGTTTTAAATAGCGTAAGTATATGTACTAGTTAATCCTCTTCTTGCCAGAAATAATAAAGAAAGTGTTATACTCTGGGACATCATACGATTTAAAGAGAAAATATAAATGTGATATGAGACTCGGTTATTGGCAAATCGTGTCCAACAATTAACTTACCCCTCACCACCCCTCCCTCCTACTCTCTCCGTCCCTCTAAAGGTCAGCGATTGAACTAAGGTACATTCAAACAGGGAATAGATGCCTTTTTGCAATCGTTCAAATTTATTTCATGTTTCAAACAAAATTGCACCTTTTAAATGAATAGTCTGCTAACTGCATGCAGCTATGCAACAAAGAAACAGAAAAAATTTGAATGTATCAACATTAAATTACATGAGCTTAATTGTGACCCCTAATGTTTCTTATGGGTATTGCTCAGCTCTTGAATACTAAAGAAATGCCTTTGTTTATTTACAGCAGCAACGTGATATTACAGGTAAACCAGGAACCAGGAACCCCTTTCAAACTGATTTTGTACAGGAAGAATTGTTTAGGCCTACATCTGAATTAGTTCATTGAAAGGTCTCATAACTGTTGCATGGTAGGACTCTTTACCAATTCTCCAAACTGCATAGATTCTAAGGGGAAAATTCCCAATATTTGTAAGGAATATAGATTTGTGTGAACCATTTCTTTATCTAAACAGATTTCATTCATGTACACTAAACTGGTACAATAAGTGTTTTTGGAGTAGGTCCATTATCTAAGTGTTTGCTACAATTTTGCTTCCTGAAATATTAGCATCGATTGTGAGAAGATATTGGTAATAAGATAAGTTGCTTTTAATAGTGTTTACTATAACTACGTTGCTTTCATAATTGTTTATTATAACTAAGTTGCTTTCAATATTGTTTATTATAACTAAGTTGCTTTCAATATTGCTTACTATAACTAAGTTGCGTCCAATATTGTTTACTATAACTAAGTTGCTTTCAACATTATTAATTATAACTAAGTTGCTTTCAACATTGTTTATTACAACTAAGTTGCTTTCAATATTAATTAATATAACTAAGTTGCTTTCAACATTGTTTATTACAACTAAGTTGCTTTCAATATTGATTAATATACTTAAGTTGTTTCAGCATTGTTTATTATAACAAAGTTGCTTTCAACATTGTTTATTACAACTAAGTTGCTTTCAATATTGTTTATTATAACTAAGTTGCTTTCAATAATGTGTACTATAACTAAGTTGCTTTCAACATTGTTAATTATAACTAAGTTGCTTTCAATATTGTTTAATATATCTAAATTGCTTTCAACATTGTTTATTATAACTAAGTTGCTTTCAATATTGATTAATATAACTAAGTTGCTCTCAACATTGTTTATTATAACTAAGTTGCTTTCAACATTGATTAATATACTTAAGTTGCTTTCAGCATTGTTTATTATAACTAAGTTGCTTTCAATATTGTTTATTATAACTAAGTTGCTTTCAATATTGATTAATATAAGTAATTTGCTTTCAACATTGTTTATTATAACTAAGTTGCTTTCAATATTGATTAACATACTTAAGTTGCTTTCAGCATTGTTTGTTATAACAAAGTTGCTTTCAATATTGATTAATATACTAAGTTGCTTTCAGCATTGTTTATTATAACTAAGTTGCTTTCATAATTGTTTATTATAACTAAGTCACTTTCAATATTGATAAATATAACTACGTTGCTTTCATAATTGTTTATTATAACTAAGTTGCTTTCAATATTGTTTATTATAACTAAGTTGCTTTCAATATTGCTTACTATAACTAAGTTGCGTCCAATATTGTTTACTATAACTAAGTTGCTTTCAACATTATTAATTATAACTAAGTTGCTTTCAACATTGTTTATTACAACTAAGTTGCTTTCAATATTAATTAATATAACTAAGTTGCTTTCAACATTGTTTATTACAACTAAGTTGCTTTCAATATTGATTAATATACTTAAGTTGTTTCAGCATTGTTTATTATAACAAAGTTGCTTTCAACATTGTTTATTACAACTAAGTTGCTTTCAATATTGTTTATTATAACTAAGTTGCTTTCAATAATGTGTACTATAACTAAGTTGCTTTCAACATTGTTAATTATAACTAAGTTGCTTTCAATATTGTTTAATATATCTAAATTGCTTTCAACATTGTTTATTATAACTAAGTTGCTTTCAATATTGATTAATATAACTAAGTTGCTCTCAACATTGTTTATTATAACTAAGTTGCTTTCAACATTGATTAATATACTTAAGTTGCTTTCAGCATTGTTTATTATAACTAAGTTGCTTTCAATATTGTTTATTATAACTAAGTTGCTTTCAATATTGATTAATATAAGTAATTTGCTTTCAACATTGTTTATTATAACTAAGTTGCTTTCAATATTGATTAACATACTTAAGTTGCTTTCAGCATTGTTTGTTATAACAAAGTTGCTTTCAATATTGATTAATATACTAAGTTGCTTTCAGCATTGTTTATTATAACTAAGTTGCTTTCATAATTGTTTATTATAACTAAGTCACTTTCAATATTGATAAATATAACTAAGTTGCTTTCAACATTGTTTATTATAACTAAGTTGCTTTCAATATTGATTAATATACGCTTTCAGCATTGTTTATTATATGCAAGTTGCTTGCAACATTGTTTATTATAACTAAGTTGCTTTCAATATTGTTTAATATAACTAAGTTGCTTTCAATATTGTTTAATATAACTAAGTTGCTTTCAATATTGTTTACTATAACTAAGTTGCTTTCAACATTGTTTATTATAACTTAGTTGCTTTCAACATTGTTTACTACAACTAAGTTGCTTTCAACATTGTTTATGATAACTAAGTTGCTTTCAATATTGATTAATGTAACTAAGTTGCTTTCAATGCTAAGTATCTTCCAAATTGTTTTAAAACTACAGTTTCTTTCAATGTTATTTATAACTTAATTTCTTACATGTTATTTTACTAAAAGTGCTATTGTTTCTAATTCAATGTTGCTTACTTTAACTTTTGTAACCTGGTTACTCTCAATTTTGTTTACTAACTACAGTGTAATTTGTTTCAATATTGTGTACTAAAACTAATTTCCTTCAATATTGTTTACAACTGCTCCTTTCAATATTGTTTAACTAACTTCAAAAAAAGAAAGAAAATATTATGTACATTCCCCATGTTTCCGGCAAGTACCCACTCTTAAACCCCTTCAACACTGATATTTGACCTAAGTTATTGGACAAGCACTCCACCAACAAAACCTTTCACAGATATTAGACCCCCAACATCTTGGGAAAGCACTTCTCCTAACCCCTCCCTAAACATATTTGACCCCAATACTTTGGATATACAAGCACTCCTCTCAATCCCTTCCCAACAACAGCTTCCCCTGCCCACCCACCCACCCTCCACCCTCCCCTACCCTTATGCTCCACAACATTTCACTGTGGTATATCACATTTCAACAGTACACCACAGGCAAGAACTTTCGAAATTCATTTCTTGAGATACATGCTTGAAAACAATGCTTGATATTCTTGGGACTTGTTCAAGTAAACAGCCCAGGAGCCGTTTCCATAGCACCTGGCCACTCCGCATTCTAAGTTGATTGTTAACCTATCCTTTCCAGTTTTCTGGTCTTCTACCTCTTTCTTGATGATTTCCTTCAAGTCCAGACCTGTCTGTAAGGGATGAACTTTCTCCCTGACAGCCAAGGTCAGGTGGGCCCTGCTGCCTGGTCCATTCGTCGGTGAAAACTTAGACGGCTCCCATTCCAGATCACCTTTTCTGCTGCCTTCGGCAAGTTGAGCTCTATCTTCTTCAGCAAGTTGACCTCTATCTTCTTCATCAAGTTGAGCTCTATCTTCTTCATCAAGTTGAGCTCTATCTTCTTCATCAAGTTGATCTCTAAGAACATCAAGTTGATCTCTATCATCTTCGTGCCAAAGTTTCAGCTCCTCATCGTTGAGTTCAAGTCTCACCCCAAATGTCCTCGGAGTGATGATGTAGCCGATGACCTTCATATCAAAGGCCTTCCCGAAAGATTCCGCATGCTGCCGGTGGTACTTGGTGGCTTCTTCGGTCGGCTTGAAATTGGTAAAGTATCCCGTGCAATGAAGTAACGTCTCGCCAGTGAAGAGAGTTTTTGTGGAAAAGTACTTCTTGATGTCAAACTTGTCTGAAAGATTATAAAGTATAGAGATCTGTTATGTTTAAAAATTGCAGCATACCATTTTTTTTCAAATGAATTCTCCCTTCTTCCATAATATTCCTGAACTATTGTTACGGTGGAGAAGTACAGTGGTACACTATCACATCTTTGTGTGAAGGAGGAGGAAGATCCATAGCACACAGGATTAAAGTTGAATAGAACTACATTAAAACTACTGTAGTATATATTTGAGCATAAAGTGTCTGGAAAGGTACATAAACTTTGAAAAATGCATCTTCTTTTTGGACATCACTCCCTCGAACTCAATCATTTTTATACATCAAGATGATCCCATCATGAAATGATGAGCTCTTTCTAGAAAACAAATATAAACCGTACAGTACATGTGCACGTACTGTAAAGCCTAGGTTAGAATGCAGATAGTGCACAGCGATTCTTTGGGCTTTATGCTGTGTGAAGTTTTGTATTCAAACCAGTGCATTGTCATAGATTGTAATACGAAGGCAGTAATTTCCCTAACTTTCACCTGGGGGCTATAAAATTTGCACAGTACACCAACTGTGTACATATTTACACTGCAAAACAAGTAAATAATACAGTATTTACAAGAGATGTAACATATCACGTAATTTTAAGGTCCAGCTGAACCACTATCGATGATTATCCTGGCTCGGTCGAGGCACAGGCTCCCGTCACTATATTATTTCTATTTGGAAAAACTGTTCGAGTGATGGATTGAAATTTGATGACTTGTGTCGTTATGACCCTGATAATTACCTATTACTCACCGGGCAATGATTTAAGTGTTCAAAATTTGGTTTAATAACGGTATTGAAGGCTTCGAAATTTGTCTAATATCATGCACTACGTACGGTTAAGTTCCATCCACAGAAACTGCTTCACATCTTTGCACAGTTTTTATACTAGCTGTAGCAGTTTTGACTATTTTTCAGAGCATTGTTTTGTGATGGGATACAGGATAAAGTACTCCCTGATCAAATCTCCCAATTACTGTAGGTTAATTTCCCTTCATGCTCGGCGTCCCAAATTTATCCAACCATATCCACAACCACTGTACTACACTATGCATTAACTGAGCTGTCGGTGGTTTCTATGCGAGCAGATGTTAATTATCAATAACAGACTTCAACCTTCATCGCAATATTGCATGATCAAACAATGTTTGCATGCATACATCATCGGGTAATAAAGATCTGACTTCTAAATCCTCTATATTGCAAAACAGTATGATTGAATATTAACTGGGACAGCGACTAGTTTTACTGTTTTAGTACTGCATTTAGTTCTTAACTCGTAATTAAACTTAATGACAATTTCACTTTCTGCCGGAGAGATCAATTTATTTGGGGAAATTCCATGATGAAGTGGACAATAACTTACTTTATGATATCCAAAACTTTTAAAAGTACTTATTACTTCACTGTCTCAATTAATTTAACTACGTCAGTTTTTAGTGTCACAGACATATGACAATAAACTTTTGGTCTGTTCTAAAGAGGAAAGGAAAATAAACTGGATTCAAACCAGTACATGGGACATAGAGGAAATTTGAGGTACTGTTAATGTCATATTTTGTTCAGTTAGACTTCCTTGAACTAAACAATTAAAGATGCAACTTGTAGACTAAGTACTTATTCAAATCAAATAAACCATCAGTGACTTTTTCAAAACCCTTTTTTTTTTTAAATTAGCACATTTATTTTTTCAAAAGTATGTTATTAACTCTGCTTTCTGGAATCTCTCTGCCCAAGGCAAAAAACAAAACAAAACTTGCTCTTGATATTAATGGATGTTAGTAACTAAACTCACGTGACACAGGTCTGTGACAGTTTTGTCATGTACAGTAACTTATGAATGTGACATTCTCACGTATTGTTATGTTTTGCTAGATCGATAAAGAACAATATTACCTACAATGGTTTCATTTACAGCTCTGCGATTGGTTAAATTTTCCAGAATTAATACACTATGTAAAGTTGTAAACACGCTACATGTATACAACTTCAGCTAGTTACTGTTAACAGCCAGAGTACAATGTACTTAATGAATTTGTCTGAAATATACATGTTTTTGTGTTTTCTTGTCACTTTGTCAGACATCATAACTTCCTGTTACTAATTTTTACTGCATGGATTACTAGGAAGTCTTTATTATTGTGCTTTATTATAGACAGTTTTAATGTCGCTTCAGGTATGGACAGTTTCCAGCATCACTGTATGTACATATTAAATGTACTGTACCACTACAGTATAATGTGTTTGGAAACTCTCAGTTCCCTATGATCGACGTTGATCGTTAAAGTACTTTTTATCTTCAGATGCTAAATTTACAGGTTTCACAGGTGTCTTGATGGCAGCTCCCATACATAACAATAAACCACAGTCATATGCCTATTAATTTGTCAGATCAAAAAGGAAGTTCTCGCCCATAAAAAGGTGTATTTCACATAATAATTAATCATCCAACCACCAGCAAGAGTAATATCCTAGGTTTAACCTTTGGATATTTGCGACCAGAGGTGCTGACATTTATGGACTGCGTGTCTCTGTCGTAACAGCAGTCGGTTCTATTTTTATAGAAACTGGTAATTATTTTGTTTGCTTACAGGCAGGAAATATGGAATCCAAAAATGCTTAAATTGCCTTCAAACCTACATGTCATTTTTTTTGTATGTATGGCATTGACTCGTAATGCCTTTGAACAAGGGTGTTAACTGTTAAGTCTACTGTAGTCAACACCACTTTATTGAGTAAGGGGTTAAGTGAATATTTAATTAATGAATGAATGAATTAATTTAAAAAAAAGTAGACACACACACAACTATCATCATCTACAGTATGTCTATAAGATGAAAATAATTTTCATGTACAGCTACTAAAGGGGTGTGATGAAGAAACGTCTATTGCCGGTAATCTGACCTAGTTTCGAATGAGGTGTAACAGAAGTGTTAGACACCACCATCAATCCCAGAAAATATGCACACAGCTTGCTTCCTTCGGTAATTAGACACTAGTGTACAGTCAGTACATACAGCTGCGGTCAATACCCACAGCACAGTGTACAAACGATACAGCGATGGACATCTCAGGTCCAGCTAAAGATTACAAGGTACAGTATCACGTTTCATTACTGTCTGCATTTTGTAGCGACAAGCAGAAAACTTCACTTGCAAGCAATGGAAAGTTAACCTTTTATAGAGTGCGGCACGCAGTTTGGGGAGAGTCTTCAATGCCTTTAGGAAACTTTCAAGTTGAAATCTTGATGTCAGAGATTTCATGTTCCATTACTTACAGGGCTGATCTAAGACTGGATCAAGTTTAACGATGACATCATCAGCCTACATACATGTGCAAATATTTATGAAAAAAAACAGCTGAAAATATTAGAAAATTCTGATATAATGAAAATCTTTCATGATACATGAAATTTATTATGAACAGTATATTTATTGCAAATTATGTTTTAATAAAGGGTGTGTCTTAATGTAATTAAAAATTAACATCCCTAATATCGCCTGTGAACATATCCAAGGTTTACTCTTTCAATGAAATCATTAGGACAAAGTGTTTTGTTAATTGTGCGTATAAAAACAATTCACATATCGTTTCACGAACAGCTAGATGAAATATACACCAAATAAAACCCTCTGCTCAAGGCTAGTTTATCAGTTTATTGCGTGGGTGCACAGTATGTGTTGCTTCAATTAATTTTTTTTGCTTCACATGGCAAAACTAAATCATTGTTTCCCCCAAAGATACTGGTTTAGTGAATTACGAGCGACGGTACTTACTGAACCTGTCTCCAACTCATGCACTCTGAATTCCTATCTAGACCTGAACTACATGTGTATGTATGTAGGTAGATGGGAAATTAAGTGCGATTGTAGTGATAGTAAGAGACAGGTAAGTGAGGAGCAAAGTACAAGAAAAACACATTTTTGTATTGTCGGTACACTTGATAAATCAATGAAACCTGTACAGCATTAATGTGTTATGTTGTACTATCTATAACCTTGGTGCACACTCTGTTCCTTGTTCAATGAATAGTCATCAGATGTTGTGTTAAACATATATGTTTTGGTTGGTAATTACTTTATGAACATTTGTGCATGAATCAACCCTTAGCACATGTTTGCAAATGATAATACTGTACTGTATGTACGGGTAGCCTGGGGGCAAAATTCTATGAACAATGTCAAAGACACTATTAGATTAAATAAATAAAATGTGAAGTTTTGTATCTGGCCAGTATTAACGTATTCATGAAATCTTTTTATGATTTTTTTTATGATTAAAGAAATAAAGAGTGTTCCAATAAAACAGTAATTGTATACATGTTTTGTAGGCTGGGTGAGAGAACAGTTTCTTTTTCTATTTCATATATTTGTCATGTATCTACAATGTGGCCGAAACAAATTAAAATTCTTATAGGAACCAATAATTGGGATTACTAATTTTTTCACATACTAGTTTTGCAATCAAACAAGGTATTTGACAAAGTAAGAGTGTGACTGGGGGGAGAGGTGCGGGGGAAAACTGGGGGAAGCAGAGAATTTTTCAGGGGAAAACCGGTCGCATGGAATTGACTAAATAGAAATATTTTAGGCAATACATAATAAGTCTGTATCTGCTTGAATTGTCTTATATCATCCATGGTGTTATTTGCTTCTCTTTTCCTCATTTGCAATACTAAGAATAAAGTTCCTCTTAACAAGTTATCTTGAAAGTTACATGACTTGGGCCTCATCCCCTCCCCTCCAGTGCCCTCCCCTCCCTAAAACTTACTTCCAAATGTCTTACATTTCATTACACACATTAGGAAAGTTGTATACACTGGAAACAATTATAGTACATGTGCTGCCCCAAATTAGTTAAAATGATCATGGGTATGATAGCACCATTTTGCATCTAATCCCCCTTACCAAAAAAAGAATGTCGCTAAAGGGCCGACCCTCTCCTCTTAAGGGACGTCAGCCAAATTTTGTGACCCCCACCACTAAAATGAATTGAACTCTTATTAACAGAGACTGGTGCCTATATGTCTGCCATGAAAAGTCTTTATCACCACCAGCAAACTTTAAATTGTCTGACTCTTAAAAGTCAGGTCAAAGAGCTGGCTTTGGCCCCTCACACATAGGCTGGCTACATGCCTTAGACCCTCCCCCCCAACCCAAACCCACCCCAACATGTATGTATGCAGGCATACATGCATGAAAAATGTCAAAAACTTACTTTTGGAGTCCCAGTCCATGGCAAACTTAGAAAACTCCTTGTTGAATCTGTCTTGTTTGCTCACTTTTCTCAGAAGGTCATCAGCCCGCCGACGAAGGGTGTCCCCGGAATCACGAAGATTGAAGAACCACCCATAGAAGAGAGGGATGAGAGGTTCACGATCCGACTTATATGGGTACAACTCAACAAATTGATACTTGACTCCCAGTTGTGAGAACGGTTGAAGCTCTTCAACCGTTGCCAGTTTCTCATGGTTGATAACGGCCATTTCTGAACTGTCGTTTGGCACCTTTTCCATCCATTCTTTCACCTTTGAAACAAACGATTCATCTTCGCCATCTTCGTCTGACGGGGGCGGTCCTTGGAATATCTTTGCACTGGGATAGACTTCGCGAAACTTTTTGCAGAGGTCGTCGTCTCCTGGGATAAAAACTAGCAGCCGAGATTGTTTGATGTAATGAATGGAATTTGGGTCTTCGAAGAATGGGAAACGGTCCATTTTCCAATAGCTACTGGAAAATATGCCCATAACATTTATCGACGAAATCTGGAAAGTAACAAGAAGACATAATTGCCAGAGTGTCGACATGCTGTACATACTATCTTGACTTTATCTAATTTAGAGTATATATGCTGAAATATCTGTATCTTTTGTATTTGACCAACTTGTCACAGTAACTGTACACAATCAGGCTCGAGAATTGCACACAAAAAGAGCAAATTCACAATGCTACTGGCAGAAACAGCAGCAGCCAAATGACAGACTTTAGCATACAGTAGATCTACCAGTAACTGTCATATATGGTTGGATGAACAATTGAAGGTAATGCCAACCAATCAAGAGTGCTCTCACACGATCCTAATGAATATTCATTAGATATGCATTCTGAACTGTATATAACAATGAATAACTTCCTTAAGTGATTGAAATTCTTGCAAAGTCATTAATATTGAAAATATTTAGTTTATTATTGGCAAATACAGTAGTGTGTAGCCTACCATCCATAGAGATAGAGCTGGTAACTAGGCTGAGTGGTGATTGTTTACTACTAGGCTAAAAAATGTAAATTTCATACACATGAAAACCCAGATCAGTGAATAAGCCTGCATTTCACATAAAGCATCATTTTGCACTTCATGCTTTTGGTCATTTTCAAGGATTTGGCATTGGACTTTATATCTGGGACAAATATTTAATTCTGGGTTTGGTGTTTTCACCTTCAGCAATTGAAGACATAGGACCAACAAACCACTGAGACCCTCAAAATGTCTTCATTTGAAAGTAGATTGTAGGTATATACTACTACTATTCCAATGATGTCCAAATGAGTTGGGAGGGAGGGGGGGGGTGGGGAGCACCACCAGTATGTCCCTGGATTTCCTGAAAAAGTATGGTCAACATAACCATGATATATGTTATAAAAGTTTAACCTTGTCTCATTCCTTTGGTGCCAATGACTTGGAAGCTGTTCTGACATCTAACAATTTAAAGTCTGGTAGATTACCTTATGTGTTTATCTCTTTTCATAAAATGGTCTGTGTCTGAGCAGGAAACACTTGTTCTGTGTTATTACTTTTATGATTGTTTATTGTACCATTTGCATGTTGGCCTTCCCAAGAGAAGGAATTATCCCTATGAGAGTTGACAGAGAAGATGTTAGAAATCAAGTTATTGTTAAAGGGTGTGAAGACTCTCGCACAAAGAAACGTCTCATGCCGGTAATCTGACCTAGTTTCGAGTGAGGTGTAACAGAAGTGTTAGACACCACCATCGATCCCAGAAAATACACACGCAGCTTGCTACCGTCGGTAATTAGACACTAGTGTACAGTCAATACACACAGCTACGGTCAATACCCGCAACACAGTGTACACAGCAGCGATGGACATCTCAGGTCTAGATAAAAGATAACAAGGTATCACGTTTCATTACTGTCTGCATTTTGTAGCGACAAGAAGAACACTCCACTTGCAAGCAACGGAAAGTTAACTTTTTCAGAGCGGCACACGGTTTGGGGCGAGTCTTCAATGCCTTTAAGTAACAAGTGACAGAAAGAAAATAACCTAACTTTAATAGTTCTTAAAACAGCTGTCATACAGTACATGGTGATACAGTAACAGCAAGAAAATGCCGTTTGTCATTTTACATAACTGGAAGTTAGTAAACTCACTAAAGAAAAGGGAGATGTCGCATGCCTACAAACATACTGTTTGCATTTTCTATCTGCCACTTTAAGGGATGAAGTCGATGTTGACTTGAAGTTGGAACTGCATCTTGTGGCATAGTACCTCATTGTACAGACCATCACATTTTGTAGCAGTTTCGCCATCGTTTGATACGCCCTCTATTTTTTGGCCAAATCGTCAGGAAAATGTTTTCCACAAGGAAGAAAAATTGTCATGAAAACGTTTTTTCGGAAGGAAGAAAAATTGTAGAAGAAACATTTTCTTCATTTAGTATAAATGTTTCTTTTGTTTTACTGACACTCGCTAGCAGTGAGACAACATCTAGGTACTAGCTCGCTCAGCTCGGCTTTAAATTTCATCATTTCAATTTCACTTTTAATTAGGATTAATTTTATAAATTCACTATATACTAGTGTTTACACGGGTCCAAAAATCGGGAACCGGGTACCCGAGGGCCGTTACCCGTCGGGTATCCGGGTACCCGGAAAAAAAATTGTTTACCCTCGTGTATCACGATTTTCAAGAAATTACATATTGGATGCTGTAATAAATGCATTATATTCTCTACTGACAATGCTTTCATGTTCAAATACGTTGGTGTAAGATAAGGTAAAAAACCTTCCTCAATATTTTTTATTTGCTTTTGTTTCTTTCAATAATTTGTTAATAAATAAATTATTTATTTATAATTAGCATTACTACTAAAATCGCACTGCCGCCGCTGCTTATGCTTGCTCGTGCACGTCTATTGGATCAAACCATATAAATATCCCATTTAGCTCTTAAACAGTTGTTACTACTAGGCCTACTACTATCTATTATGCAGGCCCAGTGTTCGCATTTGCCGCGAGATTGCGCGATTCGCGCAATTTGATCGCAAGTAAAAAGCCACTTGCGATTACTATTTTTTAGTTATCCCGTCTTTAATCCATAAACATCTCATAAAATTCCTTGTCAGCCTTTCCTTCTATGAAATAAACGAATGAATAAATAATAATTTCTTCCACATGGTAGCCTAACACCACACTAAGTCAATGAGAAATCTAGCTAAGCCTAACCATCTGTTTATTTGCTGAAGTTGTGACGCAGTTATAAGACATCCATGGAATACTTTCGTTATTGCTGTTACGTTCGACCACATGGTTGCCTAACACCACACTAAGTCAATGGGGGTAATCTAGCCTAGCCATCTGTTTACTAGCTGAAATTGTGACGCAGTTATAAGATATCTATGGAAAGCTTTCGTTATTGCTGTTATCTTCGACCACATGGTAGCCTAACAACACACTAAGTCAATCGGAAATCTGCCTAATCATCGGTTTTCAATTTTTTTTAAAACAATCACACTTTGCGTAGGATTCGGGTATTAAATTAGGAACCGGGTAGTTTCGCGTCGGGCGGGTAGCTTCGTTATTCATGTTATCTTCGACCACATTGTAGCCTAACAGCACACTAAGTCAATGGGAAATCTGCCTAACCGTCGGTTTGCCAATTGTTTTTTTTTTTTTTTTAAATCACACTTTGCGTAGGATTCGGGTAATAAATTAGGAACCGGGTAGTTTCGCGTCGGGCGGGTACCCGGATAACCCGTGCAAACACTACTATATACGGAACATTTGTTTCATCGTTTTATTCTTTCTACAGAGATTTTGAGACTGGTCTTCAATTCACAGATAATCAAGTTTTAATCACCGTTTCGTTCTTCGTACGGATAATTATTTTTGGGAGATAATAACTGATAGCTGAAAGGCAGTGGAACGGCACCGAGCTGTTTTATTTCTTAATTTCATGTTTGCGTTTGGACATGGCCTATGCTAGCTAGATAACTAAATTGGGTGATTCATTATTTATCTCTATTGTTAAGTACTCGAAAACATCACCATTATACTCTGAGACAGTCACCAGTATAAATATATTTTCTCAGCATATACTCCAGATCTTGTGTGAGTTCTCACTGCCGTACTTGTCTTAACATTATTTCAGTGGACTGGTAAGGATAAACTGCAATCTTTCATGGCACTTATTGTTCCATATGGTGGCAATATCTTCGTACAAGTACATGCAACCTATTGTTTGACTAAGTATGTAGCCTTTGTGACAACTCTGTACTAATGTTAATACCAGCCAAGGCCTAAACGGTCATGTTAGGCCTATAACTAGTTGATTATTTTCAAAGACTAATGTTAATAATGATACCAGCCTAGCCTAGGCTTTACGTCTATGTTGAGCCTATGATTA
This sequence comes from Apostichopus japonicus, assembly GCF_037975245.1. Taxonomy (NCBI): domain Eukaryota; kingdom Metazoa; phylum Echinodermata; class Holothuroidea; order Aspidochirotida; family Stichopodidae; genus Apostichopus; species Apostichopus japonicus. Next base: position 1,886,143 of record NC_092575.1, on the reverse strand, counting down.
CTAGGCTTAATTATTGTCAAAGATGCCATAACGTAGTAACGTTTAACCTTACAACAATCAAATTGTTATTCTGTGGTCACAAACCTGTAAATACGTTTATTAAAATAATATTATGATAAATCAAAAGGTAGTACCTAGGCTAAAGTAACTCGACGCAGCTTGAATGCAAAACCAGGAACCGAGTACAAGGAAGACAACAACGGCGTTGGCAAAAAGCAAAAGGCGCAAAAAACGAACCCTCGATATAAAAACTGGGATTCCCCTCTAAGTATGACGTCATCTACTTCCGTTGTAGCTAATCTTGGAACACAGAGATTCAACACAGTTCTGTAACGTAGGAGAGTAAAAGATAAACTTCCAAATAAAAATGATTTTAATTAACCTGGATCAAAAGTAGTCACTTATAAAGTAAAACAAGAAGAATCGCCGATAGTCAGAAATAATCAGTCTTTTATGTCTTTACTGATGGGAAAGAATTTTTTTTCTGTTTAATTTTTTTGTAGTATTTTATGAGAACGGTAGTAGGATAGATATGTTTCCAAAACTTTATGGGGAAAATATGTGTACAAATATTGAACATGATATTTTATTTTGACCTCATTTGCATATATCATAGAAATGCTGCCGGATAGCGTTATGTTTATTGTGAGCAAAATATATCAAGTGTCTTACCATTTTCGATTTTGTTCGGTACATGGGTTTGTTGGTTCCCAGGTCGCTAGTTAACTGAATGGTGTGTATGAATAATTCCTTTTACAGCTCCGTTCATTGACAATTAATTACCTGAAAAATCACCACTAACTTCATCCCCCTTTGTGTCACCGCTCAAGAATATTCACAACTTACTTCAAAGTTACTGGGCAATAGTATTGTACCTTTCCTTAAATTGTTGTCAACCACCCCTCACCCACTCCCCTCCTCTATCGGGCTCCAGCACAACTCAGGATATGCTGAGGGCATTTTTGGAATATGACGGAAATGATAACTTACTACTTTCCAACGAAGGTCTCAACATTCAATGTACATTATACCTCTTGTTAATGTAGTACACTTTTGACTTTTCCTCTTTGCAAAAGGCAACACAGCAGGTTGGCACGGAAATAACTATCTTCAATCGGAAACCTAAAACAACAAAGATGGCGCAGGGGATTGCCTCGAGATCAACCGTGGTTCTCCGGGGAAGTGGAACGACTTACCCCGCGAACGGAATCTTCCTGTTATTTGCAAATATAACATTATGGCTATGGGCTGCTCCGGTAGCCCAATTAAATAGCAATATTTGATTTTGATGTAAACGTTTCCCCCAGGGGCGTAGCGAAGGGGTTTTTGTTGGGGGGTGTGGAGAATTTGATTTGCCGACGGATCTGGAAGTGGTGACTGAAATGGGGGAGGGGTCTAAGGGGAGGGGGTGTCCCCTCCCCTTTGGAAAATTTTTAGTTTTGAAACGTCCTTAGATGCAATCTGGTGCATATTTTAAGTCCAATTTCAATTGCCGACGGATCTGGAAGTGGTGACTGAAATGGGGGAGGGGTCTAAGGGGAGGTGGTGTCCCCTCCCCTTTGGAAAATTTTTAGTTTTGAAACGTCCTTAGATGCAATCTGGTGTATATTATAAGTCAAATTTGATTTGCCGACGGATCTGGAAGTGGTGACTGAAATGGAGGAGGGGTCTAAGGGGAGGGGGTTCCCCCTCCCCTTTGGCAATTTTTTAGATTTGAAACGTCCTTAGATGCAATCTGGTGCATATTTTAAGTCAAATTTCAATTGCCGACGGATCTGGAAGTGGTGACTGAAATGGGGGAGGGGTCTAAGGGTATGGGGTCTACCCCTCCCCTTTGGAAATTTTTAGTTTTGAAACGTCTTTAGATGCAATCTGGTGCATATTTTAAGTCAAATTTGGCACGGAAGAAGCTCCCGTTCTCCTTTTCTCGATTCAGCTTTCTTCTTTCTTCCCCTTCCGCTCTCTTCACCTTTTCTCCTTTTGCCGACAGACCCAAAATTTGCCGACAGCGACCAAATTATTGGGGGGGGTGTGACACCCCCCCACACCCCCCCGCTCGCTACGCCCCTGGTTTCCCCCAGCTCATACATAAAAGAGCGAATGTTTTTTCAAATGTATCGTTTTCTAAGATAAATACTTTGAAAGTAACGACCGGTTAACAGCTCTCCACAAAAAAAAAACAATTTGAATGTCACCCACCACACCACCTATTTTGCTTTACAAAAAGAGGAATAAAACGTGACTTTAAGCAGAATTGTAGTGTTGGTGTCGATAGTCCAAGAAGCCCCTCCCCCCCTAATTTTTTTTTTATATAAACATAAAAAATTGGAGTGTCTATAAGTAGTCCTCTGGCTCTTCTGGTTTTCATAATGATCAGCTCTTAGATATATACTCTGGAAAGCTCATTTAAGGCTAACTTGGTAATGATGTCGGCTCCCAGTGTAGGCCACAATGTTTATGTTAATCCAAATTTTCGTATCAATATTTCAATAGCTCAACTAAAACATTGTTATAGCTTCCAATGGACAACCTAGCACCTTTGGATCGCATCCAACATCGTTCAACCATGTCAAATTTGTTAATGCATTGAAACATGTTATTGGAGGTCATTGACTTGTCTTCCTCTATTAGAGCTTTGACTATAATTGTTAGAGGGTTATTCATTTCGCAGGAAAATAGGTGACATAGAAATTCAATAGAGGTAGCAGTGTTTGTTTAAAGGTCTACAACATATCAACATTTATCTCGCGACTAAAACATCCATTATGAGCTTGAGAATATTTGTAATCAACCTAAAGACCCTTCAAATATATAATAGCTCAAATCCTAGTCAAATATGTAAGCAGGATAAATAGCTTTAAAGGGAGCACAAACCAGCCGCCATCTTTATCTTATATGACATAGATATTTAAAATGAACAACCCACACAGCCAAGGAAAACCTTGATCTGTTTTTTCGAGATATCCTTGTTTAAAAATTGTGTGAGAGCTGTCAGTTTGTAGATCTGTGATGTCAAGATTCCATAAGCATCTGAAGGCTTTAACTTTTGTTTTCCTCTTCATATTTCTATGGTAAAATGTCAGCTGCCCCAGCCCCGCCCCCCTCGCCCTGCCACTGGCAGGCAGAATATCACAAAAAATACTTAATGTACAGTACATAACTGTATCACATGCATATGCAGTACAAGCTATGCAGTCAACGATACTTCTACAATGTTTCAACAGTTCTTAATTATCTCCAATTAGTTCCAATTTGAATCTAATTAAGCACCTTTCATTTTACCAACATTGGTAGGGGCTACCCTTGACGACTTAACATCTGCCCCCCCCCCATTCCCCAACCAGTACATAAAGAAGAGATTGCACCCCTACATGGACAAAAAAAGAAAACTGAAGATAAATTGCTAACACTTGTTGAGGCAGATTTATTGCAAAACTTGGGTGATATCCCTCATTTTCAAAAGTTAGGGTCATATTTGCTGTGAAAAATATTGCTAATTGAACCCTACATGGTGAATAAGGTAGACATTTTATGTGATATATAAATACATCTGATTGAATAGGTAAATTATTAAAGTCTAGTTGCAAAATAATCTATTGTTCTGTTGCTAATTTTGTTTAGGGACAATAAGTAAATAAATAAAATTGTCATCAGTCTAAATCGAACAAATCGTTTTCAAAGTCAAACTGGTGAGAGGAAACACTCAAAATATATATTCTCAATTATATTGAAATCAATGAGCAATTTCAGGTACCCGGAAAGACAAAATCCTGTCATATCTGCAATCACTAAAGATTTTTTTTTTTTAAATGACTTACTCACTTTATCCGGAAGCAAAGTTTCAGTAATTTAATTAAGTTATAAACGTTTTTTTTTTAAGCATCCACAAGAAGAGAGGCAGGATCCTGGTTGTAACCCATCCACCCACCCCCCCCCCCCCCAACTTTCCCATATCTGTCAATTCCGATAAAAAAAATTATTTTATTGTAGTATCATGACAGCCATAAGTAAGCAAAAAAAAATGACAAAGAAGTACAATTTACCCTGCAACTTTCTCCGTTAATCTCGAACATAGGAGTGGTTAATATCCCCTAAACATTCCCTTGAAAAACTTTAAATAAATATGCAATTCTGAAAGCTGCTATGTCCTACTTTCTTTATGCTTAACAAATTATGAGAAAAGTAGGAAACAAAAATTGAGAGAACAACTGATTTTGTAACTCTGTAAGGGTCAAACGATATATCGTTTTCAACGTAAACTGCAAATAATTGTGAACCTCTATTTTCTAGATGGACTGTGTATGCCAAATGAGCAATTGACACTAATTTCTCAAAGCTGCTATCCTCTCCGTGTTTCAAAAATCAATCGCACGGATTAACTGGCGGCGAATGCCTCTCCCTTCTTGATGTTTCCGACCAATTCGGGCATAGCCTTTGCTACCAGTTGCTTTTCATAATCTGAGAGGGAACCGAAGCCTAGATTCTTCTCAACTCCATTTTTCTGTGTCATGATGAAAAGACCAAAAGACTTTGAGAGAATAGCATGAAATAGATAGTATTAAAAAAATTTAAAAAGGGAATGCATTTTCATCACAAAAAGGGGCACAAAAAATCAAACAAATTTGGTCACGTTTGTGCTAAAAGAGTAGGGACTGATTAATTTACAAAGGTCATGTTACAAGCGGGTTCTTTACAAAGTAAAGTACATGTGTTTCAACATACAAGACTAGATGATTCACCCATACACATAAAAACTGATATTTTATGGTCCATTAACACAACTATCCAGGGACAAATAATTTTCCAGTATCGCACTCCAAAAATGCTATGTTAAAATGTCAGAATGTGATACAAGTGCAAATTTCCTTCTTAAATAATGGTTTATTGTAAAAGTCATAAAATTCAGAGCCTCATAAACTGCTAGAGGAAATTTGAATTGTAAATTATACCCTACTATCTGGCTATGTAAAATATTAAACATACATGGTGCGCCTATGGTAGAGCAAGTAGCATGAATCTGGCAACAATCGGCAGCCATCATCAGACTAACAACCTATCTGCCTTTAACAAGAAACCTGTTTTTATTACGATAGATGAGGAATGCTCACAAGCTGTTCATTCTCATAGTAGAGATGTGAGTCAGGAAATTCTTGGCCCAGCAAGTATCTACAAAACTAGCCTCATCAAATGGACAGATGAGAAAAACCACCTATTGCTCTCTGGCCACTCACAAAATCGGACCCAGAAATGGATGTCATAAAATCCAAAAATGACATTCGTATCTCAACATATCATGACTGCATGTCAACCACTATAGTTCCAAGAGTAAACTTAGTCTTATCGTCAACAGAAACCCGATCCCTGGTTCGTAAGTTTTATTGCAGGTTTCCAAACTGACAGCCAGAATAAATGGAATGAACTCGAAAACCCAAGACTAACATAAACCGGCATTGGTCGACTCTTACCCCAAGAAGAACGGGCGATGCAAAGTATGCAGCTTCTGTGAGATCCGATTGCACGAAAGCGCACTCCACGACGCCTTCCTTGCCGTTCATTGCCTCGAGAAGCTGATTGAAGAAAAAAAAAGTCAGAATATTTCTTTGAGAGGAATATCATCCATCACAGACAAACAAACTTCACATAACATTGATTGTTTGCCAAGCTGGGCCTCGCTGCTCAAAAAAACAGCACATGTTTTAGTTGAGTTATTTAAATATTGTTACGAAAATGGATTAACATAAACACTGTGGCCTGCACTGAGGAGCCGACATCTTTACCAAGTTAGACTTAAAGGAGCTTTTCAGAGTATATATCTTAAAGCTAATTTTTTTTTATTTATTTAATATTATTTTGATCTATACTTTATTTATTATTACCCCTGTAACCTAGAGTTGTAACAATCTATCATCCATTAAGAAACAAAAAGATGGCTATGAGGATAAGGTTAAATGTACTTAAATATATAAAAATGTGTTCAGTAATCATTAAATTAATCAAATGAATCTCTGTTTTGACTTGTGTCAGGATATATATATATATCGGTAATAAATTTAATTTACAGTAGCATGTTAGCAATTCTGACAAGCATTCTGTTTGACTAACATATATATTAGTTGCAAGTACTCACTCAAAAATTACCCAATAGTTACCATAGAGAAACTATTGATAAACTCATGCAAGGTGCTTCAATCTTTTCATAGCTTTACAAACCAAGGGTTCACTTTTGCATCCTCTTCTTTTACACCCCTCCCACTTCCCGCATCCTCTTCTTTTACACCCCTCCCACTCCCCCATCCTCTTCTTTTACACCCCTCCCACTGCCCCCCCAAAAAGAAACTGCTATCAACTACAATCCTGTATCATCTCTTCATAATCCACTTGCAAATTGCTCATATTTCACAGCGATTTATTCATGAATATTTAAAGAAACAACAAACAACCTAATGAATATTCAACCAAAGAGTGACTTGACAACTTTTTCTTCAGCTTCTATTAACCAACTCCTTTCATTTCCTCGATCATTTTCTCATTATTTCCCCGATCATTTTGTACTTCTGTCAGAAGATATTGAACTCATCCAGAACAGAAAATTTCATCCCTTGGTATACTACTATTTTCTCTCATAAATAAGTTAAATAACTATCAGAATCAGAAAGTTAGGGGCAATCTTAATTTAAGAGATCCTTATTTTACTTACCGAATTGCAGAATCTTGACGCGGCATAGGCCATTGAAAGTGTTGCCGAACCCTGGATGGGCAGATTAAAGAAATTGACGGTAACAAAAAGAAAAAAAAATACAAAATTCTAATCAGCTTACTATAATTTTTGTTCACAATTACCACCATCAAGCCAAAGCTCAATAAAACTAAGGTCAAAGAATCATCAGTTTTTGGGTGAATTTCCTTGCAAAGGAATGACCAAAGAACAATTAAATCCTAAGTAGTACCATTGTCTTCATATTTCCAAGCAGATATAGACACAAAAAGAATGACAAGAAAACAAAAGAAATGCCCAACTCGTTAAAGCAGAAAATAATGTAACCCTCCCAAACATTTGTCCATCACTGAGACAATTGGTTGTTTCGTCTTATCTTTTGCAAATATCTGGGAATACATTGTAGCGGCTGGATCCTCCATCAAAGTGTGATATCAAATGAAGATAACATTCCTGAGATTCCCTTTGTGACTGATAAGTAATTAAATGCTTTCAGGCTTTTTTAAAGGCCACAATTAGTCATTTCCACATTTACGTTGCAGAGAAGGGGATACTGTCACTAATTTGCTAGTTGACGAGCAGATGGAATTGAGTTTTTGCCCAACTTGAAATGAATGTTTGAAACAAGTAGGGCATATAATGATGCACAGTTGTTATAGTTCTTCTTAGTTTGGAGACATGTAAATCCATTTTCACATTACTTACAAAAGTTAGCACTGGTAACTTGTCACACTCAAAAACACAACTGTGCACAATTCAAACTGACAGCAGGGTGCCACATCTACGAGTCCACAGGGGTGAGGGGTTGGGGATGGGGGCATCCCATAGGCTGCAGTCAAACTCCTGCACACACAACTGTTTTTACAAGTTGAGTACCAACTTGGCTGTCAGTTATGCACAGGGTTGAATTGACAATGGGATTAAGGGAGACAACTTAATGACCCGGCCAGGACACTCATACCTGCAATCCGTAGATCTGTTGTCTTTAACAAGTTGACTACCATACTCTGACAAGGTAGAATGAATGCCGGTTAACCTGGACAACAACGACTGTTCCAGCTGTTGAATATTAATGAGGTACTTACAGCTCCAGCTTTAGCGTTGACTACTTCAGTGCCAGCATTCTGAATCCTGTCTGTCAGTTTCTCCAGGACATCATCATCAAATGAAACTGCTGGTGTCGCCTGTTGGAGGAAAAGAAAACCTTTTGTCACATAAAACTGTGCATTAGTGGTGTAATATCTCCATACTAGTAATAGACTCATGTGCAAATAGACCTAGAGTAGTTCCTGGAGTAACTTCAAGTTTGTATCCAGATGGTTAGTTTGGATGGCTTTTCTGTGACAATTTATCTAAAACTAGAGACAGAATTTTCCTCACATTTTATACATCCTCCAGGTCTTTTGTCCTGACCTGGGAGAGCAGAGGTATAATGTTTCGAATTACATGGGAGAGCAGAGGTATAATGTTTCGACTGGCCTGGGAGAGCAGAGGTAGAATGTTTTGACTGACCTGGGAGAGCAGAGGTATAATGTTTTGACTGACCTGGGAGAGCAGAGGTATTATTGTGATACCAGAACCAGCTGTTTTAACTGACATGGGAGAGCAGAGGTATAATGTTTTGACTAACCTGGGAGAGAAAGAGGTATAATGTTTTGACTGACCTGGGGTAGCAGAGGTATAATGTTTTGACTAACCTGGGAGAGCAGAGGTATAATGTTTTGACTGGTCTGGGAGAGCAGAGGTAAAATTGTGATACCAGAACCAGCTGTTTTGACTGACCTGGGAGAGCAGAGGTATAATGTTTTGACTGACCTGGGAGAGCAGGGGTATAATTGTGATACCAGAACCAGCTGTTTTGACTGACCTGGGAGAGCAGAGGTATAATGTTTTGACTGACCTGGGAGGGCAGAGGTATAATGTTTTGACTGACCTGGGAGAGCAGAGGTATAATGTTCTGACTAACCTGAGAGAGCAGAGGTTTAATGTTTTGACTGACCTGGGAGAGCAGAGGTATAATGTTTTGACTGACCTGGGAGAGCAGGGGTATAATGTTTTGACTGACCTGGGAGAGCAGAGGTATAATTGTGATACCAGAACCAGCTGTTTTGACTGACCTGGGAGAGCAGAGGTATAATGTTTTGACTGACCTGGGAGGGCAGAGGTATAATGTTTTGACTGACCTGGGAGAGCAGAGGTATAATGTTTTGACTAACCTGAGAGAGCAGAGGTATATAGTTTTGACTGACCAGGGAGGGCAGAGGTATAATGTTTTGACTGACCTGGGAGGGCAGAGGTATAATGTTTTGACTGGTCTGGGAGAGCAGAGGTATAATTGTGATACCAGAACCAGCTGTTTTGACTGACCTGGGAGAGCAGAGGTATATTGTTTTGACTGACTTGGGAGAGCAGAGGTATAATGTTTTGACTAACCTGAGAGAGCAGAGGTATAATGTTTTGACTGACCTGGGAGGGCATAGGTATAATGTTTTGACTGACCTGGGAGGGCAGAGGTATAATGTTTTGACTGACCTGGGAGAGCAGAGGTATAATGTTTTGACTGACCTGGGAGAGCAGAGGTATAATGTTTTGACTGACCTGGGAGAGCAGTGGTATAATTGTGATTCCAGAGTGGCCGCCAATGACGGGTACGTTTACAGTTGTTACGTCTAGTCCCTTCTTTTCAGCGACAAAGGTATTTGAACGCACAATGTCTAGTGTGGTGACACCAATTATTTTCCTCCAGTCGTAGACGCCGGCTGCTTTGTAAATCTCACAGGCTATGGGTACAGTTGAATTTACCTACAGGAAAAATGCATATGAACTTAACTACTCAAGGAATAGCCATTTAATTGTAGAATGAAAGAGGAACACCCCTCTTTTTCAACCTCAAACATTATTACAATTAGCACAACCAAGACTTGCATGTAGACCTAATAGTGACTTCTACATGAATCAGAATGCACCGTTACACTGCTAAAAGTTTATCTTTCTGGGGGGAGGCCACCCCCCCCCCCCCCCCCGCAATACATTGGAATCAGCTTCAAAGACCTCAGGGCCTCACCACCTCCTATTAAATCCTGGATTCACCCCTGGTACGTGTATTATGTACCAGCTTAAGTGTGATTTGTTTGAAAACAGCTATCTGCTTCTGGTAGATGATTTTGTCAAACATGCTGGGCATTATTCCAAATAAGATGGCAATGGGTCAATTTGCTCAAACTATGATATACAGATGTTATCCTATAAAGAACTTAAAGAAACGATTCCATTTGGTTCTCAACGTTCCCCCCTCCACCCCCCCCCCATAGTCATTTAACATGTAATCATTAATCACATGTAATAAACTGTAAATTCCCAAATTTTACTTCATTATTCAAAATGAAACTTGGCTGTTCAAACTAATAATACACTTCATTGTACGATGTTATTATCAAACAGCATAAAACAAATTTATCGATATGAGCTCAAGACAGTCACAATACTGCTTTAATAGTTGTATGTTAAAGTTGCTTACAGGGTTGGTAATAATACCAATGACAGCATTAGGGCACGTCTTGGCAGCTGCTTCGCAGAGGTTCTTCACAATGCCTGCGTTGGTATTAAAAAGGTCATCCCTTGTCATACCTGTCAGAAATTGAAATGAGAAATAGGATATTAAAACAAGATGCATTCCCTGCAAGAACATCAGTTACAGTACTTAAAGTTCTGCTTTATTGTCTCCAATAATAGCATGCTATAGCTAGGAAAGTTTTGTGATTACGTAATCGACCTGCCACGGTCGTAAATCAACTTCAGGCTCAACAATAAGCCTGCATAGCTTCTTAAGACCATAAGGCTATTTGTGTACGCACTGTGTGGAAATATGTTCATGTCTACAGCGTAGTTAATCATACAGCGTTCACACAAAGACCCTCATACAAGAAAAAATGTGGCAGCCGTTGCAGACTAATTGGTAAAAAGAGGTCATTTTACGACCAAGGCAGGTCAATTACGTAATCTCAAGAAACTTTTCCATGATAGCGTGCTATAGTTGAGGTCTATACAGCAGACCTTTAAGGCAAGAATCAAGGGTTTACTCAGATTAAAGAATCATTAAAAAATTTTTTTTTTTAAATACACAGTAAAATACAGTGCAAAGCTGATATTTACAATATTATGTTTGATATCAAGCTTGACTGGCCAAACTGATGAATTGCAATTTTTCATATATTTATTTTCACATATTTTAAGATCACAAATTTACTAAATTTAATATTATTATTAACCCATTAAGCTGCATGAAACATAGAGCCATGTGCTCTGTTAGTACCTACCTGGCTTCCTAGGTACTCCTGCTGGTATAAGAACAACATCACATCCTTCTAAGGCTTCATTTAACTGTTCAGGACCTTGATGTCCAGTTACATGTGCTGGTGTCTCGATGTGACTAAGATCAGCAGCAACTCCAGGGGTGTTTACAATATCAAAAAGGGAAAGCCTTGTTATAAGAGGGCTGGCTTTAAGGAGAAGAGACAAAGGCTGTCCAATGCCTCCTGCAGCACCAAGAACAGCGACTTTGTTGAGTTGCTAGACAAAATGATGATATGAGAGTTTGTAAATGTAAAATAAACAACACCAAAATAACTGTTGTGACAACATGTCATTTGGAAATTTCAACATATTTTATAATTTTCATCTTGGATTTCAACATTCCCACAAGTGACAACATTTATGTTTACAGGTAATCAGTGTTATGAATACCTCAGTGCTATGAATTAGGCATAGGCCTATACCACTACCAGAAAGGGACTGGTTGACTTCAATGGCAAATTGAACTTGAAATGCTTTGTTTTGAGACTTTGTCTAGGCCCTAAACCGGTACTAATTTAGAATCCGTACCATTCGACTTACCCTAATAACCCTATTCCCTACCCCTTTAATTCATTCCAGCGAATCATTCACACGACGCACCTATTCACTGACTGTTATTCTATTGAGCACACATGTTCAGCCGGATTATACAGTTGTTATTCTGCCGATTCGAAGTAAGCTTTCCCATTCATTTGGTATGGATTCTAAAGTTAGGCCCTAAACCGACATTGTAACCAATATGGATTCTGAATCTAACAGAACATAAAAAGAAATCATAGAGTTATGAATAACTGCTTTTCGCTTCTGTATGCCACCATAATAGTACATTATGTATCTGCATCTGCTTGACTGCAGTGTAAAATTAGCCTAAGCTAGGCCTAGCCTTGTAGCAATTCCTAATATTCCACACGTTAGGCTACTAACACCAAATATTAGGCAAAGCTGAGAGTGAGACAAACTCAAAGTTTTCGAAGGAAAACCATCATTTACCTGTGTGGTAGTTGAAAACCCTCTTGCAGGTGAAAGAACTTTAGCAGCACAAGAGCGAAACATGGTTAAAGCTGTTGGGCGATTGAATAGGTAGAAATAGAATAACAATTTGCGGGTCAGTGTGTCGGCAAGCACTAGGTATAGTAGAAGACTAGCTGTTGGCAACAGGAGTTCGGTGTACAGCAGAACGTGCGTGGATTCAAATGGAATTTTACTATACTGTACTGTATATCCTTAAAAGCTCACGCTACGGTACCACTACACAAAAAAGAAATACCTCCTCGTCTGACTGTCATATTGACTTCGAGAGAGTAGCGAAATCGAAAGACTGCAACTACAAATGGTATGTGTATCTAATCAAATAACTGTAAGTTCATTTTGTTTTTCAAATTAAGAATGAAATTTGAATCATTACGTGACCAGACACTTTTCGGGGGGGGGGGAGGGGGTGGGGCATCATGGTGAGGAGTTTCTCAGGTTCAGTCAGGAATAGTGTACATTTAGTATAGCTTAGTTTACCACAAACTAATCCAAAATTATTGCTTTACATAGTCTTAAGGGTCGTTAGAGCTGTTCTACGGTCCGAATTTATAATGCCAAAGCTGGTAGAGCATTTGTTTCCTTCATTATAGGCCATATACACGCCATGTGACCATTGATAAGCAAGTGTAACCAGAAGTCCATGGCAAAGACGTTGAAATAGAACTATTCCTATAATTGCAAATGGAAAAAAATCCTGCTGTTGTAAAAGTTCGCGGAAAAAGCTGGTCCTTTGATTGACCAGGCAGCATATATCGCAATCATGATCGCATGTGTCCTAATTCTGGACCATGGTAATTTCTACTACGTATTTCTACTACTTCAGGTTGGCCTGCAGTCTGCAGAGAGGGTGGATCAAGAGGAACTGACAAATCCGAAAGCCAACGATTGCTTAGAGGTCTGAATTATGTGTCAGGATGTGTGGCATAATTGTCCATGGGACCATGGACCCAACCTATAGCTCCCGACGCCCGTCACTTTCAAACCGGGATGTACCAAAAGTGGGGCGTACTTTCACTTTGAAACGTTACATTGTGCAGATAAAATTATCTTCCCGTTTACCATCTCTGATCACTCGGCTGCTTTAGGAAAAAAAAACATTTGAGGTCACTAGTGGTCGTTATCATGAACTGAATGCATGTGAGGGTCATCGGGTATGGCAATGACTATTGTTAACCTCTCAAAAACTTACAGCTGCTAATTTATCAAGCATTTGAATTCCACACTCCACGATAATAAAGGTCCATCATTTCCAGGGATGAGACTGAGCTGGGGAAAAAAAATCTGAAATTTATCGATCGCCGTCCTGGGGGAGGGGTTTAAGGGGAGGGGGCCCCTCCCCTTTAGAATTTTTTTGTCAGGTAAGGAGGGCTTAAATGCAAAATGGTGGACTCTAGATGGAATCTATCACATCACGTAACTCGCCAAAAAAGTGTGGAATTTCTGCTTGTATAATTTATCCATTAGCTTTTTTGAACCAAAAAAAGGCTTTTTTGCTTGCTTTGTGCTACTTGATTCCACCACTGGTCAAATTCGGTGTTCCTTCCCTTCACAGTCCAGCATGTTCGGCAAAAAAAAAAAAAAAAAAATTAATAAAAAAATTAATAAAAAAAAATTAATAAAAAAATAATAAAAAACGCGAATTACGAGAAAAAACGCGAAAATGAAAAAAAAAAAAATCGGAAATCCGCGTTTCCGCGGAAGAGTCTCATGCCTGATTTTCTCATGGTTTTGAAAGAATCTGAAGGGTACAGAATATCATTTCGAAATAGATGTGTATTCAACAACATTCTGCTAGGCCACCCCGTACACTTGAGCCAATGTCTTCAAATGAAACTGTTGCGTACAATTCCGATCCTCGTTTTCGGGAAAAATTGATTTAGAGATGATCCCTGTAAGTTCTGCAGAGAAGCGAATCTCTGAAATTTGCATAACCTGAATTTTGCTTTACAGACCTAGGTATATGTATCACTTTGACTTTAAATTTTTGATAAAGTTTGAACCCTCCCACGCCTTCCATTGTATGAGAGTTGATCATATAAATCACAAAATATTACACGTAGATTCCATTCTAACGTAACGTGTTCCTTTGTCAATTAATTTTGACAATATCAGTAATTAAATATTCATAAAATAATAAAGTAAAGATTTGCATGTCAATATCCGTGTAAAACAAAAGAAAATTAAACAAAACCAATAAACAGAAGACACAACACAAGTACATCATTTTTAAATGCAATTTATTCGTTTGTTATGAATAACACAACTAACATGTTTTTGTACACAGTATTCACATGGTATTCTTAGTTTTAACTAATCCTGAAGCCATCGTTTCCAATGACTGGTTAAGCATACATCATGGGTTTTTCAGCTATTTTGGGGAAGTTGATTACATCAAAGAGGTTTATAATATGTGGCTACTATCAAATGCATTTCTCTGAGAAACATTCCAATTATTAGATCAATAGAAATTCTTCCATTAAATCATTCAGAAACAGGTTTCGCAAAAACATGGAATCTTCTACGAAATACCTTACACAAAGATTCCCATCAAATCGTCATCATGAGAATAATACACAAATAAGACTTCCATTTTACTGGAGGATCACTAGGATGGTAGGCCCCTATTTCACTGCTCACATCTTAAGTACCTCCCAACAAGTCTTCCAGTCCTCCCCACACCGCCCCCCCCCCCTTCCCTGTCCACTGCAAGGAAATTTGGAGCTCATATGAGCTATGTAGGTAAGAATTATACTGTCCTGTATTGCCCCTGGTACCAACTAAGGCAACACTTTTTCCTAATGTGGTATCTTTCGGTGACATAATCGTTTTAAAAATGCAACTCATTCCAAATAATGGTAAAAGGCTGATTGGCAGTCGTATAAAGTGTATTCACGGTGAAAACAATGATAAAAAAAAAAAAATAAACAATTTTCAAATCTGCAAACTACTTTCAATATTCTATTGAAGGATGTGTGAGTGTGGTCAAGAACTTGAAGGATGATCCAATCTCATCAACACAGGATTTCTTGGACATTTTCTGATTGGTAATTAAAAACAAAACAAAAACAACAAATGATTCCTTGCTGCCTACCGTCAGGAACAAAAGAACGGCTTGTAGAAGAAAAAACAGTAGTAGTGAACATGGCCTCTTCTTACCCCCTCTACCATATTCAAGGAGGTAAGTGACCAGATGGAGGTATTTGATATAACTGGTTGCAGTTTTGCTCTTGTTGAAAGATACTTTCTCTTGCCATCAAATCATCTTTGGAGAATAAATAGTTTGTTGTTTCAATACAGGAGAAGTAAGGTCTAGCAACATCATCGTCATTTGGTCTATGTCATAGAAATACTTCCGATGCAAGGCTTCTGCAAACAGGTATGAAAAATTCCCTTCCATATCTGAGATATCAGTTTGTTTCTTCACAAACAAGCTTGATGTGGTTGATCAAATCTTTGGTTATCTTTTGTTGTTAGCAGTTTTGGAGTTGTTGTTCAGCATGAATTAAAGCTATGGATGTTAATTGGGTTTGCTTCTCCTTTGGACATCAAACATACTTCTGTAAAATTTGGAGAAGTCTGTTCCACAGTTTGTTTCTGATCTACCACACTTTAATTGCAGAGGTAGCTAACCTTACATAATTCTGCATATATAACAGGTTAGCAAAGTGCCAACCTAACTCCCTCTGGGGCACAGAGGCACCATATGCTTTCCCAACAGCCCCCTTCGTCCCTTTAAAGTGACTTTTGAAGGCACAACCTGAATACAAAGTTGGTATGTTTTGGCCTGAAGTGCTTACAGAAATCTGTTGACCTTGGAGGACCCCATGACCTTGCTGGCCAATTAGCTAGGGTTACCTAGAAGAAACTTTGGACTTTAAAGAGGGCTACATAGAAATGGTCACTTATAACATGATGCAAATAACCGACATCCTTTAAAATCAGCTGCATCTAATAAACGCAGTGTTACGTTTGAACCACACAATCAACTCTGAACAACGGGGACTATTAGTTTTGCTGGAAAGACAATATATAATTTTGTTACCAAAACGGTAGAATCCTTAATAATTGAAACGTATGGTTGACAGTACCCTCAGCATTTTTCTCAGCTGCCTGTTAGATTATCCAGCACTTCATCCCACTAGTTCAGCACTACAACCCTTACATATTAAAATTCAAACAAAATTTAAACTAACAGCTCTGATAATATTTAAATTTTAATTCAAAAGTGTGAATTTCGTCACAAATTTCCTTTTATTCTGACCTACAAGATAATTTCAGATTAACATAACAAGTCCTCTAATATCACACATTTACCATCTGGCAGCAAACTTAACACAGTTGTTCAAGATTGCTTTCATCACAATCCTGGATATCTGTCAGTTTCAAATTTGGATTCTTGATTCAAAGAATTGAGAATGTGACAAAAGGGTAACAGCTTTTGTCTTGCGGAAGACATATGC